>NC_064615.1:6992142-7313214 GCF_023898315.1 Schistocerca nitens | reverse complement strand
AAAATTTGCGGTGTTCCTTGGTCGTCCAACGTATGCACGCGCATGCTCGTGTGTGTAGCTTAAACGTGAAAGAGACGCACGTGTTACCTTCTCCCGCTAGACATAATATTAAATCATTCGTCTCGGCCAATACAATTTCCCTTTACCAACGCCACGACGCAAAGAGGCCCGGCTGCAGCGGAGTAACGAGGGCTTAAATCGCATCGGCACGTCGCGAGCGGCGACTCGCGGCAATCCATCCTCGGGATGCGCGTAAATTACAGAGCGCGCCGCATCTGCTTGGCCTACAACTCAGGCGGCTGGGTTTCCGGCTGGCCCCGCACGGCGCTTTGCACGGTCCCACCGGGGCCTAACGAGGAGGGAACGAGGGACCGACAGCCGGACAGTCGCCGGCTAGCGGGTCCTCTGCGAGATACGACCCACGACCCGCCGGCGGACGATCTCTGCTCTGGCCAACGTTCCGAAATCATATAACTGGGTCGCTGACATCGGAACAGTTAGTTTTTCTTTCACTTGTCCCGCAATGTGCGCAGGGTCGGAGTGGTGACAGCGGATTTGGCAAGGTTAATTTAAAGGGGTGGCCGAATGCCCTTCCTGCCGCCACCCCATACCCCCCCCCCCCCCCCACAGGACGGAATCAGTGTACCCCCAACTGTCTGCGACTGGCCGGCCGCGGTGGTCTCGCGGTTCTAGGCGCGCAGTCCGGAACCGTGCGACTGATACGGTCGCAGGTTCGAATCCTGCCTCGGGCGTGGGTGTGTGTGATGTCCTTAGGTTAGTTAGGTTTAAGTTCTAGGGGACTGATGACCACAGCAGTTGAGTCCCATAGTGCTCAGAGCCATTTGAACCATTTATCTGCGACTAGTGTAAACCATGAAATAGTGCGGAAGTGTTACAAACGTCTGCGTGCCGAGTAACTGAGGCGCGATGTGGGGACCAGCCCGGTATTCACCTAGCGGGATGTGGAAAACCGCCTAAAAACCACATCCAGGCAGGCCGACACACCGGCCCACGTCGTTAATCCGCCTGGCGTATTCAATCCGGGGCCGGCGCGTCTACCCGAGTCCAGGAAGCAGCGCGATAGCGCTCTCGGCTAAGTTGGCGGGTTATTTGTGAATAGTTAGTGGTCGGATATTTTTTACAAACTACCTGGAGTTCGTAGGAAGGTAACCAACATTAGCAACCACTTAGCAAGAAATAATCTTGACCAGATAGGGGGCGCCATGATGGGTAGCGTGTTAGTGACCACTAGCTGCAAGACTGAATACCGTTGTATCTAAATCCACCAAAAATAAACAAAAAATATTGAAAGGTCTCTGCTGGATTCCTTTCATGTTAATTTCTCAAATCTGCTGTCATTTACGGCATTAATTCCTCTCCTAAATTTACTGTGGTGTTTCTGACTATCTGGGAGGAGACTGAGCAGTGGAACGTGTTACATTTACACATAAACAAGAACGATCTGTCACACTACTACACTTTAAAACACAGTTTATATGTAATTCATGTCACACAGTCTCATACGGAACCTACATCTGCTTTCTTTTATATACTGTATATGATAAGATACTGTCATCCCCCTTCCCTTCTGTGTGAGAGGATGAATGAGCAAATGTATTTTAAGTTGCATGCTTGATGGTAGCAGACAAGCCTGTCTGCTAGAGAACAGTAGGACCAACGTTGGAACAGGTAGCTACGCTTTCTAAAAGCAGAGAGGTTTCTATTCTTAGTATGGTCCTGTCCGTCCCTTGTGATGTTGGTGTAGGAAGCTGCCTCTCTGGTCACTTCCGTTTGTATCTGTTAAGCACCCTCGGTAGGGGCCTAGTCAGTCGGTCCACAGCGAGCGTCTGAAGTGGTAAGATCTCCGGCTAAGCGCGTGTCTGCTCAGTCTCTAGGACAATGGATTTCTTAAGTTCAGCCTAATTGAAAATTTAATCACATTTATTTCAGTTTTAGATCTAAAATATCTAATGTTATCTTAAATTGCAACGCAGTGTAATTCGAGTGTGAAGTTCAGAATATCTTCTGGTAGTTGCTTTGTCACTACTTTGTGCGTAAAGTGGAACCACGTGTTGATTAGTAACTCTAACTAAGATCATCAATCTTAAATGCGAATGTGTGTGAGATTATAACGTCTCGTCTTGACAATATTTTTCAATATAGCAACTCTTCTTTATGTTCAACCCATGTGGGGTGTACTTTGTGAGACCAGCACCACGTGCTTATACAATTGTTTGACCCATCAGGTTAAGAGTAAGACGATAGTAACCAGTTCAAAGTTTTTCTTTTGTAAACTGCATTACTATTTAACTTATTTTAATTATCAAAACTATTGTGGAGTTACACTCTTTGTGTAAACCAAGTTGACCACGTGAAGCATGTAGTGTAAGCATCAAAGTAGGCCTCAGCTATTCTTTTCGGGAAGATTTCACAGAGAGTTAGTATGAATTTAGTATACCAGTGTATGCTAATTTCATGACGGACAGGATTGCGCTACGAACGTAACTTCTTTGGGTGAAAATTCGGTTGGTTGTGGTTAATTTCCTCTTGCATATGTTTCAACGTTCTGTGTGTGTTATTTTATGAATGCAGTGTTGTATGCAGTCTCCCAATCTTGGCTCCATATTTGATGTGTTCCGTAAGATTACAAACTCACATTTTCACAATCCTAAATAAGGCACCAGTTTAGTTATGAATCAAGTTTAATATGCTGAAATTTTAACCGCACAATGATCAATGTTAAAATAAATGTCCAAATATAAACTGATTTATTTCTTTTTATTTAAATTGTCTTTTTATATATATATATATATATATATATATAACCGGTTATCGTAAGATGAGTACTAAAAGATTATAATTAATGTTAGTCTGGTTGGGAATTTGGTAAGCTAGACTGGATACCTGGTGAAACAGTTGCTCAGTAAAGCAAGGTTAACTTCCCCAGACAGCTCACAGCTTTTAACCCTCTTTTGTGGTCTTGAATACCAGCACCACTTTCAGAACAAATTCATGTAACAACGTTACACATGGCGACCCTCTTCTGTGATTCCGCTAGACTCTGGAATCAGTGAAACGTTAGATTGCGAGCGTTGTGTAATCTTAATTCTTTTTTTCCCTGCAGCGCTCAAACAACTTCTGCGTTGTTTCTGAGCAGACTTTCAAAAGATTCACGGCGTTGTTCAGCGGCGTTGTGATGTTTTTTTGTTTTCCATATTTGTGTGTTTTATATGTATGTGTTTTGTTTTTCTCGCTTGTAAATTGCACTGACTTCGATCAAAGATATAAATTTGTTTTGCGTGTGAAAAAGTGCGTACTATGTTGGGTACCTTTCGTGTGACTGTCGTAATTTTTTGAGGATACATTTATTCTGATTAGTGTGTTGCGTACCGGGTATAAATTGAACTAATGCAGACATGTAACCAAACTAACAGTAGGCGGTCCTACAACTTAAGCAACATGGACCAAGGGGATAATTTGATTTCGAATGTTAATGCGTCGGGCAGTTCCGAAAATGCAAAGGGGAATACTTCAGAGGAAATTCAAAACAGGACGAACGGGTTCACAGCAGAGCTAGAAATTAATTTGCCTCCCACTAACCAGCCGGTCGAAGTGGCCGTGCGGTTAAAGGCGCTGCAGTCTGGAACCGCAAGACCGCTACGGTCGCAGGTTCGAATCCTGCCTCGGGCATGGATGTTTGTGATGTCCTTAGGTTAGTTAGGTTTAAGTAGTTCTAAGTTCTAGGGGAGTAATGACCTCAGCAGTTGAGTCCCATAGTGCTCAGAGCCATTTGAACCATTTTGAACCTCCCACTAACCAAATTGATTTGGCAGAACTCATAAAAGACTTATTGCATCAAAATAAAGAAAACGCTGAGAAATCAGAAAAATAGTTCCGAGAACAAAAGATTCATCCGAAAAATCGATCCGAGAGCTAGGCGAACAAATGACGCAGAAATCTGAAAAATCGATCCGCGGGCTACGCGAACCAATGACGCAGAAATCTGAAAAATCGATTCGCGAGCTAGGCGAACAAATGACGCAGAAATCTGAAAAATCGATCTGTGAGCTAGGCGAACAAATGACGCAGAAATCTGAAAAATCGATCCGCGAGCTGGGCGAACAAATAGACGAAAAACTAATCCAGCAGACAAATAAAGTCGACAAGTCGATGCAGAGAGTGTCCGATAATATCTCACAAAGAATAAACACTTCCCCCATGAACCATGGACCTTGCCGTTGGTGGAAAAGTTTGCGTGCCTCAGCTATACAGATGGCCGTACCGTAGGTGCAACCACAACGGAGGGGTATCTGTTGAGAGGCCAGACAAACATGAGGTTCCTGAAGAGGGGCAGCAGCCTTTTCAGTAGTTGCAGGGGCAGCAGTCTGGATGATTGACTGATCTGGCCTTGTAACATTAACCAAAACGGCCTTGCTGTGCTGGTACTGCGAACGGCTGAAAGCAAGGGGAAACTACAGCCTTAGTTTTTCCCGAGAACATGCAGCTTTACTGTATGATTAAATGATGATGGCGTCCTCTTGGGTAAAATATTCCGGAAGTTAAATAGTCCCCCATTCGGATCTCCGGGCAGGGACTACTCAAGAGGACGTCATTATCAGGAGAAAGAAAACTGGCGTTCTACGGATCGGAGCGTGGAATGTCAGATCCCTTAATCAGGCAGGTAGGTTAGAAAATTTAAAAAAGGAAATGGATAGGTTAAAGTTAGATATAGTGGGAATTAGTGAAGTTCGGTGGCAGGAGGAACAAGACTTTTGGTCAGGCGAATACAGGGTTATAAATACAAAATCAAATAGGGGTAATGCAGGAGTAGGTTTAATAATGAATAAAAAAATAGGAGTGCGGGTTAGCTACTAGAAACAGCATAGTGAACGCATTATTGTGGCCAAGATAGACACAAATCCCATGCCTACTACAGTAGTACAAGTTTATATGCCAACTAGCTCTGCAGACGATGAAGAAATTGATGAAATGTATGACGAGATAAAAGAAATTATTCAGGTAGTGAAGGGAGACGAAAATTTAATAGTCATGGGTGACTGGAATTCGTCAGTAGGAAAAGGGAGAGAAGGAAACATAGTAGGTGAATATGGATTGGGGGGAAGAAATGAAAGAGGAAGCCGCATTGTAGAATTTTGTACAGAGCATAACTTAATCATAGCTAACACTTGGTTCAAGAATCATAAAAGAAGGTTGTATACCTGGAAGAATCCTGGAGATACTAAAAGGTATCAGATAGATTATATAATGGTAAGACAGAGATTTAGGAACCAGGTTTTAAATTGTAAGACATTTCCAGGGGCAGATGTGAACTCTGACCACAATCTATTGGTTATGACCTGTAGATTAAAACTGAAGAAACTGCAAAAAGGTGGGAATTTAAGGAGATGGGACCTGGATAAACTGAAAGAACCAGAGGTTGTAGAGAGTTTCAGGGAGAGCATAAGGGAACAATTGACAGGAATGGGGGAAAGAAATACAGTAGAAGAAGAATGGGTAGCTCTGAGGGATGAAGTAGTGAAGGCAGCAGACGATCAAGTTGGTAAAAAGACGAGGGCTAATAGAAATCCTTGGGTAACAGAAGAAATATTGAATTTAATTGATGAAAGTAGAAAATATAAAAATGCAGTAAATGAAGCAGGCAAAAAGGAATACAAACGTCTCAAAAATGAGATCGACAGGAAGTGCAAAATGGCTAAGCAGGGACGGCTAGAGGACAAATGTAAGGATGTAGAGGCTTGTTTCACTAGAGGTAAGATAGATACTGCCTACAGAAAAATTAAAGAGACCTTTGGAGAGCAGAGAACCACTTGTATGAATATAAAGAGCTCAGATGGCAACCCAGTTCTAAGCAAAGAAGGGAAAGCAGAAAGGTGGAAGGAGTATATAGAGGGTTTATACAAGGGCGATGTACTTGAGGACAATATTATGGAAATGGAAGAGGATGTAGATGAAGACGAAATGGGAGACAAGATACTGCGTGAAGAGTTTGTCAGAGCACTGAAAGACCTGAGTCGAAACAAGGCCCTGGGAGTAGACAACATTCCATTAGAACTACTGATGGCCTTGGGAGAGCCAGTCATGACAAAACTCTACCATCTGGTGAGCAAGATGTATGAGACAGGCGAAATACCCACAGACTTCAAGAAGAATATAATAATTCCAATCCCAAGGAAAGCAGGTGTTGACAGATGTGAAAATTACCAAACTATCAGTTTAATAAGTCACAACTGCAAAATACTAACGCGAATTCTTTACAGACGAATGGAAAAACTGGTAGAAGCGGACCTCGGGGAAGATCAGTTTGGATTCCATAGAAATGTTGGAACACGTGAGGCAATACTAACCTTACGACTTACCTTAGAAGAAAGATTAAGAAAAGGCATACCTACGTTTCTAGCATTTGTAGACTTAGAGAAAGCTTTTGACAACGTTAACTGGAATACTCTCTTTCAAATTCTAAAGGTAGTAGGGGTAAAATACAGGGAGCGAAAGGCTATTTACAATTTGTACAGAAACCAAATCGCAGTTATAAGAGTCGAGGGGCATGAAAGGGAAGCAGTGGTTGGGAAAGGAGTGAGACAGGGCTGTAGCCTATCCCCGATGTTATTCAGTCTGTATATTGAGCAAGCAGTAAAGGAAACAAAAGAAAAATTCGGAGAAGGTATTAAATTCATGGAGAAGAAGTAAAAACTTTGAGGTTCGCCGATGACATTGTAATTCTGTCAGAGACAGCAAAGGACTTGGAAGAGCAGTTGAACGGAATGGACAGTGTCTTGAAAGGAGGATATAAGATGAACATCAACAAAAGCAAAACGAGGATAATGGAATGTAGTCAAATTAAATCGGGTGATTCTGAGGGGATTGGATTAGGAAATGAGACACTTAAAGTAGTAAAGGAGTTTTGCTATTTAGGGAGTAAAATAACTGATGATGGTCGAAGTAGAGAGGATATAAAACGTAGCCTGGCAATGGCAAGGAAATCGTTTCTGAAGAAGAGAAATTTGTTAACATCGAGTATAGATTTAAGTGTCAGGAAGTCGTTTCTGAAAGTATTTGTATGGAGTGTAGTCATGTATGGAAGTGAAACATGGACGATAACCAGTTTGGACAAGAAGAGAATAGAAGCTTTCGAAATGTGGTGCTACAGAAGAATGCTGAAGATAAGGTGGGTATATCACGTAACTAATGAGGAGGTAGTGAATAGGATTGGGGAGAAGAGAAGATTGTGGCACAACGTGACTAGAAGAAGGGATCGGTTGGTAGAACATGTTTTGAGGCATCAAGGGATCACAAATTTAGCATTGGAGGGCAGCGTAGAGGGAGACCAAGAGATCAATACACTAAGCAGATGCAGAAGGATGTAGGTTGCAGTAGGTACTGGGAGATGAAGAAGCTTGCACAGGATAGAGTAGCATGGAGAGCTGCATCAAACCAGTCTCAGGACTGAAGACCACAACAACAAGAATAAACAATCTCCCAAGTGAAATAAAAAGTGATATTATGAAAGAATTAGGCAGTACATTTGAATAAATTGATGATCGTCTGCAAGCCATACGAACAGTGCAGAGGGAGATTATGACGAGAGGGAAGAATGTATTTTGAGGGGTAGGCATGAGAAAAATAGAAACATTCAAGGGCCTCGCCAGGAGGAAATGCGGGGATGTGATTTCAAACATTTCCTTACGGTGAGAAAGTTTGAGATATTTCGAAATACGCAAAAAGGAATACATCCACGAGCATGGCTCGAGCAATTTGAGTTATGTCTTCCCCCCGACTGGGCAAGTTCACATAAGATAGAATATATGTGTGGCTATTTGGAAGGCGAACCGGCGATTCGCATGAGGTCGGCAGCGCGTCACTGCAACTCAACTCGGGAGTTTCGACAAGCCTTTCTGTCCGCCTATTGGTCGGAAGCGGCACAAGATAGGTTCAAGCATGGCATAATTATGCTGCCAAATTTGAACCAGTCTGGTTTCGGCAGCCCAGCACGCCTATTCCACCACATGTTTCAGGCAAATGAATTTCTATACGACCCATACGGGCCTGCGGAACTAATTAGGATATGCATCACCAAATTGCCGATGCACTTGCGCCACGTCATTCTTGCGGGACGATGCAAAGAGGACGTGGAAACGTTTAAGACACTTCTCCAAGAGTTGGAATATAATACAGCAGAAGGCCCGCCTAATCAGGCATAAAGTTATTACAGGGCACAGCAGCGCGATCGCAGTCGTGGCCGTAGTACTAATCAACGGCGTGACTGGTCGTCGCGACGCGAACGGAACAATAATCGGGACCGGCCGTATAGAAACTGGGGAAACAGTCGCGAACACAGGTGGAACAACGGAAATGATCGAGGACGTGGACAGGATCGTGAACGCAACAGTTACGGCAACCAGAATCGATACTACGGTGAACACGGTGGGACTAGGATTGTAGGCGGAGCACCACATTATGTTTAAATTCGGCCGGCTAACCCAAGACAAAACCCAGCAAATGGAAATGAACAAAACCGGCAATGACAAATGATCAGCGCAGAAGGCGCCCAATCGGAACAAATGAGTGACATGGCAAATGAGTACATAGGGTGTATAGAGAGGAGAATGAATTGATTGGTTTACATTTGTGACATATGCATTTTGAATAATATGTTGGTAAAAACAATGATAAAGATGTTTCTATGTGATTGATTGATGTTTTTAGTTTTTTTTCTTTCCTTGTGCAATTAGGATTTATGTTGGTTCAAATGTGAAGGTATAAGGTTTCTTTGTGAACGAGTGAAATGCTGTTTATGGTTTTTTGTGTAAATTGAAAAGAGTCGCTCCTGAGAGAAGCAATATCTGTGTTGAATTAATGCAAAACTCAGGGGAATATCCGATTTGTGGGTATTATGGGTCTGGCAAACCCAGGCCCCAGCTGTTAGTAGCCTTGTTTCCGATTTTCTGCTTTCAGTGCTACTATCTATCTATTACTATTCTATATCTGTCTGTATAAATGAGGATCTCTTACTATAGTATGCGTGCTGTATGAATATTTTAAGATAATAGAACTCTGAAAGAGGAATGAGTAAGTTTAGAATCTTGAAAACAGGATGCAATAATACGATTGTTTAACCATTGGCTTCCCAATATGTGATATGTTACTATTGATGATATATGGCTTTTTTGTTCTTTATAGCTGATTATATAAAGTGCTGTCTGTGTATTTCGTCAGTATATTGATTCCCTTCAAGGTGAAAGAAGAATTATGGTTTGTGTAATTTACGTGGCCCTGAAATATTATTGTGTTAGTCAAATACGAACAGTTTTTCAGCAAATGGAGAATGGAACAGAAGTATGGATCCCTTCTGTAGTCTTGATTGATGTTGAGCCAGAGCCTGAAAAATTATTCTGCGTTAATACTTGTCCTAGAAAAGCGACGTTTATGTGTTTTGCTGATGCTGTGAGCATTACAGCTTACTGTTTTCGCTGGTGCGGGATGCACTGCAGCCTATGAGTTGAACTGAAGAAATTTCCCTCTTGAATGTAGAGGTAGATTAATTAATTTTGATTATGGGACCGAAGGAAAGCTTGGTTTAAGAGTAGAGGAGACCACAATTTTGCCATTCCTGAGAAATGAATCCAGAATAACCACCACAGGCGAAATTACTGGTTTGGAAGCGAAAGGTAACTTAAAGAAGGAACGGAATTGCAGCAAAATGGGTAAGAAAATGTAGTATAACCTGTAGGATGAAAATATTTTTACCCTTCTCAGAGTCATCTGTGTGATTAATTCTTGTGATAATGTAATTTTAGATGAAATTGTCTTACTGTTTTATGTATAAACATATGAGTATGATAAATGTATAATTGCGAGTCTCTTATCAGGTGTGTCAACTGGTATAAATGTTTTTGCGTGTAAATAACCATTGTTCTTTTTACTATGTATGTTTAAGGAAAGTTTCCACATATTTATCATGTGACAAGACATATGCCATGAGCGTCAAGAAGAGGACGAATTAGAAAAATGTTGTAGTGGGATAAACACTGTGTTGAAGTAGCATTGCAGTAGCTTGTTGGACTAACTAGTAGTGGATTGAAGTAGAATTTTGAGTCAAACATGTTTATGGGTAGTTAGTTTGTAGAATAGACAACAGGTGTGCATGTGTGTGTGTGCATATAACATGTGAACCCTATGCTGTCCTGACCTATACTTGCACAAGGCATAATCCTATTCATTTTAGTGAATTAATAAGTAGCATTTGATTTATTAAAACGCAAGTGAACCACATTAGTGATGTGGATTTAGATATTATATTGTCAGTTCATTTAGTTTTTATTTTTATACTGTCAAATCATTTCACTTTCAATTTATATTGTCAAGTCATTTAACTTTTATTTTTGTATTGTCGATTCATGTAATTTTTTTTATTTGAAGACTCACTTTTGTGAAACACAATACTAAGTGGTATTATGTATGACATTTTGTAACCACATAACTATCATGAACAATTCTATGAATGCAGTTGCGAACGTGAAAGCGAACCGGCTAAACTCTTACGAGACAGCGGGAGCAGTGAGGAGGAGGACTAGTTGTAAACTGGCGGGTTTCCCAGCAGGACACGCTGTCAGCCGGGCCACTTCGGGAGCGCGGTCGACAACAAAAGAAGGGTACGCGGCAAACACTTTCACTTGCACCTGGAGCTAATGGCCGGGCGCACCAGTGCGACCCTTCGTGGAGGCGATGACCTGAGAAGGCCGAGCGGTCCACTGCGCGGAAATCCATCTGCTGGCAACGCACCACACGCACGCGACCGTGACAAGACGGCCGCAGTGAAACGACAGAAGACAGGGGGTAAAGGGGTGTGAAGCCTTTTGACAGGTACTGTCCAGAGAAACTTGCAGGCATCAACGACGACTATCAACATTTCTTGGCGGAAGCCCATTGTCAAGCGACAGTAAATCATGGTTCGGTGATCTCTGGTTGCTAAGGGTGGCACAAAGAACAGCCATTAAGTGTCATCCTTGCCCAGGAATATCAAACCAGCGAGCCAATTGAGGATAACTCAAGAATGTAACAACACAAGGGGCGTGGAGCCTTTTGACACATACTGTCCAGAGAAACTGGTGGACTTCAACGACGACTGTCAACATTTCCTGACGGATGCCCATTGTCAAGCGACAGTAATAAGAGCCATTAAATGTCATCCTTGCTCAGGAATATCAACCTGGCGTGTCAAACGAGGATACCGCACGAATTTGACAACACAAAATAATGGTTCAAATGGCTCTGAGCACTATGGGACTCAACTGCTGAGGTCATTACTCCCCTAGAACTTAGAACTAGTTAAACCTAACTAACCTAAGGACATCACAAACATCCATGCCCGAGGCAGGATTCGAACCTGCGACCGTAGCGGTCTTGCGGTTCCAGACTGCAGCGCCTTTAACCGCACGGCCACTTCGGCCGGCTTCACAACACAAACATGGAACCAAATCGAGATGTACGTGACACGGGCCACCAAGAGAAACTTAATGAGAGCGCAGAGACGGCGGAATTGCACGCAACAAATGGAGAAAAATCCCTACTGACAGCTGCGGCGACAAGCCCCCCCCCCCCCTCCTATATTGTGCCTCGGAACAGTGGAACTACTGAGTGTGCCAGTGAACAGTGATTATACGGTTCTTAGTCCAATGCATATACGTGTGTTCTTTCAGAGAAACTTTGATCATGCATTTTGCAGGGGTTCGATTATTGGTGCTTTTTTTTATTAGACTGAATCTTGTATTTTGCAGGTGTTTTATGTATTGGTATTTTTTTTCAGACGTTGACTACTCCACTTTCAGAGATGTTTTATTTCTCAATGTTTGTTTTTGTGTGATGTATTAGATTTGTGATATTTTGTTTTGTAAATTCATTCCTGTGGCATTGCTTCGTTTATCAGTCAGATAGCTATTCAATCTCATTGGACTGTGATCGATTAGCCTTTGCGTGGGGCAAATTTATAGTGAGGAACCCCTTAAGGGTAACAATCACATAATTAATTGTAGTTTCAGTACAATGACACAGTTATCATTGTTTGCTAACTAACTGAAATATAGTAGAGTGATTAAATTAGTGCCACAAAGTTATTTTAATTCGACAAATTATTAGTTGTATAAGATATAGAATTTTTTTGCGATAACCACTTTGTAAAAGATGTTTATTCTCTTATCTTTTTTTTGCTTTTGCGGACTGTGCATTGTAATGTTCTGCTTTATAATACTGATGTTATTTTCATGTTTTTATAATTGCTGTGGCACCTTTGCTATTTTTATAAATTGTAATTGTTAATAAACAGTCATAAATTTTCCTGTGATACGTTGGCTCTTGCAATGAGCAAATACTGGTGAACTCCATATGGGGTAACAACCAAAAATTGTTTTCATATTAATGACACAGGGACCATTGTTTTTACTTGCTGACTGAATTAGATCTACACTATCTTTTAAATAGCTGTCACAGATTGTTTTTTTTCTCTTTGAAATTGGTATATTCTAAAGATGTGTTGAAATTATTGTGTTTTAGCAAGTAGCTGGTGACCTTTCGCCTTTTCTTTACATTTTTGGTTTAACTTGGGTGTGAGAAGCCTGCTTGGGAATGTCCTTGCACGGCCAGAAAATTCCCTGCAGTCTTTTCCCGGAGCGTTGGGGTTACGAAAGGTCTCTGTTGGATTCCTTTCATGTTAATTTCTTAAATCTGTTGTCATTTACGGCATAAATTCCTCTTCTAAATTTACTGTGGTGTTTCTGACTATCTGGGAGGAGACTGAGCAGTGGAACGTGCTACATTTACACATAAACAAGAATGATCTGTCACACTACTACACTTTAAAACACAGTTTATATGTAATTCATGTCACACAGTCTCATACGGAACCTACATCTGCTTTCTTTTATATACTGTATATGATAAGATACTGTCATCCCCCTTCCCTTCTGTGTGAGAGGATGAATGAGCAAATGTATTTTAAGTTGCATGCTTGATGGTAGCAGACAAGCCTATCTGCTAGAGAACAGTAGGACCAACGTTGGAACAGGTAGCTACGCTTTCTAAAAGCAGAGAGGTTTCTATTCTTAGTATGGTCCTGTCCATCCCTTGTGATGTTGGTGTAGGAAGCTGCCTCTCTGGTCACTTCCGTTTATATCTGTTAAGCACCCTTGGTAGGGGCCTAGTCAGTCGGTCCACAGCGAGCGTCTGAAGTGGTAAGATCTCTGGCTAGGCGCGTGTCTGCTAAGTCTGTAGGACAATGGATTTCTTAAGTTCAGCCTAATTGAAAATTTAATCACATTTATTTCAGTTTTAGATCTAAAATATCTAATGTTATCTTAAATTGCAACGCAGTGTAATTCGAGTGTGAAGTTCAGAATATCTTCTGGTAGTTGCTTTGTCACTACTTTGTGCGTAAAGTGGAACAACATGTTGATTAGTAACTCTAACTAAGATCATCAATCTTAAATGCGAATGTGTGTGAGATTATAACGTCTCGTCTTGACAATATTTTTCAATATAGCAACTCTTCTTTATGTTCAACCCATGTGGGGTGTACTTTGTGAGACCAGCACCACGTGCTTATACAATTGTTTGACCCATCAGGTTAAGAGTAAGACGATAGTAACCAGTTCAAAGTTTTTCTTTTGTAAACTGCATTACTATTTAACTTATTTTAATTATCAAAACTATTGTGGAGTTACACTCTTTGTGTAAACCAAGTTGACCACGTGAAGCATGTAGTGTAAGCATCAAAGTAGCCCTCAGCTATTCTTTTCGGGAAGATTTTGAATGGTTGGCAGGAGAGCCAACACCGTGTTACTAGAGGAGGCCGAAAGGCACGCGTTTTAGCTCAAGCAGGCTGGCGTGAGGTCTGGAACAGGACAAGGAAATTAGAATTTAGAAAAACGGACGTATCTGGTGGAATACTTAACTTGAAACCGTTAATGAAGAACGTCGGTCTTGACGGTACATGAATCAATATCAATAGTAACTGATAATGGCGCCTTGCTAGGTCATAGCAAATGACGTAGCTGAACGCTAGGTTAAACTATCGTCTCGGCAATTGACAGCGTATTTTGTCAGTGAACCATCGCTAGCAAAGTCGGTTGTACAACTGGGGCGAGTGCTAGGAAGTCTCTCTAGACCTGCCGTGTGGCGGCGCTCGGTCTGCAATCACTGATAGTTGCGACACGCGGGTCCGACATATACTAACGGACCGCGGCCGATTTAAAGGCTACCACCTAGCAAGTGTGGTGTCTGGCGGTGACACCACAGATTTCACAGAGAGTTAGTATGAATTTAGTATTCCAGTTGTAGGGAAGCAGCCTACCCACGCCGTAGTAAATTCACATCAGTCTTTCCATTGTGTGCCAGCCAGTCCGCTGTAACTAGCTCTGACGTCATAAATGTTGCGCAATACTTTAAAAATCAAGCAAATAACCTAAAACTTTTCTAGCATGTCAGGAGTAATATTAAATTAATATGTGTTGAATATCAGTTCGATAACTTTAACCATTTTCGAAATTTGGACGTTTTTCTGTAAAAATCACTGGCGCAACAGAAAAGAGCTAGAAAGTTAAAAATTTGTATTTGGATTCATCTTTCATAATAATTTAATAAAAACAGTACTTTGGATTTCACAAATTAAAATTTTAGTGGAAATTCATGATTTTCTGGTTTTCGTCTTAAAACTTAAGGAAGCAAGATAGATTAAGTAGGCTAATAAATAAGGCTAGGATGTTTATATTTAAGTAGAATGGAGATCCACTATCACCATAAGGATGTGAGTAGTTTCATTTGAATACCTATAAAACTGTAGCGATAGCGTATCTCCAAAGGGCCAGTTCAGAGCTCGTCTACTGTGTGCAGTGTAATTAAATTAATTCTCCCGCCCAAAATATTTAACTTAGTCACGTCAAAATTTTATTATCAATATTTACCTGCGTGCTGAATGCACATTTAAATTAAGAGCTTCATCGGCCATCAGCAAGAGAAGCTATGATTTATTAGGTAACTTAAAGTGGTGCATTACTAGCCCAGCGGCTAGTCGGGAGAGCCGATTTGATCAGGCGTTCCCTTACCCGTCCGCACCGCGGCTTCATATATAAGAACGCTGCGTGAGGAAGCATGGCCCCAGTTCTCTCCAGACGCTGAATAACACGCCATCTGTGTCGGGAGTCGCGTCGCGTCGGTATCATTGCTACAAACAGCCTCGGATGCCGTATTAAGTTACTCGGGATACGCGTAACCATGAATTCATTTTCGATTGAAGTGTTAATTCTGGGATGACTTTAATTATCGATCTTCAGTTTGCGTATGTCGTATTTTCACGTGCTGCCGCGGGACAGACATTCTACCATTATTTAGCGTGGCGTTTGATGAACCTTATCATCAAATTATGGCGAGCATTCATTTAAACATTTAATTTGGACATTTATAATTGCATCAGCGCATTAGACTCTGAACTGATCTGTTAGTTAGATGGTGTGGATTCTTTTGTTTTCATCTGTGACTTTCAGAATACAGAACGTTTTTTCAAGACCGTTTTTGATTATAAATCCCAGACAATCTCCTAATTCCTCAGAGCTATAAGCTGTAACTATAAGTGCATTCTCAGATGAAGTGGGCACTAGGAATTCTAATTACAGGCTTCACGTTTTGCTAATCACTTTCTGGTTGCCAATATTGTAGTTAGAGAGCCAGTGTTGGGAACGGCGAAGGACAGCATAAGTAACATTCTAAATAATAGGAACATTTTAAACAATTAATTCTACCCGCCGCCGCACATATGGTTAATCGGCCGGGAAATGCAGTGTTTCTACATTCAACATTCAAACTTTTATATAACAATTAATTCTATCCGCCGCCGCACATATGGTGCATCGGCCGGGAAACAAACTGAGTAAAAGTGAAAGTGATTTTTAAGTATTCGGATTCGTGAGTGAAATGCGACACGCAGCTGAGTAATAGAACAGTGAAAGTGTTACATGTGCATGTGGACGACGCAATTGAATTAACAACGCATCTGGATTGACAGAGCTGGCACTGAGTCTAGCGGCGCTGCCGGCATCGCGAAAAGCCAGTTTCGCCTCACCGCAGTCATCCGCCAGAGCAGCCGGAGCCGCGCCTGCAGTTGCGGGCCACGCAAACACACAACAGCCCTCAGAGTGCCGTCTGCAATTCAGCGAGCTGCGTCGCATCAGTAAATCTGGTACGCCACGCTGGCAACGCCATACGTGGTGCAGAAGGAACTAAGTTAAGTGAAAAGCTGTTAAAAATTTTACTAACCTGCACTAAAAGACTGTCGTCGGTGGAACCGCCAAAAGAAACTGAGGTTAAACGTATATCAGAACCCATGTCTGTTGAGGAAACTGTAAATCCAGACAATGGTTCAAGTGGAAATATGCATGAAAATACTAATGTTAAAGTGAAATATGAAGTATTGTCTTCTGACAGTAGTGTGGGAAGGGGGAATGATTCAATAATAGAGACCCCTGTAGTAAAGCAGAAATTAGAAATTGTTTATTTATTGGATGATACTTTATCTGATGAGTTAAAAACGAAACAGTCATCAGAGATGGTAGAGTTTAGAAAGGAGAAGTTAAATATGACTGATCAATCAGAAGTTTCGTTTAGGTTTGATGATTCTGGTGTTGGAGCTAGTTTTTCGTCACCTGAGTGTGAAAAGAAACCAGCTAGTGAGCAGCCCAAAGATACTGGGGCTATTGATTTAAATGTTATATTACAAGCAATAGCGGCCAGTAATGCTAGAATGACTGCTGAGTTAAAATCTGATATAATTGAGGTAAATAACAGAATTGTGGCCAGCCAAACAAATTTTAATAAACGATTGGAGGTAATGGACGATACCTTCAAGGCTGGTTGCAATAAGTTGAAAGAGGATCTGGACAGTTTGAATTATAAAATTGATTACAATCATGAGGATATTAAGCAAAAGGTTGCTCAACAGTTTGCTGAAATGTATAAAACAATAAAATCCGAAGTTGCTGAGGTTCGCAAAGACTTCCAAATGGAAGATGCGAAGCTGGAGCACAAGTTAACAGAAAAGATCGAGGCGGAATCTTAACTGTGCTCAGATAGGTTTAAAGATGTTAAAATAAAAGTAAACATATGTCAAGCAGAAGTAGATGCAATTAAAACTGATACTACTCATATTGTGCAAAGAGTAGATAATGTTGAAATGAGAGTAGAAAGTATTAGTACTAACATTGCTAACATGGAGAGTAATGTAGCTTCAGTAACTTCTGGTAATGGTGGTATACAACAAGTTGTAGCTGCGAACGCCGCTTTTATCGGGTGTCGGCAGTTCTTGCGGTTCGATCCAGATAAAAATATCCACCCGCTAGATTTCTGGAACGATTTTGAAGATGTGATTCCACCAACTTGGTCTGAACGAGAGAAAATCTCATTTATTAGAAGCCATTTAGCAGGTGACGCCATGCGTTGGTCAGCTGATGTTATGTTGAAGTGCAAAACATTAGCGGAATTTAAAACAGCTTTCATTAATGAGTATTGGTCTAGTAATAAGCAAAATGAAGTGTTGAGAGAATTTTGGAGTGGAAAACGCTTCAATGCAGGCAAGGAATCCATTAAAGCGTTTGCTAGGTCATGGATCTCACGTTTGTCACATTTGGACGAAAAGCTGAAACCTGAAATGATAATACTAGGTCTTGAAGCCAAACTACCATGGTATTGGCAAACTAGAATTATATCTGCCCCTAGAGACAATCTGGATCGTTTCATTGAATATTTGGAACGTGTAGAGCGTGTGGCTGCGAATGAGGAGCAAGCACGTAATAACAGAAATGCTAATAACAGTAGTAGTAATTTTAAGAACGAGCAGAATGGCAATGTAAACATCAGAACAGTAGGTGTTCGTCATCCTAAGAGAGGTAGGAATTGGAGAAATAATTATCAGAACCAACAACGGCATACAAATGATAGTAATGTTGTTCCAAACAAAATTATGCAGGTAAGCAACAGTGCGGAAAGCAATGCTGTGCCAGTTAACTATAATGGAAATAAAGGAAACAGTAGTAGGCCGAGGCAGGAAAACTAGTTCCCGTCAATGAGGACACTGGCGCTCACCAGGCGGTTACTTTTCCTAAGCCAGTAGTTACAATAATTGGTAGGACAGATCAGAATACTCAAACTGAACATGTGGATGAAGTGTCGGTAGCATCAAAGGACACAACAGAAATATTAGATCACTCACAGTATTTGATAGATACCGTGTTAGAGACGCTTTCTAAGTGGGAAGAGAAAGAGAAGGCGCAGCAGTGTAACACTAGGGAAGAGCTACAAAATACTGAATTGTCAGGTGAAGAAGCAGAAGAAATTGATGCTTATATTTACGATGAGGATGATGTGCTCTTATCTAAAGTGCCCGTGCAGGATGTTAATAATGTACTAATAGATTTAGGACAGGAGATAAGTGAGAATGTAGAGGGTAGCCTGTTGGGGGTCGATGAACCCAGTAGCTGTGACCAGTTGTCACTTGAGAAGGAAACCGACGATAATGGTGAAAGTGGTTTAGCTGTAACTAGTGTTATGCCCGGTCTGGAGGCGCAGAATCGCTCAGACTACAGTAATTTGGGTTATGTTCAGCAAACTAAATGTAATGAAGTCGTGCGGTGTTTCGATTTGAAATTAATAGACCGACTGGAAAAGGCAGCTGAAAATTTAATTCAGGAAACCCCTACACACTGTGACCTAAATGTAATGAAGACGGATGTCGATCACTTTAGTTGGAGACAAATCCAAAAGGAACTATTGGATGAGTTTGAGGAACCACCTGTACAAATTAGAATAAGCCACCCTATAATAATAGTGAATATGTTGGGTATCAATGTACGTTGTCTCTTGGACAGTGGAAGTGAGGTGAGTGCAATATCTCAGTCCTTCTTTGATGCATTACCTGGTAAAGACAAACTTACAGTAATGAGGGTATCAGGACGAAGGATAATTGGTGCTACTGGCAAAGTGTCAAAAACGGTAAAGCAAGAAGCTTTGCTGCCCTTTAACATTAATGGTAATTTAATTGATCATCCATGCTTAATTGTAAACAATCTCAGTATTGAGATTTTAATTGGTATAGATTTCTTGTCAAAATATCAGAGTGTTGTTGACTTTGAAAGAAGCCAGTTAAAAATGGTCTTGCCAATAACCGGAGTAATTACAGTACCTTTTAGTGATAAACATGTAGTAACTAATGATGAAACTTGGGAGCTGCCTATACGAGTTCTGAAAAATAGGAGAGATTGGGACGAAGGTGTTAATCTTAGTACAAGTAAGCTAAACACAGAAGAAGAAGAAGCAATTATTTTGGACAAAATAGAAGCTAAATTGCAGGGAATCGATAAAATTTCAGCTAATCAGAAGGAAGAACTGAGACAGGTTCTAAAAAGGCATCATAAGGTATTTTCAGATCGACGTGGCGTGGTCAAAGGTTATGAATGAATGCTGTAGGGAGGAGGTTGTTCTGTAACCTCTACACAGTGTGACAGCTGTGCAGTCCCAGCTGTGTGAGATCTTCTTTCCTTTTCAGGTCTGCCTCGTGATGGCTGGGTGTTGTGTGCTGTCCTTAGTTTAGTTAGGTTTAAGTAGTTCTAAGTTCTAGGGGACTTATGACCACAGCAGTTGAGTCCCATAGTGCTCAGAGCCATTTGAACCATTTGAACCTTTTCAGGTCTCACTCATTCTTCATCTTTCCTATCCACCAAAGTTTCGACTCCTTCTTTGCAATATAAAAATTTTCTGTCATGGCTATCGAGCCATGAGTTCTGTAACCATTCTATCCACCAATTAGTGAAGAAAATACCTAATGTGACAAACCTAATAGTGACATAAACAATAGAGAAGTATGACGTAATTAAGATACAAATGTATTTGAGGAACAATTATGTATAGAACCATGGTAATATTATAAGTACAAAGTTGTTGTTTTCGTGGAGATGGTCCCACAATAGTAATTTAAAAAGATATACGAATTCGTGTACAAGCAGGATCCGAAGTGACAGTGAAACCTATTGTATGCTGCAGAGCTAACTAATTAATAGTAAATGAGATTGCTTAGTGTTATGAAAAAATATGCAGATAAGTTGTAAGAATAAACTCACCTTGTGTAGCAAGGAATGGCAGTGTCATAGAATTGAGCAGTGTTTGTGGTTGAGACGTGAAGGACACGTCCCTGAAGTATTTATAAGGTTGGAGCTGGCCATTATTTTGGTGTAGTGTGTGACAGGATACACCTACACGTATTGAGGTTATAAGTTGGAGGCGTGAATGCGACCATAGGTACCCTTATGTTAGATCAGACAGAGCAGCTCATGGTGTCCTATAGGTTTAAGGAATTTAGCATTACGCTCGTCCATAATTACTTGATGCATTTTAGTGGTAGGTCGAGAGAGACTACCTGTGGTTTCAGCGTCCGATCGAGTGGAAATGGATTGCCACGTGAGCAAACTGATCAGCTGCAATACACTATAGGTATACAATAAATGTGCTATCCTATGCTTTAAATGTTGATAGAGTGAGTATTACTTAAGCTCATACACTAGCAAAGTAAATAAGTAACATAATGACAGAAGTGAAACATTATTGATAGCTCAGCATAAATACACTTCAAAGTAAGTAAGTACATAATGGCAGATGTGGAACTGACACAGCAGCAGAGGACCAATAAGTGGATTTTGTAGTCAACTAAACGTAGTGTGTTTTGAACACTCAGAACTGTACTATTACCAAAAGTTACTCACATGTACAAAGAAGCTGAGAAACAACTACTAATCAAATATACTCATACTATCTCTAAGAATAAGGTAATCAAAGATGAGTCAGCTAAATAAATAAAATACAAATGTAACAGGAATGTACCGAGCATTGGTTCAGTGTCCTGGCCCAGAAATAATAAATTGAAATTAAATAGGATTTATAATTGTATGCCTTGAGCATAAATTTTCTCTAGTACGTGACTAACGGCGTTTTGAGCCATTTGTTTACCGATTTTATGACAGTTAAGTAACCGTGAGAGTAAAATTGAAAAAGTTCTGTTACCTTTGTTCCAGCAACATATTAAAGGATAAAATGTATATATCCCCATTTCATTGTGACCCACCCTCAGATGTTAAGTGAACAGAGTCTGAGGCACTCTTTTTGTTTCTTCTACAGGACAAACCAGATAGTGGCAGCCTGGTAGCTGTGTGAAAGCGTGGAGTGACTTGGACACAACTCACAGTGACCCCTCCCCTTTCCCCATGTAATTTAGAGTGAACGTGAAGGACGCAAACCATAGCAACTTCCCCTCCTCTACCCTTGTGAATGGAAGTGTAGGACGCTAGCCAAAGCGGCTACAACCACGGGTGTAAAAATTATTTGTGAAATTTTCTTTCAGGTTTAGAAAAGACTGCTAAGAGATAATCATCTGTTTATGTATCATGTTATTTTCTTTGAATTTGTGTATGTATAAATGTATTTAATGAATTTAAGATTTTCATAATTTTACATATTTTTATGTGTTTGTTTGGCTAAGGCAAATGCCAAAGTGTTTCATTGACTTTGCTTAAATTTTGAGTAATAATGTTGCTTAAGAGGCAGTGAACATGCCCGCAATTTAAATAATTAATGTAGGTAATCAGTTTTCTTTTAATATTTCTACATGTTTACATTTCAATTTTAAATTTCATAGGAAGTTAAGCTGTACTCTTGCTTCCCTTTTTGTAATTAATTTTTTTTCGTTCATTATCATTCATAAACAAAAAAATTAAGTAGAGGGTGATGTAGGGAAGCAGCCTACTCACGCCGTAGTAAATTCACATCAGTCTTTCCATTGTGTGCCAGCCAGTCCGCTGTAACGAGCTCTGACGTCATAAATGTTGCGCAATACTTTAAAAATCAAGCAAATAACCTAAAACTTTTCTAGCATGTCAGGAGTAATATTAAATTAATATGTGTTGAATATCAGTTCTATAACTTTAACCATTTTCGAAATTTGGACGTTTTTCTGTAAAAATCATTGGCGCAACAGAAAAGAGCTAGAAAGTTAAAAATTTGTATTTAGATTCATCTTTCATAATAATTTGATAAAAACAGTACTTTGGATTTCACAAATTAAAATTTTAGTGGAAATTCATGATTTTCTGGTTTTCGTCTTAAAACTTAAGGAAGCAAGATAGATTAAGTAGGCTAATAAATAAGGCTAGGATGTTTATATTTAAGTAGAATGGAGATCCACTACCACCATAAAGATGTGAGAAGTTTCATTTGAATACCTATAAATCTGTAGCGATAGCGTATCTCCAAAGGGCCAGTTCAGACCTCGTCTACTGCGTGCAGTGTAATTAAATTAATTCTCTCGCCCAAAATATTTAACTTAGCCACGTCAAAATTTTGTTATCAATATTTACCTGCGTGCTGAATGCACATTTAAATTAAGAGCTTCATCGGCCATCACCAAGAGAGGCTATGATTTATTAGGTAACTTAAAGTGGTGCATTACTAGCCCAGCGGCTAGTCGGGAGAGCCGATTTGATCAGGCGTTCCCTTACCCGTCCGCACCGCGGCTTTATATATAAGAACGCTGCGCGAGGAAGCAAGGCCCCAGTTCTCTCCAGACGCTGAATAGCACGTCATCTGTGTCGGGAGTCGCGTCGCGTCGGTATCATTGCTACAAACAGCCTCGGATGCCGTATTAAGTTACTCGGGATACGCGTAACCATGAATTCATTTTCGATTGAAGTGTTAATTCTGGGATGACTTTAATTATCGATCTTCAGTTTGCATATGTCGTATTTTCACGTGCTGCCGCGGGACAGATATTCTACCATTATTTAGCGTGGCGTTTGATGAACCTTATCATCAAATTATGGCGAGCATTCATTTAAACATTTAATTTGGACATTTATAATTGCATCAGCGCATTAGACTCTGAACTGATCTGTTAGTTAGATGGTGTGGATTCTTTTGTTTTCATCTGTGACTTTCAGAATACAGAACGTTTTTTCAAGACCGTTTTTGATTATAAATCCCAGGCAATCTCCTAATTCCTCAGAGCTGTAAGCAGTAACTATAAGTGTATTCTCAGATGAAGTGGGCACTAGGAATTCTAATTACAGGCTTCACGTTTTGCTAATCACTTTCTGGTTGCCAATATTGTAGTTAGAGAGCCAGTGTTGGGAACGGCGAAGGACAGCATAAGTAACATTCTAAATAATAGGAACATTTTAAACAATTAATTCTACCCGCCGCCGCACATATGGTTAATCGGCCGGGAAATGCAGTGTTTCTACATTCAGCATTCAAACTTTAATATAACAATTAATTCTATCCGCCGCCGCACACAATGTGTGCTATTTTCATGACGGACAGGATTGCGCCACGGACGTAACTTCTTTGGGTGAAAATTGAATTGGTTGGTTGCGGTTAATTTCCTCTTGCATATGTTTCAACGTTCTTTGCGTGTTATTTTATGACTGCAGTGTTGTATGTAATCTCCCAATCTTGGCTCCATATTTGATGTGTTCCATAAGATTACAAACTCACATTTTCACAATCCTAAATAAGGCACCAGTTTAGTTGTGAATCAAGTTTAATATGCTGAAATTTTAACCGCACAATGATCAATGTTAAAATAAATGTCCAAATATAAACCGATTTATTTCTTTTTATTTAAATTGTCTTTATATATATATATATATATATATATATATATATATATATATATATATATATATATATATGTCACCGGTTATCGTAAGATGAGTATTAAAAGATAATAATTAATGTTATTCTGGTTGGGAATTTGGTAAGCTAGACTGGATACCTGGTGAAACAGTTATCAGTAATGCAAGGTTAACTTCCCCAGACAGCTCACAGCTTTTAACCCACTTTTATGGTCTTGAATATCAGCACCGCTTTCAGAATAAATTAATGCAACAACATTACACATAACAACATTACAATATATCTTTTTAAAGGAATCAGATAAAAATTCGCTTGACGCTTTCCTAAAAAAGGTGAAACAGTTATCAGTAATGCAAGGTTAACTTCCCCAGACAACTCACAGCTTTTAACCCACTTTTATGGTCTTGAATATCAGCACCGCTTCCAGAATAAATTAATGCAACAACATTACACATAACAACATTACAATATATCTTTTTAAAGGAATCAGATAAAAATTCGCTTGACGCTTTCCTAAAAAACAGTCTCCAATCCGTCCAGTCTACGTACGCCAACATCAGATGTGGTTTAAATTCAAATAAATAGTATCGATGGTGATTGGGAGATACATACCAACTAAATTAGAGATTGTCCTGATCCCCCATGCCACACAGAACAGGTCAGAATAACGTTGCAGAAGCAAAGGAAAAACCATGCCAATTTATAAAGAACGCAAAATCCCCAAGACTCGAGAAGTTTTACGGAAACTCGAAATTTAGGGCTATACTCAGTGCGAAATGCTTTCAATAGTTTCCACAACGAAACTCTGTCTCGAAATCTGGAAGAAAACCGCAGACTTCTGGTAGTATGTGGCGTACACCAACGGCAAGACGCAGTGGATACCTTCACTGCGCGATAGCAATGGTAACGATACTAATGAAACAGCGGAGTTGGTAAACGTGTTTGTTTCGAAAATCCTTCACGAAAGAAGATGAGGTAAATATTCCAGAATTTGAATCAAGAACAACTGTCGACAGGAGTAACTTAGACATAGGTACCCTTGGTGTAGCGCAGCAACTGAAATCACTTATTGAAGGCTCTACCTTCGGTCCAGATTATATACCATGTAAGCTCCTTTCAGAACATGCTGATGCAATAGCACTATACTTAGCAATCATATACAGCCACTCGTTCGACGGAAGGTCCGTACGTAAAGTCTGGAATGTTGCACGAGTTACACACCAGTACCCAAAAAAGGAAATAACAGTAATGCCGATTTGCAGTAGGATTTTGGAACATACACTGTGTTCGATTATGAATTACTTCGAAGAAAACGATTTATTGGCAAATAGTCAACACGGATTTAGAAAATATCGTTCTCGAGAAACACAACTAACTTTTTATTCTCATCAAGTTTTGAACGTGAGCCGTGTCGAAGTATCGACGTTGCTAAATCAATATATATATATATATATATATATATATATATATATATATATATATATAGGAATATATTTATACTATTGGTGATCTTGCAGCTCTCGAAGAATGAAATTACAATGTAACCCAGACCATTAGCTGCTTACAGGCGTTGATAAATATCAGCGGGGACAGTTGAAATTGTGTGCCCCGACCGGGACTAGAACCGGCGAGCTCCTTCTTAGATGGCAGACTCTCTATTCGACTGAGTCATAGAGGGCAGAGAAGATGGTGCGACTGCAGGGACTTATTTCTGGCACGGTCGCCATGAGACCCACGTTTCCGCGCACTACATTTTTAGTCCCCCTGAGCGCTATACTTATTACTCGCGGAAATCTTCCGATCCCCGTAAGAGTTTCAGCAATGTGAGTGCATCCGCGCTGAAGAAGGTCATTGGCCGGTAAGAATTATCTATATGAAGACCGTACCTGTTCTTTCGGACGTTTTAGAAATGTGGGTCTGACAGTCTCTGCAGTCGCTCTATCCTATGTGTTTCTGGTGGCTCAGTCGCATAGAGCGTCTGCCATATGAGCAGGAAAGAGATACCGGGTTTGAGTCCTGGTCGCCGGCCGGAGTGGCGGAGCGGTTCTAGGCACTTCAGTCAGGAACCGCGTGACCGCTGCGGTCGGAGGTTCGAATCCTGCCTCGGGCGTGGATATGTGTGAGGTCCTTAGGTTAGTCAGGTTTAAGTAGTTCTAAGTTCTAGGGGACTGATGACCTCAGATGTTAAGTCCCATAATGCTCAGAGACATTTTAACCATTCGAGTCCTGGTCGGGGCACACGTTCTCAACTCTCCCCGTTGATATTTATCAACGCCTATAAGCAGTTAATGGTCTGGATTTCATTGTAATTTCATTGCTAAATTGAGGTCGAGCCGTAGTTTTTCGGCTGTTACTCAGAGACACAAGCTAAACACTAGGTTTACATAGGGTGTTACAAAAACAGTGTCGAATACACTGAGAGATTGTAATACTCGTCGAAACAAGAAAAATAAGTCCACTAAACATAGGTACAGAAGTGTATACTTTACGAGATAAACAACTTTACGAGATAAACACGTGTTTATAGGAAGGGCTGCGCGACGCTTGGCTGCCGATATCGGCACAGTCGTTGCACTGACGCTCCGTCAAACGTGTCGGTAAGACGTCATAATATTTTACTGACGGTACTCTACCTACCATTAGGTGGTATGCAGGCAGTTGCGTGATTCGAGTCGTGTTGTAGGCTACGTTAGTTCTCGTTGTGCTTCTATGCCTTATTGTACAGTACTGTCAACCCTGGGTCATCATGGTGTTTTGCTTTCTTCCAAACGCCGATTCGCTTATGTTTTTACTGTTATTGCGCTGTTTGTAAATACAAATGGTGTACTACACTTACTTTATCTCTCTTCCACCAACTGTTAACAATGGATGCCTACTACTCGACAAATGAAATGGCGGAAATGATATTTTGCTGTGCTGTAGCAAATGGACGTAGCCTGCGAGCCCGTGCCCTCTACGCCGCAAAATATCCACAGCTCTTCGGCAGACTGCAGCGTCTGAGGGACACAGGTCCCCCTGCACCTCGTGAGACTGACGGTGGAAGACTCTGCACAATCCGCACGCCTGACACCGAGGAGCGTGTGCTGCGTTCGGTGGAAGAAATCCTTGCGACCAGTGTGCGACGATTATCGGCTACAGAAAGCATGTCTCACTGTTTTATCTGGGAGGTACTCCGTGAACAATTGCTGTGCCCGTATGATACAGGGAGCGTTCAGGCCCTAAGGCCAGGGGATCATCATGGCAGACGGCGGGTCTGTGAATGGCTATTGCAGAAGTGTGCCGCAGATCCACTATTCACATCCAAGATTTTATTTACAGATGGGGCGGGGTACATAAGAGATGGTGTTGTGACTTTCCGCAACCTGCATTTATGAGTAGATGTAAATCTCCGACCAATTCAGGAAAGAGGGCAACATCATCGATTCTCAGTCAACGCATGGGAGGGCGTAGATTAGTAGGGTAACTCGTGCTGCCACAAAGGTTCACTGGGGTGCATTGTCTGGACTCTCTCATTTATGTATTCGATATCTTGCTGGAGGCTGTGCCATTGCAGCAATGAATACAAATCTGGTTTGCGCAAGATACCGCACCAGCACATTTTTCGTCACAACTTGCGCGAACATCTGACGCAGACATTTCAGGACCACTGGATTGGTCTGGATGTGTGGACGTGGGGTGGTGGGGGGGGTGGGCCTCACACCTTGGCTGGCTCTTTCCCGAGACCTCAATCCCCCAGACTTTTAGTTATGGAGGCACTTGAAGGAATTGGCCTACGGCGGGCCAATTAACGGTTCGCGGACGTTACGGGGTCGCGTCTTCAATGCGTGCCAGCGGGTACAACAATGGGGTACAGTTCACGGGGTTCGTCATTCCTTAAGCCGGAGAACAGAGGGGTGCATTGTAGTGAATAGACGCCATGTTGAACACCTCCTGTAAACACGTGTTTATCGCAGACAGTGTTCATTTCCGGACTCGTGTTTACTATACTTACTTTTCGTGTTTCGATGAGTACAACCACCTCCAAAAGTACTCGACGCTTTTTTTTTTTTTAACACCTGTGTAATCGATATCTTGAGTGTTGCAGAGGGGCAGCAGGGGGAGTTGAGCTGCAGAGCCAAGTTGCGGTCAGAGCTGCGGGCGTGATCGTGTTGTGGCTGTCTGCAGGAGAGGGCGCACCGAGCCGAGCAGACCACTGCTTCCGGGCAATGAGCGACGCAGCAAGAACAGCGCTGGACTCGGCAGGGGGCAGCGGGCAGCTGCAGCTCGACTGTCCTAGTGTTTAGTGTATCTGGGATTGTAAGACAGTTAAGATCATTAGACGCTAGGAAGGCATCTGGCCGGCCGGGGTGGCCGTGCGGTTCTAGGCGCTACAGTCTGGAACCGCAGGACCGCTACGGTCGCAGGTTCGAATCCTGCCTCGGGCATGGATGTGTGTGATGTCCTTAGGTTAGTTAGGTTTAAGTAGTTCTAAGTTCTAGGGGACTGATGACCTTAGAAGTTAAGTCCCATAGTGCTCAGAGCCATTTGAACCATTTGAAGGCATCTGGCTCAGGTGGTATCCCCGTAAGATTTTATGTTGACTCTGCTACAAATATAGCACCAATATTATCCGTCATCTATCAGAGATCATTGGAACACCGGAAAGTTCCACGGGACTGGAAGAAGGCCCAGGTCATAGCAATCTATAAAAAGGGTAGAAAATCGGATGCACATAATTACCGGCCAATTTCACTGACATCGATTTGTTGTAGAATCATGGAACATGTTTTGTGTTCAGACATAATATCCTTTCTAGACTCTGAGTAGCTCATCTGCAGAAACCAGCACGCTTTTAGGGAACAGCGGTCATGCGAGACACAGCTGGCCCTCTTTGTGCATGGCATACAACAGTTTCTAGATACCGGCTCCCAGGTTGATGCCATATTTCTCGACTTTCGGAAGGCGTTCGATTCAGTTCCGCACTGTCGCTTGCTCCAAAAAGTGCGCTCTTACGGTCTCTCCGATGACATATGCGGTTGGATAGAAACTTTTGTAACAGACAGGGAGCAATATGTCGTCCTGAACGGGGTGACTTCAACAGAGACAAGCATAACTTCAGGTGTGCCCCAGGGCAGCGTAATAGGTCCGCTGCGTTTTACGATTTACATAAACGATCTGGTTGATGGTATTGACAGCGGCATTAGACTGTTTTCCGATGATGCTGTACTCTACAGGAAAGCAGTATCGCTTGAAAGTTGTTAACAAATCAATGAGGATTTGCAGAAAATAAATGCGTGGTGTAATGACTGGCAGTTATCTCTCAATATTACTAAGTGTAACCTACTGCGTACAATAAGGCGAAAATCCCCGTTAATGTACGAGTACAAAATAAGTGCCCAGTTTTGGGAAGCGGCAACATCCGTCAGGTATCTGGGTGTGACTATTCGAAATGATCTCAAATGGAATGATTAGATTACACAAGTAACGGCTAAGGCGAACTCTAGATTGCGGATTAGTAGTAGAGTCGTGAAGCGATGCAGTCCTTCAACAATGGAAATAGCTTACAATACGTCAGTTCGTTAGTCTTAGAGTATTGGTCGTCTGTATGGGACCCTTACCAGTTGGGTCTGATTCAAGAGATTGAGAAGGTTCCAAATAAGAGCGGCAAGATTCGTGACAGGTACATTTAGCCACCGCGAGAGCGTTACAAAACTCATAGAAAGTTTGAAGTTGGACACACTTGCAGATAGACGGCGCGCTAAACGGAAGGGGCTGCTCATTAAATTCCGAAATTCGATCTTCACCGACGATGTAGATCATATATTATTACCACCAACTTTCAAATAGCGCAATGATCACTATTCGAAGATAAGGGAAATTAGAGCTCGTACTGGGGCGTTCAGACAGTCGTTCTTCCCTCACGAGATCCGCGAGTGGAACAGAGGTGGGTGGAATATGACTGTGACGCGAATTGTGCCCTCCGTCACACACCGCTTGGTAGCTATCGGAGTATATGTGTAGATGTAGATCCTACTCCTACATCACCGCGCGTGGATTGACAAGGCATCAGCGAGGACAGAGGTACGTGCAGCTGATGCTCGACTATGTGCTAATATAGACGGTACCTGATTCTGTCAGCGAGAAGATTTAATAACCAGTGAAGCGACGTTTTTGTCATGTGACTGTGTGCTCGTGGACATAATTGAATTGTATTACAATTCTGTTCAATACAGATGGAATCTGACTGTCAAGGAAGTAGGACTCTTGCCGTACTGTAGCTGACGATTCCTAATTTGATAAACTATGTTCAGTCTTGATGTCTTGTTCATGTAAAGTCTGACGTTTTAAGAAATAGACCGGTCCAAGGGGTGGATACGTATGGAGTATGAGTACATTGCTTTTAATTATCGGGGTTAAATTACATGATGCGTGCGTATTTTATATGTTTTTCATACACTTCCACACTGACAAAAAAAGCTTCATAAATTTTGTACCTTATCGTGAAAGTCGTGTGTTTAGTGCGAAGTTTATCAAAGGTCAAGAGCATGTGAGGTAGTTGACGTGAACTTCTTATTTTATGAAGCTGTAGTCTTTATTAACTTCTTTTCTACATAAAACTGAAAAGATTCTTTGCTTGTAGAGACAATGTTTGAAGAATTATTCTTTTTGCTATCTACTAAGTGATACGATGGAACAGCGTACAACTGGGCAGCAATGTGTTATTCTTGTTTGTGCTACTGATGTCAAACAAATATGCTTTCAAGTTTCTCTTCCCAATAAGTAAAACTTCGGCACGTTCAACTGCCCTAAATCCGTGTCTCTTCATTGATAGAAATACTATCGACAAGGGATTTCAAATTTAATCCTTAGTTTTAGATTTCCAGAAGGCTTTTGACACCGTACCTCACAGCAACTTCTAATCAAATTGCGTGGCTGCGGACTATCGTCTCGGTTACGCGACTGTTTCGCGATTTTCTGTCAGAAATGTCACAGGTCGTAGTATCGACGGAAAGTCATCGTGTAAAACAGAGGTGATATTCAGATTTTCTCAGTGTTATAGTCTCTCTGCTGTTCCTGATCTATATAAACGGTTCCGAAGACAACTGAGCAACCGTCTTAGAGTGTTTGCAGATAATACTGTCATTTTCCGTCTTGTAGAGTCATCAGATGATCTAAACCTATGGCAGAATGATTTAAACAAAATATTTATGTGGTACGAAAAGTGGCAACTGAGTCTAATGAAAAGTGTGAAGCCATCTACATGAATACTAAAAGGAATCGAGTAAATTTGGTTTCTTGATAAATAACACAATAACACAATACAAAAGGCTGTGAATTCAGCTTCATACTTAGGGACATTTGACATTGTAATTCTGTCAGAAACAGCAAAGGACTTGGAAGAGTAGTTGAACGGAATGGAAAGTGTCTTGAAAGGAGGGTATAAGATGAACATCAACAAAAGCAAAACAAGGATAATGGAATGTAGTCGAATTAAGTCGGGTGATGCTGAGGGAATTAGATTAGGAAATGAGACACTTAAAGTAGTAAAGGAGTTTTGCTATTTGGGGAGCAAAATAACTGATGATGGTCGAAGTAGAGAGGATATGAAATGTAGACTGGCAATGGCAAGGAAAGCGTTTCTGAAGAAGAGAAATTTGTTAACATCGAGTATAGATTTAAGTGTCAGGAAGTCGTTTCTGGAAGTATTTGTATGGAGGGTAGCCATTTATGGAAGTGAAACATGGACGATAAATAGTTTACACAAGAAGACAATAGAAGCTTTCGAAATGTGGTGCTACAGAAGAATGCTGAAGATTAGATGGGTAGATCACATAACTAATGAGGAGGTATTGAATAGAATTGGGGAGAAGAAGAGCTTGTGGCACAACTTGACTAGAAGAAGGGATCGTCGGTTGGTAGGACATGTTCTGAGGCATCAGGGGATCACCAATTTAGTACTGGAGGGCAGCGTGGAGGGTAAAAATCGTAGAGGGAGACCAAGAGATGAGTACACTAAGCAAATTCAGAAGGATGTAGGCTGCAGTGGGTACTGGGAGATGAAGAAGCTTGCACAGGATAGAGTAGCATGGAGAGCTGCATCAAACCAGTCTCAGGACTGAAGACCACAGCAACAACAACAACTTAGGGATTACAATTACTCATAACTCAATTTATGGATTCTCCGTTACTTCTTGGCAGGACAGTTCTACAATTACGGTTGAACAACAAGTATATTGTTTTTGTTCTTACTGATTTTTGCTTATTTCAAACTAGTTTTATGCTTATTGGACGATCTTCAGGAAACAACTGACTAGAGTGTGAAAGGGGCATTAGTTTTAGGTAACCAAACATTATAAGCAAAGATACATTTCACTTGAATAGAGTGTTGTGCATCAAACTTCTTGCTTAATGTTGAAATTACAATTTACTCAATGGACTATGTTAAGCACAATAAATAAATAAATTACACAATATTTTATGTTAAAGATCATAATGCTGAATTTTGGACGTCTAGACATTGGCAGAGGACCTGTTAAACTGAGCCCTCTTCTTTTATGTTGTGCAATAAACAAGTTTTTTAATATTGTAACCAAACTTTACGCAATGGACAGTATTAGGCTATATATAATAATTAAAATAAACAATCTTACAGTATTACAGATTATATGGTTATTATGCCACAGTTGGTGAGGTAACCCCCCATGAACCATGGACCTTGCCGTTGGTGGAAAAGCTTGCGTGCCTCAGCTATACAGATGGCCGTACCGTAGGTGCAACCACAACGGAGGGGTATCTGTTGAGAGGCCAGACAAACATGTGGTTCCTGAAGAGGGGCAGCAGCCTTTTCAGTAGTTGCAGGGGCAACAGTCTGGATGATGGACTGATCTGGCCTTGTAACATTAACCAAAACGGCCTTGCTGTGCTGGTACTGCGAACGGCTGAAAGCAAGGGGAAACTACGGCCGTAATTTTTCCCGAGGAAATGCAGCTTTACTGTATGATTAAATGATGATGGCGTCCTCTTGGGTAAAATATTCCGGAGGTAAAATAGTCCCCCATTCGGATCTCCGGGCGGGGACTACTCAAGAGGACGTCGTTATCAGGAGAAAGAAAACTGGCGTTCTACGGATCGGAGCGTGGAATGTCAGATCCCTTAATCAGGCAGGTAGGTTAGAAAATTTAAAAAGGGAAATGGATAGGTTAAAGTTAGATATAGTGGGAATTAGTGAAGTTCGGTGGCAGGAGGAACAAGACTTTTGGTCAGGCGAATACAGGGTTATAAATACAAAATCAAATAGGGGTAATGCAGGAGTAGGTTTAATAATGAATAAAAAAAATAGGAGTGCGGGTTAGCTACTACAAACAGCACAGCGAAGGCATTATTGTGGCCAAGATAGACACAAATCCCATGCCTACTACAGTAGTACAAGTTTATATGCCAACTAGCTCTGGAGATGATGAAGAAATTGATGAAATGTATGACGAGATAAAAGAAATTATTCAGGTAGTGAAGGGGGACGAAAATTTAATAGTCATGGGTGACTGGAATTCGTAAGTAGGAAAAGGGAGAGAAGGAAACATAGTAGGTGAATATGGACTGGGGGGAAGAAATGAAAGAGGAAGCCGCCTTGTAGAATTTTGCACAGAGCATGACTTAATCATAGCTAACACTTGGTTCAAGAATCATAAAAGAAGGTTGTATACCTGGAAGAATCCTGGAGATACTAAAAGGTATCAGATAGATTACATAATGGTAAGACAGAGATTTAGGAACCAGGTTTTAAATTGTAAGACATTTCCAGGGGCAGATGTGGATTCTGACCACAATCTATTGGTTATGAACTGCAGATTGAAACTGAAGAAAATGCAAAAAGGTGGGAATTTAAGGAGTTGGGACCTGGATAACCTGAAAGAACCAGAGGTTGTAGAGAGTTTCATGGAGAGCATAAGGGAACAATTGACAGGAATGGGGGAAAGAAATACAGTAGAAGAAGAATGGGTAGCTCTGAGGGATGAAGTAGTGAAGGCAGGAGACGATCAAGTAGGTAAAAAGACGAGGGCTAATAGAAATCCTTGGGTAACAGAAGAAATATTGAATTTAATTGATGAAAGGAGAAAATATAAAAATGCAGTAAATGAAGCAGGCAAAAAGGAATACAAACGTCTCAAAAATGAGATCGACAGGAAGTGCAAAATGGCTAAGCAGGGATGGCTAGAGGACAAATGTAAGGATGTAGAGGCTTGTCTCACTAGGGGTAAGATAGATACTGCCTACAGGAAAATTAAAGAGACCTTTGGTGATGAGAAGAGAACCACTTGTATGAATATCAAGAACTCAGATGGAAACCCAGTTCTAAGCAAAGAAGGGAAGGCAGAAAGGTGGAAGGAGTATATAGAGGGTTTATACAAGGGCGATGTGCTTGAGGACAATATTATGGAAATGGAAGAGGATGTAGATGAAGACGAAATGGGAGATAAGATACTGCGTGAAGAGTTTGACAGAGCACTGAAAGACCTGAGTCGAAACAAGGCCCCGGGAGTAGACAACATTCCATTAGAACTACTGACGGCCTTGGGAGAGCCAGTCATGACAAAACTCTACCATCTGGTGAGCAAGATGTATGAGACAGGCGAAATACCCACAGACTTCAAGAAGAATATAATAATTCCAATCCCAAAGAAAGCAGGTGTTGACAGATGTGAAAATTACCGAACTATCAGTTTAATAAGTCACAGCTGCAAAATACTAACACGAATTCTTTACAGACGAACGGAAAAACTGGTAGAAGCGGACCTCGGTGAAGATCAGTTTGGATTCCGTAGAAATGTTGGAACACGTGAGGCAATACTAACCTTACGACTTATCTTAGAAGAAAGATTAAGAAAAGGGAAACCTACGTTTCTAGCATTTGTAGACTTAGAGAAAGCTTTTGACAATGTTAACTGGAATACTCTCTTTAAAATTCTGAAGGTGGGAGGGGTAAAATACAGGGAGCGGAAGGCTATTTACAATTTGTACAGAAACCAGATGGCACTTATAAGAGTCGAGGGACATGAAAGGGAAGCAGTGGTTGGGAAAGGAGTGAGACAGGGTTGTAGCCTCTCCCCGATGTTATTCAAGCTGTATATTGAGCAAGCAGTAAAGGAAGCAAAAGAAAAATTCGGAGTAGGTATTAAAATTCATGGAGAAGAAGTAAAAACTTTGAGGTTCGCCGATGACATTGTAATTCTGTCAGAGACAGCAAAGGACTTGGAAGAGCAGTTGAACGGAATGGACATTGTCTTGAAAGGAGGATATAAGATGAACATCAACAAAAGTAAAACGAGGATGATGGAATGTAGTCAAATTAAATCGGGTGATGCTGAGGGAATTAGATTAGGAAATGCGACACTTAAAGTAGTAAAGGAGTTTTGCTATTTGTGGAGCAAAATAACTGATGATGGTCGAAGTAGAGAGGATATAAAATGTAGACTGGCAATGGCAAGGAAATCGTTTCTGAAGAAGAGAAATTTTTTAACGTCGAGTATAGACTTAAGTCTCAGGAAGTCGTTTCTGAAAGTATTTGTATGTAGGGTAGCCATTTATGGAAGTGAAACATGGACGATAAATAGTTTAGACAAGAAGAGAATAGAAGCTTTCGAAATGTGATACTACAGAAGAATGCTGCAGATTAGATGGGTAGATCACGTAACTAATGAAGAGGTATTGAATTGAATTGGTGAGAAGAGAAGTTTGTGGCACACCTTGACTAGAAGAAGGGATCGATTGGTAGGACATGTTTTGAGGCATCAAGGGATCACAAATTTAGCATTGGAGGGCAGCGTGGAGGGTAAAAATCGTAGAGGGAGACCAAGAGATGAGTACACTAAGCAAATTCAGAAGGATGTAGGTTGCAGTAGGTACTGGGAGATGAAGAAGCTTGCACAGGATAGAGTAGCATGGAGAGCTGCATCAAACCTGTCTCAGGACTGAAGACCACAACAACAACAACAGTGAGGTGACGTCATTGGTTGAGCACTATGTAAGTGTGCGCGAGTAGCTTAGCTTGTGCAACTTATACGTTTTGTTTGCTCGTTGTACTGACTCCATGGGTTTCAACTTCTCACTCGAGCATTTGACTTTAGTGGAGTCACAACACCGACTCCATTCACCCCCACGGCCTACCATCATGGTTTGGGATTCTGAGAGTGGTCAAATACTGACCGAAACTAGCTACAATCGAAGTAAATGCTTTTTGCGGCCGAGACTGTTTGTAATCTCTTTCCAAATTAGCTTATAACGATAACATGGCGAGCTAAAGATTGCCATTTATTGGCAGAAGCCTTCGAAAATGCAACATATCTCTACAAAGACTGAGTGCACCACATTTGTCGTTCTCCTTTTGGAGTACTGCCACGCGGAGTGATCAGATAGAGTTGACGGACACCGAAAAATTTCAGACAGCGGAACGAATGTTTCAGAAATGAGACAGGATTTGGGCTGGACATCATTAAAAGAAAGGAGTTTTTCGTTGCGACGGAATCTTCTCACGAAATTCCAATCACCATCTTTCTCCTCCGAATGCGAAAATATTTTGTTGACACCGACCTACATGGGGGGGGAACGATCACCACGATAAAATAAGGGAAATCAGAGCTCGTACGGAAAGATACAGGTGTTCATTCTTTCCGCGCGCTGTACGAGATTGGAATAATAGAGACTTGTGAAGGTAGTTCGATGAACCCTCTGCCAGGCACTTAAATGTGATTTGCAGGGTATCCATGTGGATGTGGATGTGGATGTAGACGTTTCCCTTTGCTGCAGGATGTTCTCTAACAGCAGAGTAATCGTATAGATATAGATGTAGACACGTAGAAGATGAATTAAGCACGCCGAAAGAGAAATGGGTTACTCACGGTTGATGCTCTATGATTCAACTTCTGACAATGATTAGGCCTCAGTTCGGAGAGGAAGAGAGTACACCAGCTGAAGCACTCATTCAACACCAGGTCCCTCAAACTTACTGGGACGTTAACTGCTATGTTTATCCGATTTCCCAAACAGTCACAGGCGTTGTTGTATGATGAAGATCGGGTTATTCAGTGGGCCAGTCGAGCTAAGGCAGGGTAGTTGAGTATTCGTGAAGCCAGGAACGTGCACCGATGAGCCAAAACATTATGACCGACGTCGACCACAGTACTGAAAGCCACCTACTGCCGTCGCGGATACATGACGTGATAAAGAAAGTACATAAGGGGAGCAGAGACAAGCATAGGTGGAAGCGTAAGCGGCCAAAGAGTCTACTAGCTGTGGTATAACCACCTGTGGCAAGCTAAGATACACCCACAAGCGACAGCGTCGGCAAACCCCTGCATATCAGCAAGGCTTACTGGATATACCAGCTCCTATTAAAGCCGAATAACAGCCTACAGCACAGAAACCGACAAGGTGGTACACTGACACACAAACAAACAGCCAACATTACCCTACACTATGCATCTGATAAAGACCTATCAAACACAAAATGATGATGAAACTAACTGTTACAGGCATGCTGACGCTGACCGAGAAATCAACACCGGCACCCAGTGGCAGTAACCGAGTAACACCACCGCACAACGACAAAGGTATCGACCTGCATGGTACCAACTACTAACAAATGGTTCAAATGGCTCTGAGCACTATGGGACTTAACTTCCGAGGTCATCAGTCCCCTACAACTACTTAAACCTAAGTAACCTAAGGACATCACACACATCCATGCCCGAGGCTGGTTTCGAACCTGCGACCGTAGCGGTCGCGCAGTTCCAGACTGTAGCGCCTAGAACTGCTCGGCCACTCCGGCCGGCAACTACTAACAAAGCCTACCTCTGTATGACCTGTCGCAGGCAGCAACAAAACCGCTACTGATCTTACAACCTGACCCAATTATCGCAGAAGTTTTTTTCCCTTGGCTCTTCCCTTGTCACTTTTTCCCTCTGCCCTTCAAACCGCTACCCTTCGTTGAACTTTCGACCCATTCTATCTCCAGATGAGCTCGTATTAATGGTTAATCTTAACCAGACGAACGCAAACACTACAGTACCCACATCCTGCGAGACCCCACTTAAGTGAAAACTAACCCTTCTGCAGAGGTGGCAGTAGACCTTTTGCGTTGGCCATCATGCCGTGTCGGCGTGGAGGGGCTCCTCATCCTTTTTTTTTTTTTTAAATGGGGAATCATTCCAGTGACGATACGGACCGCGGATGGGAAAATCTACTGACATAAATGGCTCTGACAATGGGAGAATTAGTATGGTCCGGCGCCTGGGGTCGTGCATCCTGGAAACGGTGAACCTGGTCCGCTGTTGGTGCGTGATACTCTCATAACCATCTACGTAAAATGGTTGAAGGACAGTAAAACGACGGATAGCCAACTGCTGGATACTACCCTATATTCGTCTGACCACAAACTCTTATTTTCTTCCCATTCCACTCAACTGACAGTCACTACATCTAGACTGAGCGTTTGAATTTTTCTTTTCAGTTTCTCAATCTTTCCTATCACGCTCAAACTTCTGACATTCCACACTCCGTCTCGTCGAATGTTATCATTTCGTCGTTGATTCACTTTTGCTCATAGTTACCTCCCCGTTTCATTTTTCTTCCGGAAAGGTCAACGAGAGACTAATGTGGAATCGCAACTTCCTGGCAGATTAAAACTGTTTGCCGGACCGATACTCAAACTCGGGACCTTTGCCTTTCGCGGCCAAGTGCTCTACCAACTGAACTACAGAAGCACGACTCACACCCCGTCTTCACAGCTTTGCTTCCGCCAGCACCTCGTCTCCTACCTTCCAAACTTTACTGAAGCTCTCCTGCGAATCATACAGAACTAACACTCCTGAAAGAAAGGATATTGCGGAGACATGGCTTAGCCAGCACACAGTTTTAATCTGCCAGGAAGTTTCATATCAGCGCACACTCCGTTGCAGAGTGAAAATCTCATTGTAATGTGGAATCTTTTGCCAATGAGAGGTCATCATGACGCTTTCTCTATTACGGATCACTTGTCCTGCACATACCTACCGTATGTATTCAACGCAGTGGTTTCGATTGCTCTCTGAATCCTTATACCGTTGATCATAGATGATTCTTCTGCCTTTTAGGAGCAGTTTGTTACCCCAAGCGCAAAAGGTTTTCTGGAAGGTCTACTTGGCCTCTATTTTTTTACAGGACCACTGGCAGAAAGAGGGTGGCTCCATATAACAGAAGTTTTCGGCCACCATCTCTGGTGATTTTGTTAAGAATTTTAGCAGTGATTGGGACTGAACCTGTGGCCCAGGAGGGCTTTGATTCTATTCAAATAAAATAACCTTACACCACGTATGTGCCCGGAACCTTGCACAGACGGACACATACGTGATCCGACACGTAGCGAATATGGGGAGGGTTACTGTGTTATACCATGTATGAGCTTTGCAGCACACCATCATTGACCAGTTCATGAAACAAAGGCGGTAGGTAGTTTGTGTTATGCTACTTTCCTTACATACAAGTTTGCGATAAAGGTCGTTGTTGCAGCGTATAGGCAATCCATTGCGGATCCATTGCAGGTACGAGTATATAAGTGTCCAAATGTAGGCAAGGGCTAGTACAGGCTTCAAATGAAACTTTTTTATTGCCCTTTATGTGAGATACAAAGCCGCACAACAACATTAAAGAGCCTATTGTTTGGAACCCCGTCATTTTCTGTGTATGTGACGCAGAACAAAATTTGACTCGAAAGTGCCTACAACATTCCTTCCTCTGTGATGGTACAAATGCGTAGCGACCTTGGGGTTGCCGACACTTCAAACAGCAAGCTGTCGACAAATACAGAAATAAAAGACCAGAGCTCCAAAGTTCACGTAAAGTGAGTTAATGATGCGACAATGGCACCAGATCTCAACACAATTCTGGCCACGCCATCACAGACGTATCGCACAGTGGGAAGTTCGCCACTCTTCCTCTCACTGACATGTCGCCGCTTCACTTGGCGCTTCTGCGAAGGAAGTCAGAACCGTGACGCCAAGCACTGAAATCACGCGGTTTTCTTGTGGTTGGCCGAGAAAATCGCTGCTCAGAATCGACATCAAAAGGCCTCAAGCCATGGCATGCAATGAAGAAACCGCCTCTTCTCTTGGGACGTTCTTTTTCATACATTCTGCAGTTGGAAACGACAGTAGTGCAGTGTGCAACATGGCAACGATCTTGACAACATTTTATCGTGCTGACAGTCTCCAGACGTTTTAACCCTTCTCTAAAGACCCTGTAAGGCTCCAACCCAAGTAAACGTGGTCCCACCCTTTTGCCGTATGGAGTGACAGCGAAGCTGGCTCCGGTATAAACCACTGGAGGAATTTGGAATTTGATCGACTCACAAAAATGTGTTAATGCTCTTTCATCCTTCTTCGAGTCCTCCTGTAGGATGTGCATGAAGTGGTTAGACGCTAAACATACGTTAATTAAATTGCAGAGGGTGCCTTTAAAATCCCTCAGTCCGGTAACAACTTCGGTGTCATCCGCACACCTTTGTTTGGAGCTTTAAAGATGTCTCTGTACAGATATAGCAATTAACTGGTTCCTAGGCGACAGTACGAGAAACACCCTTTCGACTCCCCTCAGATTTCTCATATGGCCAGCAGGCGCTTGTTCAGCAGTCAGCCGAGGGGGATAAAAAGGATTGCCTGTCACTTTGGTGCGTCGAAATCGGTAAATAACTCTATCCGCAAGGGACATTTTAAAGTGCCCAAAAAAAAGATCACGGATGGGGCCAAAAGCGTTGCCAAACTGAGACATCTTAGAGGGTCCTTTTGCTATTTTATTCACGTTATTCATCTGTGTGTCAATATCGCACACTCCCCTCTCCCCATGCACACGCCACAGGACGGTGCAAAAAGCGAAGGATTAAAAACCATAAACGCCCTTTTCTGTTTCCGATCACTTTCAAACTTCTTCCCGACGTGTGGGGAAGGAGACGTGCGAGGAATTTGCCGTGGTGTGACTAGCCAGTGGTATCAATGGGCAGAATTGGGGTGAAATTTGGTGCCAATGTGACTCAGTTAACCCACTTTACACCCCACGTGAACTTCTGAGCTCTCGCCTTTCTTTTGCAGGTGTTGACAACAAGGCTGAGGCTGCAGTGGCACGATGCCAGTCTTTCCCACCACTACAGCGTAAAGTTGCAGGCATCTTCGAGCCTAATTTCCAACTTCTGCATCGCTGTCGGCGAGCACGACGAGGTTTAAAGGATATAAGCCTTTAATTTTGTTGTGCAGCCTTGACGAGCTTTGTTTTTTTTCAGCCAGCTCTGATTGTTGCCAGCATCATAGTAAGATATGTGGATACAAAATAAGCAGTCTCGCAAATGCGGATACCTTAGTTGTGATGGCAGATTCGATTGAAAGTTTGCAAAGTAATATTTCAGAGCTAGATCAGAAATGTAAGGACTATGGTATGAAGATTAGCATCTCCAAAACGAAAGTAATGTCAGTGGGAAAGAGATATAAACGGATTGAGTGATAAATAGGAGGAACAAAGTTAGAACAGGTGGACGGTTTCAACTACTTAGGATGCTTATTCTCACAGGATGGCAACATAGTGAAAGAACTGGAAGCGAGGTGTAGCAAGGCTAATGCAGTGAGCGCTCAGCTACGATCTACTCTATTCTGCAAGAAGGAAGTCAGTACCAAGACTAATTTTGTGCACCGTTCAATCTTTCGACCAACTTTGTTGTATGGGAGCGAAAGCTGGGTGGATTCAGGTTACCTTATCAAAAAGGTTGAGGTTACGGATATGAAAGTAGCTAGGATGATTACAGGTACTAGTAGATGGGAACAATGAGGAAATTAAAGAAACACTGGGAATGAACTCTATAGATGTAGCAGTCAGGGCGAACAGGCTTAGATGGTGGGGTCATGTTACACGCATGGGAGAAGCAAGAGACTCATGGGTTCAGTCGTAGAGGGTAGGAGGAGTCGGGGTAGACCAAGGAGAAGGTACCTGGATTCGGTTAAGAATGATTTTGAAGTAATAGGCTTAACATCAGAAGAGGCACGAATGTTAGCACTGAATAGGGGATCATGGAGGAATTTTATAAGGGGGACTATGCTGCAGACTGAACGCCGAAAGGCATAATCAGTCTTAAATGATGATGATGATTCCACGCAGCCTTTTAAATTCCGGGTTAGCTGAGACCTCGGCGCGAATGCCCGAACTAGCGGCTAGACTCGGGGTTACGACTTGGCACTTGCCACGGGCGCCCCCCCAGGGAGCGGCCAGAATTATGAACGGCGCCTCGTCGAGATGTTATCGGGCGGCGGAGACCTCTGCCGCCATTCGTCAGCGTCGTCGCCAGGCAGGGCCTTTGGTGAGGCCCGCCGCGCTTCGTCACCCTTTCCTGCCCCCCCCCCCCTCCCTTGCGCCCCCCACACCCCCTCGGCAGCCGGCACCGGCGTAATACCGGAGGTTGGCCCGCTTTGGCCACGCAGGTGCGATCGCTGTGCGGTCCCTGGCGTGCAGATGTGCCGGCATTACTGTAATCGAGACGCAACTGGCTGATGCGAACGGTGCCGGTGCTGGCGCTCCGCAGGTGCTCCCAGCTGGTTGTCGAGTTGCCGCGGGCGATTCGGGAGCATGCGGCTCGGTGATTCGGTGAACGTAGGTTACCTGTCTGTACTTTGCACAATCTCGATTCATCTCCGGCGGCGAAAAATATTGCTTGGGTGGGGCAGAATTAGTGATGGGTATTTTCGTGAGGGGAAAAAAGTCTCTTCGAATTGGTTACAAAGTGCATACTTAGCGGTAAGTGCTCGCATCGAAGTATTACGTCGTGTCCGCGTAACATCTACCAGCTCTCTGCCGTGCAAGTTACGTACAGTTTCTCTGCATCAGGTCTTCCTCTTAAGCACTGAACTACCGTTTTGGGACATTACGTACCAAAGAACAAATGTAATTAACAGGTTTCGTATGAGGGATAGTCATAAACTCCTACTTATGACGTCACCAAAGCAAAGTTACAAAATTTATTTTTATACACTACTGGCCATTAAAATTGCTGCACCACGAAGATGACGTGCTACAGACGCGAAATTTAACCGACAGGAAGAACATCCTTTGATATGCAAATCATTAGCTTTTCAGAGCATTCACACAAGGTTGGCGCCGGTGGCGACACGTACGACGTGTTCACATGAGGAAAGTTTACAACCGATTTCTCATACACAAACAGCACTTGACCATCACGTTCCGACTTTGATAAAGGTCGGATTGTAGCCTATCGCGATTGCGGTTTATTGTATTGCGCCATTGCTCATCGCGTTGGTCGAGACCAAATGACGGTTAGCAGAATATGGAATCGGTGAGTTCAGGAGGGTAATACGGAACGCAATGCTGGATGCCAACGGCCTCGTATCACTAGCAGTCGAGATGACAGGCATCTTATCCGCATGGCTGTAACGGATCGTGCAGCCACGTCTCGATCCCTGAGTCAACAGATGGGGACGTTCGCAAGATAACAACCATCTGCACGAAGAGTTCGATGACGTTTGCAGCAGCGTGGACTATTAGCTCGGAGACCATGGCTGCGGTTACCATTGACGCTGCATCTCAGACAGGAGCGCCTGCGATGGTGTACTCAACAACGAACCTGGGTGCACGATTGGCAAACCGTCATTTTTTCGGATGAACCCAGGTTCTGTTTACAGCATCATGATGGTCGCATCCGTGTTTGGCGACATTGCGGTGACCGCAAATTGGAAGCGTGTATTCGTCATCGCCATACTGGCGTATCACCCAGCGTTATGGTATGGGGTGCCATTTGTTACACGTCTCGGTCACCTCTTGTTCGCACTGACGGCACTTTGAACAGTGGACGTTACATTTTAGATGTGTTACGACCCTTCATTCGATGCCTGCGAAACCGTACATTTCAGCAGGATAATGCACGACCGCATGTTGCAGGTCCTGTACGGGCCTTTCTGGATACAGAAAATGTTCGACAGCTGCCCTGGCCAGCACATTCTCCAGATCTCACCAACTGAAAACGTCTGGTCAATGGTGGCCGAGCAACTGGCTCGTCACAATACACCAGTCACTACTCTTGATGAACTGTGGTATCGTGTTGAAGCTGCAAGGGCAGCTGTACCTGTACACGCCATCCAAGCTCTGTTTAACTCAATGCTCAGGCGTATCAAGGCCGTTATTACGGCCAGAGGTGGTTGTTCTGGGTACTGATTTCTCCAGATCTACGCACCCAAATTGCGTGAGAATGTAATCACATGTCAGTTCTAGTATAATATATTTGTCCAATGAATACCCATTTATCATCCACATTTCTTCTTGGTGTAGCAATTTTAATGGCCAGTAGTGTATATTTCCAGGAGTATACACAGTGGAATCTCCTCGCCACAGTACTGTAGCAAGCCGTTACAGGCGCCAAAACCAAACAGCACAGCCCGTCTCCGTCTCGTCAATTCCTCTTCATGACTGATTGACGGCGTGCTTTCAGGAGTCCAGCAGAGTTGTTTATTCCATTTTACTGTACGAATTTCGACAACCGACCAAGGCGTCTCCTTCAGGTGCTGCGAACTGTGTTGTTATGCTTACTTGCCATGTGGACTGAAATCCAAACCCACACTTAATTTTGAAAGGTCCCTCGAACTGTACCTATTGCTCTCATTACTGTGCAGTCACTACATTGGCCCCTCATACCCATCCATTTTATTTGATTATTACCTTGCTATGATTTTCCATATGTTCAGAATTGCTTACTATTATTGTGGTACAGTATGTAGTTTTGTCTTGCTGTTTCTATTCGTGTAACTCCACAGGTTATGTATTGCTTAGAACACGTAGCTAATTCCTCAGGTACGAATTTCGTTACAGCTGCAGTACGATTTGAAGCTGTAATCTAACTGGTCGCACGCAACCTCCTCTGCATCTGGACAGTGGTCAGTTTGCAGGTCTTCTGTCATGTCGAGATAGCCAAACATGACTTATGCTTTGAGATGTGCGCAACACATTACTCCTTGTAATAATTAATCAACTCGATGTTGATGACAACCATCTGTTATTGTGTGCTACCCGAATAACGAATCAGCCGAGCGGTCTAAGTCGCGGCAGTCATGGGCTGTGCGGCTGGTCCCGGCGGAGGGCATGGGTGTGTGTGTTTGTCCTTAGGATAATTTAGGTTAAGTAGTGTGTAAGCTTAGGGACTGATGACCTTAGCAGTTAAGTCCCATAAGATTTCACACACTTTTTTTTTTTAATAACGAATCGGAAGACAGAACTAATATTGTCAAACAAAAATAGTTTTGTTTCCATAGCTAAATATGAAAAGGTGTTCGAAACAGCGACGGAAGAATACATAAAGGGAGGATTTAAATTTTAGCCTGCTGAACTATGAAGTTCCAGTCTCAACACAAGCTTTTGAAGCACCTTTAGTGCTATAACAGCCAGGAAATGCGTGACGTCATTACGACGTAAGAAACGCTCATGAAAATACGGCCGCTCAAGGTCAGTATTACCACTATATATCAACTGCCGGCTTAAACACATCTGGTTTTTGTTTCATATTCAGATTAATATTTCTTTCTAACTGGAACCAGTTTTACAATGCAAAGGAACCGGTTCGTAAATGATGTTAAACAGTTTTATTGAACTTTTATACGCTGAATTATGAGGATGAAAAACTTAAAAACCGCGGGTATGGCTTCCTGTTCGTGTACAGATATCGTGAGAGATAAACGTGAACAGCGAAAGGAGAAAAAATAGCGTTCTGAAAGCTAATTGGCATAGCTAGCCCCTCCCCTCGCCCACTTATGAACATTCTTGCAACGTCCAGGAATCAGGCGTGGCGGTAACTGAAAGGGACGGGCTTCCACCAACTGTGATTAACGAGCAGCAGTCATCCGTACGGGAAGTAAAAGGTAATTGCTATGTAAGCGCTCATCTTCGCAATTGATTCTACGGCGTGTGTCACGTAAAGATGCTGAACATGCAAATACTTGAGCTAAGATAATAAAAACAAAAAAGCTATGATTTGGTATCGGGAATGTTGATCAGTGGTTGTTGTCATCTACAGACACTAGTTATAACAATTTAGTGAAAGCATTTTGATTATGTACCTTAGAGAATTTAACAAAACACATGGTTTTTTTAGAAACATTAATAAACTCTGATGGTAACGTCTTAATTAATTTTCGAGGATATTAGTGCAACACATTAGGAATTTGACGACTTGGATTCTTCCAGTACATTTATTCATTAATATGTGACATTTATTTGGAATTCTCAACTTCTTGTTTAGATCAGATTCCGTTGGAATTTGTTATTCCGGTTCTTGTTGCCAGTACTTCGATTCGCCTGGTGTTATTAATTTCCATTAGACCACTGTTAATTGATAGTTACAATTAACTGAAGTTAGCACAGTAGTTCGTTACATATAAAAACCCTTGAGTTGGAGAAAGTGACCTACAATATTTGAAAGTTCAGCATTCCGACTTTACTGTAATGTTTTGTAAACTACGTAAAACTCATAATCTTTCAAAATAATTAAACCTGAAGTTCTGGACCAGTGTTACTTTCCATCGTAGATTTGCCCTTGCCTTCGGGGTTATTCACGACACAGACGCCCAGACTGTCCTCCCAACAGTCTCAGTGTTAGACTTGTGGCAAGAAGGGACAGGTGCAATCCTTATGTTTGGAATGGAACAAACATAAAAATTCGGCCCACTCACAAAGATCTAGTCACGAAGCCCGTGTCATTAATGCAGTATATTCGAAGTCTGCAACAGGCATTCACAAAACTGGCACACGAGCAGTTTCTTCAGTGATACTCCAGTCGAACAAACTTTATGTTCAATTGCTTCTTTGTGGGAAACGTGGGAAACTTCAGTGGGACATGGGTGCCTCTGTCACATTGCTAAATCGTCGCACATATGAACCGCTTGGCTCCCCACGCCTGTCTAAAACTAGCATGCATCTGACAGATTATAATGGACAAGACGTTCGCGTTCTCGGAAAATGTACTTTGCCCGACATATACCATTCACATACACGAACAGTTACTTTCATCGTGTTACAATCACATGATATGAGAAGACATTTGGTCTTGATTCACTTGATTTGTTTGGCTTTAACATTCAGGACATTGTGTTGTCAGTTTCTGCATTCTGAAGATTTAGCGAAGGCTACCAATTTTGTTGCACATATTACTCTGAAAGACAGTGCACAGTCGAAATTTTGCAGGCCAGAACTGTTCACATTGCAGTACAGAACAAAGTCGTTGATGAACTTAAAGAATTGCAAGATAGTGGAGCTATTGGGTCCATACGAGCTAGTCAGTTGGCAAGCCCACTGGTTTTGCTCCCAAAACTTCAGGTCGCATTCGCCTCTGTGTTGAATTTAAGTCTATGGTCAACCCACAAACTGTGATTGATACTTATCCATTGCAACACTCAGAGAGTCTCATGGACAGATTAGGTGCTTGTAGCTACTTTTGAAAAATTGGTTTGCGCGATGCGTATCTTCAAATACCTCTCGATGAAGAATCTCAAAAAGTATGTATAGTAAATACTTATTTTTGTTTGCTTAGATATTTGTGTTTGCCTTTTAGCAATGCTTCCGCCCCCACCATTTTCCAATGGCATTTGAAGTAGCTGACTGATGCGGTGCCAAACTGTTCAAACTATTTGGACGATATTGTCGTAGGAAGTAGTGCACCTGAAGAACATGTTCCAAATTTGCGTGCTCTGTTTTGTGTGTTGTCTGATGCAGGACTGAAGTGTAGATTGGACAAGTGTGATTTCTTTAACCCTAAGTTCCAGTGTCTTGACCATGTCATACACAGTCAAGGTGTACATCCTCTTCAGTCGGATTTGTTAGCCACAGCAGATTTTCCAGTTCCTCGCAGTGTCACAGAACTGCAGTCAGTCTTAGGGAAAATGAACAATTACGAGGGCAGTTCAATAAGTAATGCAACACATTTTTTTTCTGAAACAGGGGTTGTTTTATTCAGCATTGAAATACACCAGGTTATTCCCCAATCTTTTAGCTACACAACACTATTTTTCAACGTAATCTCCATTCAATGCTACGGCCTTACGCCACCTTGAAATGAGGGCCTGTATGCCTGCACGGTACCATTCCACTGGTTGATGTCGGAGCCAACGTCGTACTGCATCAATAACTTCTTCATCATCCGCGTAGTGCGTCCCACGGATTGCGTCCTTCATTGGGCCAAACATATGGAAATCCGACGGTGCGAGATCGGGGCTGTAGGGTGCATGAGGAAGAACAGTCCACTGAAGTTTTGTGAGCTCCTCTCGGGTGCGAAGACTTGTGTGAGGTCTTGCGTTGTCATGAAGAAGGAGAAGTTCGTTCTGATTTTTGTGCCTACGAACACGCTGAAGTCGTTTCTTCAATTTCTGAAGAGTAGCACAATACACTTCAGAGTTGATCGTTTGACCATGGGGAAGGACATCGAACAGAATAACCCCTTCAGCGTCCCAGAAGACTGTAACCATGACTTTACCGGCTGAGGGTATGGCTTTAAACTTTTTCTTGGTAGGGGAGTGGGTGTGGCGCCACTCCATTGATTGCCGTTTTGTTTCAGGTTCGAAGTGATGAACCCATGTTTCATCGCCTGTAACAATCTTTGACAAGAAATTGTCACCCTCAGCCACATGACGAGCAAGCAATTCCGCACAGATGGTTCTCCTTTGCTCTCTATGGTGTTCGGTTAGACAACGAGGGACCCAGCGGGAACAAACCTTTGAATATCCCAACTGGTGAACAATTGTGACAGCACTACCAACAGAGATGTCAAGTTGAGCACTGAGTTGTTTGATGGTGATCCGTCGATCATCTCGAACGAGTGTGTTCGCACGCTCCGCCATTGCAGGAGTCACAGCTGTGCACGGCCGGCCCGCACGCGGGAGATCAGACAGTCTTGCTTCACCTTGCGGCGATGATGACACACGCTTTGCCCAACGACTCACCGTGCTTTTGTCCACTTCCAGATCACGTAGACATTCTGCAAGCCCCTATGAATATCTGAGATGCCCTGGTTTTCCGCCAAAAGAAACTCGATCTCTGCCCGTTGTTTGCAACGCACATCCGTTACAGACGCCATTTTAACAGCTCCGTACAGCGCTGCCACCTGTCGGAAGTCAATGAAACTATACGAGACGAAGCGGGAATGTTTGAAAATATTCCACAAGAAATTTCCGGTTTTTTCAACCAAAATTGGCCGAGAAAAAAAATGTGTTGCATTACTTATTGAACTGCCCTCGTACATTCGGTTCATACGGAATGCTGCACAAGCGGCAGCTCCATTGCATCGCTTGGCCGGCCACGGTAGCCGAGCGGTTCTAGGCGCTTCAGTCTGGAACCGCGCGGCTACTACGGTCGCAGGTTCGAATCCTGCCTCGGGCATGGATGTGTGTGATGTCCTTAGGTTAGTTAGGTTTAAGTAGTTCTAAGTTCTAGGCGACTGATGGCCACAGATGTTAAGTCCCATAGTGCTCAGAGCCATTTGAAGCATAGACTTCGACGCTTCTGCTGCATCTTGTTGTCACATCGATGCTCAGGATTCTGAATCTGTTCAATGCTTTCCTCTGAACTATCGGAAAATTGCAGATTTGAACGTTTTGCTACAATACTTTCGCACATCTTGGCCTCGCTCACTGCATAGCATAGCATCAAGAACTCTGTAGTGCGCCGATACTTTGCATGTCGGTATAGCCTCGCTGTAGAGTAAGGTGTAATTCTTGTACAAAATGACAGTGATCAGTCACGTGTGTTGAACCTTACAGCATTGCAAAAACACGTGTTTAAGTTACTTCCCTAGGACACTGGGGGATTGTTCGTACGGAACTGTTAGCGCGTCGACAACGTACTTGGCAGCGTATGGACGCCCAAACAGAACAGATGACGTCTCAGTGTCACGCATGTGCGGAAAGTCAGTCCGCTCCGCCAGAAAAATTCTCTGCGTGGCCCAAGTCGCAATCACAATGGCAGTGTGTGCAATTGTACCAAAGAACTCGACAACGTCACGTAGCACAATTCAGGTGTTGTTCTCTGTTTTTTGCCTCGAAGATTTACCTGTCGTTGTAATGTCAGATAATGGCCCTCAATTCACGTCAAATGAATTTGAAACTATCTATGAACGCAATGGCATACAGCATCTAACTAGTGCACCGTTCCATCCACAGTCAAAAGGCGAAGCGGAACGTTTCGTGCGAACCTTCAAGCAGTAGATGGCCAAACTTCGCTCCGCACACACCAGGGATCAAGCAGTGTAACTGTTTCTCGCCTGATATCGTTCGCACCTACGAGACGGACCATCGCCGGCGGAATGGCTTCGCGGTCGCCGCCATCGGACACTGCGCCACGTCCTCCACCCTCCTCAGCATCCGGCGCCGAAGGAAGGCCGCACGATATTGTCTTTTACAGGGTTTTTAGCGACAGCAGACGGTGGGTGCGAAGCGAGATCGTCCGTCGACTTGGCGCCTGCATCTATCTCCTTTCAGGTCCAGACGGCTTGCAGCGCCAGCGTCACGATCAACTTCCCCACTGCCATGTGCTCGGTGATCCTCCTGTGTCTCTTCCCCAGATTCACAGATCCCGAGGACAGCGCGGCCACAGCAGCCACCAGAGGGCGTCATCACGATACCGCGGGACGACCCCGTGGAGACGGAGCCTTCGCCTCCTCCGCCTCCACTTGTCCTACCCATGGAGCTGGACCCGCCCAAACCGCGGCAGCCGTCGCCTTTCGTATCTGGTTATAGGCCTCCGGAGGTGGACGCGTGTCCTTCTGGTCGTTTTCCAGGGGACGTTTCCGCCAGAGCGAGGGCCGGGTGGCGGGGTACGACTAGAAGCTCGAAGTCCCCTGCAGCCACAGCGGCCGGCCCAGCGCAGCGTCCACCCTCCGGCCTCCCCCGCCGTTGTCGCGGTCCTCACACGACGACGGTCCGTCGCTTTCGGGAAGGGGGGGGGGGAGGTTCAAATGGCTCTGAACACTATGGGACTAAACTTCTGAGGTCATCAATCAGTCCCCTAGAACTTAGAACTACTTAAACCTAACTAACCTAAGGACATCACACACATCCATGAACGAGGCAGGATTCGAACCTGCGACCGCAGCAGCAGCGCGGTTCCGGACTGAAGCGCCTAGGATCGCTCGGCCACAGCGGCCGTTTACGCGAAGTTAGGTATTGCCAATTTAATTTACGATAAAAAACTCCATTAATAAGATTAGCTTGAATTGTTGTTACCTATCCCAGAAAACAGCTTCCTAGACATCCTATAGTAGACGAATGGACCGGACGCGACACTTTCCCAATGTGTAATAGTTTTTCCCAGTTTATGAAAGAGGAAGGATTCCGTATTAAACAATGTAAGTCAACAGAAGACTGCACTGTGGCTGCACTGTACCACTTACAAGAATTCTGAACTTGCATCACGAGTATTTTTTTTTTTTTCACCCGTTGCTTTACTCTCTACATCTCCTCCTGGTGCCACGGTAGGTATTCCATCAAGTCTTAAGACATTTACTATCATCCTCACCCTTCTTCTCAGTGTTTTCCAGATGCTCCGTTCTTCGTCGATTCTTAAATGAGCCTCCTCCTTATGTTACCGATCTGCATAAATTTCGATGTTCTTCTGCAGCACATCTCAAACAATTCCATTCTCTTCTTTTCTGGCCTTCCTACAGTTGATGATTCCCTGCCACACAATGATCTCCTACATACACACATCCTCAAAGTTTCCTGCTCAAAATAAGTCGTGTGTTTGATGCTAGCAGAATTTCTATGGCCACGAACGCCCGCTTTGACTGTATAAGGTTGTATTTTATGCCTCGTTCCTTCGTCTGTCATGGGCTATTTTACTTATAAGGTAGCAATATCCCTAAACTTCATCTACTTTATGATCACTATGTTACGTTTCTCGCTATTCTCATTTCTCCTACTTCTCGCTACTTTCGTCTTTCTTCTATGTATTCTCAGTCCACATTCTGTACTCGTTAGACTGTTCATCCCATCAACAAATCTTTTAATTCTTCTTCACTCTCACTGAGAATAGCAATGTCATAGCGAGTCTTATCACTGATATCTTTCACCTTGAATTTTAATGCCACTGTTGAACCTTTCTTTTCTTTCCGTCCATTGCTTCTTCGATACAGATATTGAAAAGTAGGGACAAAACACTGCGTCTCTGTCTTACTCATTTTAATCTGAGCACTTCGTTGTTGGTCTTCCAGTATCATTGCTCCGTTTTGGTTCTTGCAAATATTGTATACAGCTCATCTTCCCTGTAGCTTGCGCTTATTTTTCTCTGAATTTCTAACATCCATTTTACCTTGCCGAACGCTTTTTACACGTCGACAAATCCTATGAATTTGATTTTTCTTCAGTCTTTGCCAAACTGATTTTCGTCTAACAACTTAATTTTATATTCCATTGGTCTGTATATTTTTCTTGTCTAGAATTTGCACTCATGAGCTGTTAAGCTGATTGTGCGACAGTTCTCACACGTATGTGCTATCGGTATCTTGGGAATTTAGTGGATGACATTTTTTTGCAAGTCTGGTGGTATGTCACCAGTCTCATGGATTCTACACACCAGCTTAAAGTAGTTTATTGCCACTGCCCTCCAACGATTTTAGAAATTCCGATCGAATGACATGTCCTTTCTGCTTTATTTAATTTCAATCTTCCAAAGTTATTTTAAATTCTGACTCTAATATTGGATGCTATATCTTTTTTATATCGCCTCCAATTTATTCTCCTATCACGTCATCAGACAATTCGTCCACAGAGCCATCTAATGTAATCGTTCTACCTATCTGCTCATCCCTCTGCGTTTAGCAGTAGATTTCCTATTTTACTCGTAGGCCACACTTGGTTTCAATTTCACCATAGGCTGTTTCGACTCTTTTTATATGACGAGTCAGTTCTTCCGACGATGATTTCTTTTTCTATTTCTGCGCGTCTTTTTGCAGGCATTTCTCCATCATATTTATCTCATTCCTTTGTGATGCAACACCTGATACACGTCTGAGTAATTTATAATCAATTTATTGTTGCTAACGCCAGGTACTTATACAGGAAGTAACGGTGTTCAAACAGCGTGAAAAATGGCAATACAGCGCAGTGTTTATGGAAAACAATTTATTATTCTGTAGCAAGAAATTTTCCTACATCCCTTTCTTTCAAAGACCTCAAAACGTATAATCACTATAATAAAGCGGAAACCACTTTTGCGGTCACTGTGTGAACAGAAAAACCGCGGCCAAGCGTAAAACGGTGTCCCTGTCGAAGCGTGAGAGGGCGTCGGAACGACCAGAGCCCTCCCAGACGAAATTTTCCTTTATGACCTGGCCGCAAAAGGCCCGTGGCTCGCTCGCACCTGCTGAGACACACTTCGGAACAGTCGAGGAGTTGGGTTACTTTGCACGCAGCGAGGACTAAGGCACTGTCTTGAGCTCTGCGTTCATTGCTGTTACAAAGTTACGGAGGCACACGTATGCTTCACCACCAGCCTGCTTCTATGAAGTACCTGAAGCACTGTGCTCTACTGACAATAACCCCGCCACAGGCAAACAGTGAATGGCTCCCATTAATTACTTCTCCCGTTATATTTGTCTAATTTTCACCTTCGTCCGTCTCTTTCACTTTGTTTTAAGGAAAATCGTTGCATTTTGTCTCTTTTCTTTTGTCTGCCCTGGCCTATATTTTCCTGTCGTTCTGCCTTCCACGTTTTTCTTTTCTCGCGTATTCTTCCTGACCACAGTCGCCAAGTGAGGTAATGCAGTGATTAACAAACTGTACCCGCGCACTGAAATGGAAAGGGGTTCGAATTCCCATACGTGAGCCCAGACATTTTTTTCCCAAATCGCTTAAGTCGAATGCCGAAATACTTACATTAAAGTTACCGCTGATATCCCATCTGATCCTCATTTAATCCAATCCGCCTCTACTCCTCTACTCATGTCTTCGTGGACGAGACCTTAAGCCATTCTCTTCCTGTCCACTTCTTCATCACGTCTATTGCTATCAATTTCAAGGCATATTTCATAGTTTTGCATCACTAGGTCCCAGAAATAATGCATGGAAGTGTTCACGTTGTAAGGTTCCAGGAAGGTTTTGAAAGCGGATTCCCTAGGAAGTAAGTTCGGATATCCCTGAATTAAACAGATTGTCTCTCAAACACAGAATTTAGTCTAATAATCTAACTAGTAACGTGATCTGACTGCTAAATCCAACAAATTATAAAAGTGGATTTATGTATGTATGTATATTCCATATCTCCTATTAAATCACTGAATCAATTCGAACCAAACATTGTACACATATCACTTACTGTCTGGAAAGAGCCATTCTCGGTGTAATAGCCACCTCCCATTTTGAGGGATGAGGGTGGGAGCGAAAAAGTATCGGACGTCACGACGCGCAGATAATCTGAAAATATTCATCCAATAGCGCTTAGTGACTTTCAAGAAACTTTACACATAATTTCAAAACCTTAAGATACTTTCTCTTGCTGAAATCCCCACCAAATGACGAAAGGAATAAAGTTGATCACTTATTACATTTTCGTTGTTCATGCGGTAAAACTGCCGCATCACGTATGACGTTTTAATTTATTGTTTCTCTACTGCTACCTCTGTTCTCAACACATTCTGCATAAAGTATCCACATATACTACTGAATGTATCTGCAAAAATATATGAGTGTACAACACATAGTTCAGGAGATACCATGTCACAAACACTGAGATACATGAAAACTGCCGAATCATGCATGGCCTTTCAATTTATTACCTCTTTACCACCAACTCGATTAGAAAAGCATTTCGCGGACAGTATCCACCACTCGATGTACTCACAAAATTATATTACTGTTCAACACATATGCCATCATAAATATTGAGCTGCGTGAAAACGGAAATGCAAGTCGAAATTTGACAGAGATGAGTGACATATGTTCAGTACATGTGAAATATATGTAAAAAGTGCATAATCGAGCAAAGTCCCGAATAAAAAGCTTCTACTAAAGCCTTAGCTCGATTTCAACAAAACTGGTACACATATTACTTACCATCTGGGAAGAAAGTCTACAGGGGCTAGAACCAGCAACCTCATATTGGGGTGAAAGTGACAACATGGAGAGAGGAGGTGGAGGGAGAAATGGATAGAAAGAAGTGGGAAGGAGGAAATGGACATAGATGGGGGAGGGGAGGGAGGAAGAGATGATGGACAGAAAGAGGGAAAGGAAGAATTGGAGAGAGAAACGGAATAGTAGGAGATGGACAGAGAGAGGGAGAGGAGGAAATAGACGGAGAACAGGAAGATCAGAAGGTGGACTGGGAGAGGGGAGGACAGGAGAAGGATAGAAAAAGAAAAGAGGAAGAGATGGACAGAGAGGGAGAGAGAGAAGGAGATGGACAGTGAGAGGAAGAGGGCTGATGAGGAGATGTAGAGATATAGAGAGGGGGGAGGGAGGAGATAGGAGGAGGAGATGGTCAAAAATATCAGGGGAGGTGAATATGCCAATGGCATTGGCACAGTGGTAACGCCGGTTCCCGTCAGATCACCGAAGTTAAGCGCTGTCGGGCTGGGCTAGCACTTGTATGGGTGACCATCCGGTCTGCCAAGCGCTGTTGGCAAGTGGGGTGCACTCAGCCCTTGTGAAGCAAACTGAGGAGCTACTTGATCGCGAAGTAGTGGCCCTGGTCTCGTAAAACTGACATACAGCCAGGAGAGCAGTGTGCTGACCACATGCCCCTCCATATCCTGTGAGCTGAGGATGACACGGCGGCCGGTCGGTAGGGAGGAGTTTAGTTAGTAGTTTTAGGAGATCAATATAGAAGGGGTGAGGAGAAGATTGTAGGCTAGGAGGACGTGGGCTTGTAGGGGTAGGATGGGTGGATTGAGGGGGAAGGAACAGATGGACAGAAGGGAAGGAGTGGGTGGAATAAGGCAGGGGTAAGAGCAGATGAAGAGAGAGAGAGAGGGGAGGGGCGGATAGAGAAAGGGGCAGGAGGAAATCAACTATGAGTGGGAGGTGGGAGGTAGAGGATGTGAACAGAGGGGTGAGGAATAGATGAACAGAGAGAGTGGGTGAGGAGGGGATGGACGTGACATAAGAGAGGGGAAAAAGAGAGGTGAAAGACTATGTACAAGGAGAAGGATAAGTGTAGATGGAGAAAAAGTGAGAGTTGGAGGAGGTGGACAGAAAGGTGGGGGAGGAGAAGATGGATACAGAGAGGGGCAGGAGGAGATGGACAAGAAGTGGGGGAATCGATATGGACAGAAAGAGGGGGGAGAGGATTTGGAGACGGACAGAGAGAGGGGGAAGGAGCTGCTGGTGTAATAGAAAACTGGAATAAATATACACCTGAGCAACGCCAGGTTCTCAACTAGCTAGAGATTGAAAGGTGGCTACACTGAGCCACAGCGCCAGAGATCGCGCTAGAGAGTATTGTTCCGCCGCCTCCACTGGCAGTGATTATTGAGATGTCGTAGTGGGCAGTGCTTTGGGAGAACTCGTGGTAGTCAGTGCTGAGATGTCGTAGTGAGGAGTGTTTGTTGAGATGAGCTAGTAGGCAGTGCTTGCTGAGATGTGATACTGAAAAGTTCTTGTTGAGATGTGGTAATAGCGAGTCGGTGTGGAGATATATTGTAATTATTAGAGTGATTTTGGTCAATATATGAAGGTAACGAAACTTGATTTATTTTTCATTATTTAATGTCGTTAATAATGCTTCATTACAGGTTCAGTCAACAAAGCATCTGGCTTGTGTTCTGGGATTAGAGTGTAATTCTGGTTTTCTTGAGTAATTATGGTATTTTTATTTCCTTTAATTAATTCAGTATAAATGATGTTTAAAATTTCTTGTGTTATTGAAGAAGAACCGTGCCAGATGCGTACGTTGAGTCATACTTCCACACACAGAACAGTTATACTTGTGCTTTGGTTTCGTAGGTTTTATAGTTGCTGGGGACTTAATTAACTAATTGTGTTAATGAAAATTTCCATTTCATTCTTTGTTATTGTTCTATGCAGTCAGATAGCGTAATAATACTAGTCAGGGCCAACCGTTACGAGACTTCGTAATCGGACAGCCAGCTACTAAATCAAAAAATTAAAATTATTTTCATTTCATTTAATTAAGCCCCCATGCACGTGGCGACCGCTGCTTCGGATCGTCCCTTGGAATTCTTCTGATTGTAAAAATAGTAGACAGTAGTATTGTTGTAGTACTTTGTAGTTTAGTAACTGTAGTCTATTTTGCATGTGTAGATTTGGTAATTGTCACTCTTCTAATGGTATTTTTTTTTTTTTTTTGCAGAATTTAATTTTGTTATCTTGTATACGGGTTTGACAATTTTGTGCAGTTAGGAAGATTTCAATTGTTCGTTAATCGTGGTTGAGGGAAGCATTTCGTGTGAATGGTATTGTTGGAAATAAAGAGGCATTGTGTGTAATTTTCGTACAGTAACGAGTTTTGTACGTTTTGTAAATGATTACGCGATCAATGAAAAAGGCGAAAATGATGAATAGTGAGAATGACGAAATTGTCGACATGGCGAACTCGCCAACACAGGACAACAGTATGATGAATAATGGAGTTGGAAACAATTTAATAAGTCGGGAAGACAGTCCGGAACCATTTCAAAATTTTTCTCAATCAGAAAATTCACAGAATACGAGATTAACGATAGAAAATTCTGGAATAGCATCGAACACAGATAGCTTTACAGCTATGACGAATGAAACTGGTTTTGCGGGAAATGTTAGGGGCGAAAGGAATTTCGAACCGGCTATTATGGAGCAGTTGATGGGTGCAATATTAAATTTGGGATCACAAATAGGAACAATTAAAACAGAGATAGGAACTTTGGCAACACAGTTAGACTCACAAGGATCTGAATTAAAAACAGAAATAGGAACAATTAAAACCGAGATGGGAACTTTGGGATCTGAATTAAAAACTGATATGGGAACACTGGAAACACGGTTAGATTTACAAATAGGGACATGTTTCAAAAATATGAAAGATGAATTAAAGAAAGAAATTAGGGAAGAAGTACAACCGATTTTGAATTCTCACAATAATAGATTAATTGCAGTGGAGATTACACAAAGGGAACAAGATAGAGAACAGGAAGAAAGAGATCGCGTGGTAGTACAAAATTTTTCAGAGTTAAATTTACAACGTGCACACGATAAGGAAGAAGTATTTGAAAGAATCGAGGAATCCTTACCAAATGACTTAACGCAACAGTGTGAACAGTTAACTACTAAATGTGACAATACCGAAACCCGAGTCGCGACACTTACGGAAGACGTAAACTTATTGGAAAGAGATGAGGAGATTTCAGATAAATTGACAAGTCTTAGTTTAAAGGGGGACAGAGATTCGGATGATACAGCTCCATTGCCATTTGCGGAAACTGAAGAGTACCAGAACATAAATAAACATGTTGAAAATCAGGGAAAATTTAATGAACGCGTTAAAAGGGAAGTTGAGGCATTACGAATGCAAGTCAAACATATTGAAGGCGAAATCGTAGGAAAAGACAGCAAAAGAAATTTGGAATCACAGATAGCAGAGGGGTTTGAAGAAAATATTTTGTTTCATTTACGGGATGCAACAAGAGAGCGCCAGGCGCGCGAACTTGACAATAATCGACATTCAAACTGGGACAGACGCGCTAGGTCTTTGTCGCCACGAGGCGAAAACGTTGACTATAAACACTTCTTGACTGTTCGGAAGATCAAGATATTCCGCAATTCTAAGAATGACATACATCCATGTGCATGGTTAGATCAATTTACGTACGCGCTTCCGCCAAATTTGCCACTAATTCACAAACTGAAATTTATGTGCAGCTATTAAAGTCCTCAGGGGATTCACTACACTAAGTGAATATGTGCCGTAGCGAGCATAGGGCCCCGAGCTGTAGTGGTGCTATTTCCCTTTTAGTTTCTTGCACCGCTGCCTACTCTTATACTATTCTTTGCATCTATAAAAAACAACTCTTCAACTATCCATCTATCTAGACAGTAGGTAAAAAATAACCGGATTTGACGATTTTACCCAAAAGTGACTTTGGAAATTACCGTTTGGACTTACTATATTTTCTGCAGCATTCATTCATAGTTTAAACGAAATTTTACCTGTTTATCTTCGTGACAATATTACTTCATATGTTGACGACATTCTTATTGCTAAACGTTCTTGGAGTGAGCACAACAAAATTTTGGATTCATTATTACGTATTTTTGCACGAGTTGGCATGACAGTGAACTTGGAAAAATCTGAATTTGGTCGTTCTCAAGTGAAATTTCTCGGTCACATTATTTCTACAGACGGTATTCTTCCTGATCCAGAGAAACTAGACGTTATTCGTAATTACGCTGTTCCTTCCACAAAACGTGATGTTCGTAGTTTCCTTGGTGTCAGTAATTTTGTTAGACGCTTTGTTAGATTGGATGATTTGGCCACACCTCGTTTACACATTTCAGTTATGCGTACTTTGGTCCCAGAAAATGCTTTCATAAATTACGAGAAAATTGCTACTTCAGTAATATGGAAAAACGTATTCGAACTGTTCTTGCCAAATGCAAATTATGTCAAAAGGCTAAGCCGCCAACTGTTTCTCACAGAGCACCATTGTTTCCTATCATTCCAGCGAAATTAAAGGACATGGCTGCAGTCGATTTCTTCGGTCCAGTGGTTCGTTCTACTAATGGTTTTGCGTACATTTTCGTAGCAGTGGAATTGACATCAAAATACGTGTGTTTTACACCTTTACGCAAAGCCACAGCTCGTTCAGTATCTAATGCTTTCATCAAACATTTTCTTAAAGAAGTGGGTCATGTTGATAAGGTTATATCAGATAATGGATCACAGTTTCGCTCTAAAATTTGGCTTCGTACTCTACGGCGTCGTAAAATTAAACCAATCTTCATTTCACTTTTTCACCCTCAATCTAACGCTTCAGAAAGATGGATGAAGGAAATCAATAAATTGTGCCGTCTTTATTGTCATCAGAATCACAGAACTTGGGATCAGTATCTTCATATTTTTCAAAACATTCTGAATGAACTTCCTAATGACTCAACTTCTTTACCGCCTCTATTGATATTAAAAAATAAAGTACCAACAAATCGCATTTCTGAAATCGTTCCTTTTCCGCCTTCACGGAAACTGCGGCGTTCTGAAGTTGTCAACCTGGCTCTACGAAATATTGCATCTGCGGCTGCTAGAAGAGAGAAATCAGCTAAACGTCCTGGTCGTTTAAAAACTTTGTCAGTTGGTCAGAAGGTATTAATTAAGTCCCACCGTTTGTCTCATAAAGGAAAAGGCTTGTGTCGCAAATTTTTTCTGCTTTATAACGGTCCATATAGGGTTCGCAAAATCATTCATGATAACACTGTTGAAGTAGAAACTCTTAAATCTCGGCGCTCTAAGGGAATATATAACACTACCCGTCTGCTGTTACTACTGCACCATAACCTCAATGCTAGAAACAGGTTGTGACATATAACTATTTTGTAAAAGCAATTATAGTGCAAATCAACAGAGCAGTGTTACCCTCTGAGAGGAATTTTGTTAAATTGACCGTGTTGTACCCAACGGAAGTGGCTTATCGGAAATGAAAATTAGAATTACGTAAATATTTAAACAGTACCAAACGTAATTTTGCCTATTTGCACTGTTCAACGGATAAAGAAAACGGCCGCCAGCCTAACTAGGAAAGAGAAAGATTAACATTCTCGATTAGGAAAATAGGTATAAGTAACTATAACGGACAAACACAACTTAAACTTGGCCACACACGAGTGCAATGAATTCTGACACACCTATGTTTTAAGATAGAAGCTAACGACTGGAGCAGCACAGAAAACTATTTACACAGTTATAACACGTACAAAAAAAAAAACTATCACTTTCAGGGCTTACATAAAGTGAATGGTCTTTATAATATTACTATTAACATGCACTTCTAATGCACAAGATACACAAACACTTAGCAAACATGAATATATAAAGTTTCACAACTGCAGCTTTCTCACTTTTACCACTGCAAAACACAATACTGACCAAATTGCAAGAAACTGACTCACCTTTTAGGATTTATTACAGACAATAATGTGATCATTTACTAAGCAAAACGTTATAAGCCTCAGTCTTGAGAAATTTTAATTTGAAGTTGGCAACAAAACATTAATAAGCATTTTTACTAAGAATGTTATTTTCAGCAAGCATCATTAACTCTAACTCACTTTCTTGCCACATTAACTTTAACTTTACTACGTTCAAGAGGCATTAATTAGAAAACTGGAATTTTAACGTACTTTCAGTAAGGACACTCGGTAATCACTTTACTTCAAACGGAGAGGACCCTGAGAGGTGTTATGATGAGGAGAAAAATCAAGGTAGGTACATAAATTCAGATACACATTACCTTATATTTCAGCATAATAACACATCCCTTAAGCTGATCCTTCACTGTACATCGTGATAGTATTATGTTACAGTGATTGCGCAATGTGGTGGCAACTGCAGGTTGGTAGGTGGATTTGCAGGCAGAATTGCTGGGCTCTGTCATTTCTTGGTGGCGAAGATAGATACGCATTCCAGAATAGCCCAGCTATTTATCCACCCATCCGAGGCATTGGAAAATAACAGAAAAGCCTCTCTCGAAACCAGCACTATTCAACTTTTGCACGGCAGCGCACGGACTCGTAGCTCATCTCAGACTGCTGGCTCGTCCCCGACTGACTGCTCGTTCCACCTTTTCCACCTAGGCCAACCACAATTTGCGCGCGCTACACAGTTCCGTTCCCGAGGGGAACGACTACAACTTTTACATATAGAGTAACTAAGAGCCCTAAGTGAGGATCAGCAATTTACATAACAGCAAACAAACACATTAAATAAAACAGAACATTTGCACATATTGACACTTCTACAAAAAATTATTCACACAGAATTGCAATTATATACAGTAAGTTTTGTTCCCTCCAAATGGGACAAAGTATTTACAGTACAGATACACTACTTTGCATAGAATCAAACTACAACATCAAAGTTTTAACATAGAAAAGAGTATACAATTTTGTGTTATCTATTCAATCAAAAACATTTACAGGTTCTTAACGATGTAATATTAAATGAAAAAAAAATGAAGCAAAAAAATTAAATAAATAAATCCATACAGCATAAGAGCTGTGGTGTTACACATGCCCCATGTTTCATTGAAGTTTCCTGTAAGGGATACTTCAAGGAAACATCTATAACACCTAAGTGGTGTTGGCTAAAGAAAAAAAATTGTACCATCCAATTTCAGTTGGGAGAAAAAAAATACACATATTACAAATATACAGTATATACACTAAGAAATGCACATATTTCTTTCAAAAACATCCTCAAAGTAAAGCATTTATAGCAATTTTCATTTTCAGACTAGTTTACGGAAATTAATTTTGCATCTTTACACAAAATACCTTTAAGCATGTTCATTTTACACACATACAGTTCAAATAATAGACAAACAATACACAAAATAAATCTGCATATTAGGAGAATAGGTATAGCCTTCAAATAAAAGAAAAGGAAATAAACACACATACAATAGCACAGAACATTTTAACTCAACAAAACACAAATTTGTCTTTCAATGTTGTTAAAGAATGTAACTTTCAGAGACACACAAGTATACTCATGATCATAGTACATTTTGCAAGGTTCAGCAATTAATGGAATGTTGAAAATTTCAGTTTGCTTTCACATATGCACAAGTATTTATACAAACAGCTATGAGAACCCTTTTCCAACTGACTCTTTAAATACAAAAGTAACTTTTCAAGGTTTTCTCAAAACAGTTAACTTTAAATCTGCTCTTCATTAATAGTAGTCCAAAATGTTTGTTGTACATAAACACATTAACCTATTCAGAACCTATCTTTAATCATCACTGCTGTGTTCTAAAACAGACAGTCCAAAACTTTAAGTTATTCCAAAAACCCTAGCATCAAAACATCTACATCCATTTAAATAAGAATCTATTTATATTTTATAATAAATTTTCACTGACTTCAGAAAGAATAGTCAGTTCATAACACATTGACCAATAAACCTAACTACGTTCACTGCTTGCCTCAGCACTAGCAGTCTATGTTATACATTCTGCCCATTATTGTTTTGGCAGTCTTTATCTATAAACCTTTAGGCACAAAAACACAATTTAGATTAAGAACACTAAAACAGACATTTTTCAATTCATACACTGCCTCATCCTCTAGGTTTGGCAGTTCGTAACCACTTATCAACTTTTTGCCCCACAATGGCAAGTCCTTTGGCTACTGCTCACACTGCATATTTAGGTAGCCCTCAGCTTTAGGACCACTGCAATTTTTATTGTTTTGTCTTGTTTAGCTGCCCAACAACATACTTTTGAGCAGTTTATTGTCATCATCTTTGTGTTTTTCATCATTACGTCACATCTTTGGTAACATTTGCATTAATGGTACAAAATATAAAACCTGCAACTTTGAAACAGTAATTAGACACTGGCAACAAAACCATTTCTTTTCAAATGTCAACACCAGGTAACATATACATTAATCAAGAAACAATCAAATGTCATACTTGGGATCAAGACAGGATTAAGGATTTCTTACTACTCCTTTACCATTGTTTTTCCACACACAGTTAGGTCATTACATATATCAAGTCCAGGGCAATAATTTTATATCCTATTGGAAGTGCTTTTTTTTGCCTTTGGTGGCACTAGACATATACGTCTCATATCCATCTTACACACATTAGCCAGGTTCATCTCCACAGTTTTTTAACACACAAAGTTTTTCAACATCATATTTATCCCTACTTTCAAAAACATTTACATTTAGTCATATTATATTATTCATTTACCTTGTTTTCAGTATTCTTACCTTTCTCATCCATATTTCTCTTTCCAATTACTTTTCCAATACATTTTTCCTTTACAATACCCACTACACTTTCATTATTCTTGGCCATTTTCTAGTGTACCCAATGTAATCATTCATTTCTATTTGTTCACAAACAATACACAGTATGTTACATTATTTCTACACTATTCAGTTTACTTTGATAGAGAAGAAGGAAAGAAGATAGTAAAAGTTCTGAATGATGAAGAGGAAGGTTGACAGCACGAAAAGAAATGGAAGTAGTGCTGGCAACAACTCGGGTCCCTGGTGCTCGTCAGGCACCTGACAATGCAAAGAGTGCATGTCCCCTGAGGGTTGTACATTTCATTCATCATTAGTTTCTGTGGACATACAATTTCAAGTCAACTATATTTCTAACTCCTAAAGGCTTCCTTGACCTAGGGTACACAAGAAAATAAGCATTTGCATGTGGAGTTCCTTGCACTTCAAAAGGCCCATTGTAAATGTATTTGAATTTAGAAATTTCATTATTAATTTCACTTGATTTTTCATGGGTCTTCACTAAGACATAATCTCCTAGCTTAAATTTAGTTGTTTTAAGGTTATTATCATGCCTTTTGGATCTAGCGGCTGCTTTCTCTTTCATTCTTTTCTTAACTAACTCTTTCTTTTCATGCAGGTTAATTCCTACAATAGGGGGGAATTGCAAGATCTCTTCAATAATACTTTTACTTTTACGGTCTAACAGAATTTCTTCAGGGGTAAAACCGGTGGTTTCATGGTACAAGGTGTTCATGGTCTTTTCAAAGTCATTTACAAACCTGCCCCAAGCCTTATGGTTATGGTGACAGTAGGTTCTACCTAATCTTCCTAATTCACGCATATATCTTTCGACAGGGTTACTAGCCGGGTGGTAAGCTGAAATATATTTAACTTGAACCCCATGTTGCTTCATGCCTTCCTTCCAGACTTTTGAGATAAACTGTGGTCCATTATCAGACAAAACTGCTTTGGGTTTACCAATGGTGTTAAAATACTCAGTCATCTTGCTAAAGACTACTTTAGCAGTGGCATTCCTGATTGGATATAATTTAATAAATTTGGAGAACACTTCCAACACTACAACAATATAAGACCAATTACCTGAGGTTTTTGGTAACGGACCATACAAATCCACTGACAGTAATTCTAATGTGTCCTCTGGTATCGTATTCTGCATAAAACCCTGATTTACTCTATTTGTTACTTTTGCCCTTTGACATACATCACAAGATCTTATTCTCTCAGTAATTTTCTTAGTAGCACCTACGTTAATCGCAACCACATCAGTTAACTTTTCAATACACTTCTTGGGACCACAATGCCCTAAGGCAAGATGAAAATAATCAATCACTTCAGTCTCAAATTGCTTAGGCCAACACACCTTCCATTCTTCAGTGCTGGTGTTCTTTCTCCTGTACAAAACTCCATTGAATATTTTGTAAAATCTACTGATTTGTGGGAAATTAGGGTTACTAAAATTAATTTTCACTGACTTCCAAATGTCATCCTCATTCTGGTGGAACCTCATACTTTTACAGATTTGCTCAATTCTTTTCCTACCTGGAACCTCCTTAATATATCTCATATGAAATTTGCCATCTTCATTGGATTCCCTTGGTAAGTTGTTCATACCTTCAGGCAACCGTGATAAAGCGTCAGCTACATAATTGTCACTACCTTTAATATACAATATCTCATAATCAAACTGTTGTAAATACAGGGCCCATCGACTCAACCTGCCGGTAAACAGTCGACAGTTTTTCAAAAAGGTTAATGCCTTGTGGTCTGTATGAATAATAGTTTTGTGTCCCCATAAATAAATCCTAAATTTCTTTAATCCCCAAATGATTGCCAAGGCCTCTTTCTCTGAAATAGTATAGTTTTTCTCATATTTAGTTAAAGTCCTACTAGCGAAAGCAATGGTATTATGTTCTGTTTCCCCAAATTCTGTGTTTTCCTGAAATATTTCAACACCGATACCATAAGCACTACTGTCTGTAATCATGTGGAATGGTTTACTTAAAACTGGGTGATGTAAAATGTTTTCCTTTAATAGCTCAGTTTTCAAATTTTCGAAATCTTTCTGACATTCAGATGTCCAAATATATACACTATTTTTCTTTAACAAACCATTCAAATGTGGGCTATTAAAAGCTTGCCCTTTCACAAATTTGCGGTAAAACCCACAAAGACCTAAAAACGCTTTCAACTGTTTCCGGTTCTTCGGGGGAGGGCACTTTTCAATAGCATTAAGCTTTTCTGGGTCCTTGCCAATCCCAGATGTGGTTATTATGTGTCCTAAAAACTTAATTTCTTGTCTCACAAATTCACACTTTTTTAACTTCAGAGTCATGCCCCCTGCTTGAAGAGCAATAAGGGTTTTGTTCAACAGATCACAATGCTCCTCCCAATTATCAGTAGCAATCAACAAGTCATCTACATATACAGTCAATCTGGCACAAAGTTCTTTTCCTAATACAGAATCCAAAGCCCTAATGAAAACAGAAACCGAAGTATTCAAACCAAATGGTACAACTTTGTATTGGTAACATTTTCCTGCAAACAAAAAAGCTGTATATTTCCTAGAGTCTTTGTGTAATGGGATCTGCCAATATCCAGCCGTAAGGTCTAAACTAGTTAGATACTTTACATTATGGAACTTTTGTAATAAATCATCTAAATTTTCAGGCCTGTCTACTTCTCTCCTGACAATCTTATTCAATGTCCGAGCATCAATGACAACTCTTACACCTCCATCCTTTTTATTGACTATAATAAGTGGACTATTGTATTCACTATTGCTTCTTTCTATTACCCCCCATTCCAACATTTTATCAATCTCAGTTTGTACTGCTTCTTTCTTAGCTATAGGTATTGGATATGGTTTGACAAAGAATGGTTCATGTTCCAGGATATCCATACGGTATTCAAAGTTATTTACGACACCTGGTTTATCAGAGAATACTTTCTTATTATTATTCAAGATATTAAATAAATCATCTTTTTGTTCACATGATATTTCTTGGATAACATCAACAATTTCCTCAAAACTGTCAGTTTTTTGGTCATCCTGCAATAAACTATTCACATGGTATATTTCATATACTTGGGATAAACCATCATTTTCAGTTTCTATTCTTAACAAAATGGGTTCTACATTCACAGCTTGGACCTGGTTGTCACCTTCAAATTTAATTTCTATTGTTTCAGTTTCCCTATTAATCTTAACTGTTCCATTACCACAATCTAAAACTACTTTTTCCTTGTCTAGCCAATCAATACCTAGAATCATTTCAGCACTTAGTTCAGGGACCACTAAAAAATCATGTTCAAATTTTTGGCTTCCTATTTCAAAGTCCATCAGTACTTGTTTTTGAATGGGCTTGCTGGACCTACCAGTAGCTCCTATAATTTTCACTCCACTAACAGACATTATTACTAACCCTGGTTTACAGGAAATATGATCAAAGAATGATTCTGATATGGCTCTGATTTGAGATCCTGTGTCTAAAAGTACTTGCAGTTCAGTGTTACAAACATTTACCGGTATTATAGTTTGTTTAATAATTCTCTGTTCCTTTTCCTCCTGCTCTTCCCATAACAGATCCTGCTCAACCATAATATCTTTCCAGGAAATATTACCTACTGATTTCTGTTGTATATCAGGTGGCTTTTTGGGTTTGTGTACCTCTACATCTTTACAGATCTTTAACAGTTCACGTTCTACTATGTTTGTATCTGGAGGTTCTTTAAGTTTTAGTAAATCTATTCCTGTCATTACATTAAGTAAAGCCTGCCCTAATATAGTGTCATCCGGCGGCTCTTTCGGTTTTGTTTCAGTTACACATTCCGGATTTTGTTTCGAAAAGATGTCATTAATTTTTTCGTAACCTCTTTCTGTAAAGGTATAAGTAGATTTGTCTACCTCCGAAAACTCATCTGTATCTGAATCTGTTGTCTCCCCTTCGTCTGAGCTATCACTGATTTCATTTTCGTCATCCGATTCGAGCAGGAATGCAACTTTTAAACAGTGAGGCAAATTATCACTAGATGTTTCAGTCACTTCGTATTTCGACTCATTTTCTACACAATGTACACCGTTTGGACAGTCAGACACTTCAGTTATATCACTTTGAACGATTCCGGCCTTAACTTCATATTTAGTATAATCGTCACGTACTTTGATAACTTTCATTTCATTTTCTTCCATGCTATCAGTTTCAGGCCATCGCGCGAAATTACCACACCCTTCTACCTCAGAATCACTAAACACATTTCCATCAACAACAATTTTGTCTGCACTGTTTACAATGCAATGTTCACTGACGTCCTCCTTTACATCATTTTTACCTATTATTAATTGAGCACACGTCTTTTGCGTGGCATATTCTACCTCCCTTTCCTCTTTATTCATCATAACTCCTCCCACATCTACGTCCTTTACCTCATACACATCATTAATAGTGTCAATATTTCCCTTTTCACTCGCCTTTTCTGTCTCCCTTTCATTCTTTAATAAAGTCTTTTCGCACGAATCCGATACGGAGTTATCTTTATCATATGACGCATTAACTTTATTTTCATTTCTACGTTCATTTACTACTGAAAACGGCCATCGGAAGTGTCCGATCCCGCCTCTTCTGTCTCTCTCTACGACAGCCATCTTGTTCTGACGTCTGCCATTTGTGTCTGCTGCCAAATGCAATGTACACTGCTCCGGCAAGCGCTGGCCCGAGCACGAACAGTCACGTGACTTTGCACTGGGAACGCCACTATGTATCACTCCGCGCCCGTCTGCTATAGGCGCGCCCTTAACCTTCTTGCCCCGTAGCTTACATCTTTCTTTCTCGAATCTAATATTTGGCATCTTTTCTTTGGGCCCAGAACCGGTTTCCGCGTGAATCCGGCCCGTAACACACGCGGTTTTCAGTTTTCCATTTCGTCTCTATTTTGGAAATTCCGCGGCATGTATCCTCTGCCGCGCGTCGTAAAATTTCCCTTGCCTCTCGCACGACCTCTTTGAATCGTGTTTACGCGAAATCTATCATTCTCCTGTCGTTCGTTTTGGTCATTATTTTCGCGCGAATAATTGTTGTTATGATAGGGACGGGACTCGCGATTTCTGCGCCAGTGATCTTCATCCTCTACCCTTTCCAGAAACGCAGAAAAACTGCTGTGTGTACTCCCCACATATCTTTTAGAATCCTCAGGCAATTTCTGCCAAAGAACCCAAACGATCTCAGCTTCAGTCCTTCTAGCCTTTAGGTGTATTAGTTTTCTGTACCATGATTCGCAAAACTCTTTCATGGTTTGCCTGCCTCTGATATCGTACAGCCTGGCCATTAGAAATTCACGCCACAACTGGTCTTGTTTTTGTTCTGACCAGTACTCGTCAATAAATTTTTGCTTAAAATTTTCAAAAGACATCTGGTTTGTATCCAGATTCAACCCCCATCTTTTTGCTTCTCCCGTTAGTGCACTAATTACGACATTAATTTTTTCCTGGTCAGATAAATGTTCAGGAAAATTCCTTTCGCAATTCTTTATAAAGTCTAGGGGGTGCCATCCGTTATGCCTCTTTGCAGGGTCGAATTTCTCTTCGCCCTCTAATATTTTACTGAGAGGCATTCTTTCAGTAATATGTGTAGGTCCGGTTTGTATTTTTCTTTCCAAGTCATACATTTTGCCTTGGATTTGTGAAGTGTTATGTTCACACTTCTTTTCGCAAGTAAGAATGTGTTTGGTTAGAGCCCTGCTTGTTTCTGTTACAGACTGTTTGATCTGTGCAAATTCCTCGTTACATTCAGTTTGTATTTCGGATTTAATACCGAATACCTTTTCATCCACTTTAGTACAGACTAAGGGTTCTATTTGATCTTGAATTTTAATTACTTCCGTGTCAAATCTTTCGTTAATGTCATCAACTTGTCCCTGTATGTTGACAATATTGCCATTGATGACAGTAATTTCGCTTTTAATACTTTTGATCTCATTACTTACTGTTCCTACCCTTGAGTTAACTTCTTCAATTTGTTTACTAAGATTACTAAGATTTTTGCCTTGCTCTTGCATTTGTTTACTAATATCGCTACCCTGTGTTGCAATTAGCTGTCTTTGTTCTGCAATTTGATGCCCCTGTGCTGCGATTTGCGCCTTAATATTGTCACTGTGTGCTGTAATTTGTGCCTTAATATTGTCATTGATATTGTCATTTTGCGCTGCAAATTGCGCAGACAGTATTCTAAGTAAATCAGTCAGATCTGGTGTCTTTTCACTTTTCGTTTCTACTGAATTTTCGTGTTCAAATCCTACAACCCTTTCTGTTTTTGGGGATTCAAATATATCCCGCGATTCATTAACATAGCCACTGTCTTCCGCAACATCGCTCATATTGTCTTCCTTAGTACGAGCGACATTCATAGCTTCTATCTGTTTATTGACATCGGCGTGGTAGCGTACGTAATTTAACTCGCGCACACTGCCATCTGTTGGTGTGCCGCCTGAACTACTCTCGATTGCATTCTGTTCTCGCGTGTCTAGATTTATTTCTAATTTCCTGTCCATTTTAGTTGCTATTAAGTATTGATACCTTTAATTTTCAATTTAAACTGAACTTTCACTATCCTGTCTGTCAAATGATGTACAGGTTCGTGCCGCTGGACGTTTTATGTTCGCTTAATGTTTGTAAAATTCTAACTACTTATAATTTTTTCCGGCTGTAAGTGCAAGCCGAACAACGTCCTGTCACGCGGCGCCACGTATAACACTACCCGTCTGCTGTTACTACTGCACCATAACCTCAATGCTAGAAACAGGTTGTGACATATAACTATTTTGTAAAAGCAATTATAGTGCAAATCAACAGAGCAGTGTTACCCTCTGAGAGGAATTTTGTTAAATTGACCGTGTTGTACCCAACGGAAGTGGCTTATCGGAAATGAAAATTAGAATTACGTAAATATTTAAACAGTACCAAACGTAATTTTGCCTATTTGCACTGTTCAACGGATAAAGAAAACGGCCGCCAGCCTAACTAGGCAAGAGAAAGATTAACATTCTCGATTAGGAAAATAGGTATAAGTAACTATAACGGACAAACACAACTTAAACTTGGCCACACACGAGTGCAATGAATTCTGACACACCTATGTTTTAAGATAGAAGCTAACGACTGGAGCAGCACAGAAAACTATTTACACAGTTATAACACGTACAAAAAAAAAAACTATCACTTTCAGGGCTTACATAAAGTGAATGGTCTTTATAATATTACTATTAACATGCACTTCTAATGCACAAGATACACAAACACTTAGCAAACATGAATATATAAAGTTTCACAACTGCAGCTTTCTCACTTTTACTACTGCAAAACACAATACTGACCAAATTGCAAGAAACTGACTCACCTTTTAGGATTTATTACAGACAATAATGTGATCATTTACTAAGCAAAACGTTATAAGCCTCAGTCTTGAGAAATTTTAATTTGAAGTTGGCAACAAAACATTAATAAGCATTTTTACTAAGAATGTTATTTTCAGCAAGCATCATTAACTCTAACTCACTTTCTTGCCACATTAACTTTAACTTTACTACGTTCAAGAGGCATTAATTAGAAAACTGGAATTTTAACGTACTTTCAGTAAGGACACTCGGTAATCACTTTACTTCAAACGGAGAGGACCCTGAGAGGTGTTATGATGAGGAGAAAAATCAAGGTAGGTACATAAATTCAGATACACATTACCTTATATTTCAGCATAATAACACATCCCTTAAGCTGATCCTTCACTGTACATCGTGATAGTATTATGTTACAGTGATTGCGCAATGTGGTGGCAACTGCAGGTTGGTAGGTGGATTTGCAGGCAGAATTGCTGGGCTCTGTCATTTCTTGGTGGCGAAGATAGATACGCATTCCAGAATAGCCCAGCTATTTATCCACCCATCCGAGGCATTGGAAAATAACAGAAAAGCCTCTCTCGAAACCAGCACTATTCAACTTTTGCACGGCAGCGCACGGACTCGTAGCTCATCTCAGACTGCTGGCTCGTCCCCGACTGACTGCTCGTTCCACCTTTTCCACCTAGGCCAACCACAATTTGCGCGCGCTACACAGTTCCGTTCCCGAGGGGAACGACTACAACTTTTACATATAGAGTAACTAAGAGCCCTAAGTGAGGATCAGCAATTTACATAACAGCAAACAAACACATTAAATAAAACAGAACATTTGCACATATTGACACTTCTACAAAAAATTATTCACACAGAATTGCAATTATATACAGTAAGTTTTGTTCCCTCCAAATGGGACAAAGTATTTACAGTACAGATACACTACTTTGCATAGAATCAAACTACAACATCAAAGTTTTAACATAGAAAAGAGTATACAATTTTGTGTTATCTATTCAATCAAAAACATTTACAGGTTCTTAACGATGTAATATTAAATGAAAAAAAAATGAAGCAAAAAAATTAAATAAATAAATCCATACAGCATAAGAGCTGTGGTGTTACAAATACATCATATATCGAACGTAAAAATTTTTGTGGAATGACATACTTTTGAGAAACCAACAGTTATACGTAAACATGCGGAGAATGCAAGGATACCGCGCCGTGTTCCGGCGGCGGCAGATACTCAAAGCAACAGTGAAGTCTGCGTGCCGCAAAAGGCAGTCGTTGACCGCAAACAATTACTTCATATGTCACGCGCCTACAGCTGATCGAGCGCACAGTGTGAATTCACTGACAGCCGTAAACAAATACACAGTCTAGTTTTTCCGACTAAATTCTGTATAAAGCTATGGTGACTTTATAAATTATGTTATTAACGTTCAGTATTTTTCAGGATACGGTTGTGTAAAATATTTAAGACCTTTAGGTAAATTCTGTGCGTGTCCGACATTAAGACGACTTGGTATGGAGAAAATTTCAGGAAGAATGTAATTTCGAAGAAAAAAAGTAATAAACTAAAAAGGGTAACTATTAATTGAGTTTATTTTTCAGGTAACATATTTCCACTTAGGTACGTACTTTAGACGTAATTTGCTGCTTGCGATTACGTGACTCATACTTTGTGCTAAATTTCATGTTCTATGAATTTACTTGTGAAGCGACGTGCTTATGTACATTTACTGATTTTGACAATGTTTTATTAATGAACAGTGTTATTACTTGCGTATATTATGCATCGCTTGGCTGCTATGCTTTTTCACTGATGTCATATTTTTTTATTATGTGCCTGTTGTGTTTATTTATTTAAGCTATAATTGTCACCTGATTAATTGTGCTGACAGTGGTTATGTATGTAGGTTACACTTTGTGATTTATCTGCTTGCGCCTTCATGTTTACTTTTTAAAGATTACATATGAACATTTATTTGCTTATGCTGATATGATGCTAATCACTTGTTTATTATGTAAGATATATGTTTGCTGCTGTGCGTATGGATAGCATATTTACACATTTCTGTTTTGTTGTCATAACTACTCTTCAATTTAGAATATAGCAATGCTGATGTACAGTGTACAAACATGAAGATTAGGTTACACTATTGTATTAATTGTAGATTGTTCGCTTGGCAGAGCCTCGTTATAGGGATTGTGCTGCATCCACTTGTTGACATTCTGTTCGCTACTGGTATATTGTCGCGATATTACATGTATTGCTTACGCTCAGTGCCTGATATTTTTAAGATAAGAAAATGAACTGCTATAATTCTACGAACGACATTGGTACAAGAAACTGCATAGAAGTCACATGAGCTGGAGGTTTTATGGAAGCTGTATAAATTTATGCTAATAGGAAGGAAGCTAACGACATGACATACCAACACTAGGTTAGACCATTGACAGTTATTACACTGCATTCTTCGTGAGCAATTGAAATAGGAAGTGACTCTCGACACAAAAAATACTCCACATGTTTGTTTCTGCCATGATTCTTGAAGTGGTGTACACACTGTGAAATATTATGATCATTAACACTTCGTAATCGTACTTAATTACTGAGAGTTATTCGAACTAAGTCTGTTAGAGGTCATGTATGCATTTCTTTTATTTAACGATGGACAAGGAACCAAAATGTATCTTATAATTTATAATGAGTAGAATATTTGGGTCAGATGGATTATACAGAGGTTGTGTGTGGACACTGTGTCTTCGGATTGTATGGGATGCTGAATTGAAGTTGCACTAGGATTTTGTCTGTACTTGTTCGCGGAGACTGACTAGAGGAAAGAGTTGTTATGGAAGTGAAATGATATTGGTGCTGAGGTTTATATGTATCGACGTATTATTGAGGTATTGAGATTATGTGAAGTTGATGATTATTGGAGTTTCGTGGACAAGAGGTAAGGTAAATGAGGTATTATTGAAGTATTGAGATTATGTAATGCTGATGATTATTGGAGTTTGGTGGATAAGAGGTGAAGTAAGTGAGGAGCATATTTTTTTTTGTTGGTCTATATGGAACAAGGAGGATGAAGATGGCAGACTAGAACACTCAAGTACAAAGAAGATTCCCTACACACACACACTTTGTTAAATCAATAAGCAGTATATACTTTTTTTTTGGAGAGAGGAAGCATTTGCATATCTTGGCTCACTGACAGTTGTTCAGCAACCGTACATTTTGATCTGGCTTGGCAAACATTGGTCTTGACATGATGACTATGACGTTGACTAACTATTATTGACTGTTATACATTGCTGCCACTACTACTTGATACACATGATGAACATAATATTTTGACAGAATTGCATTTACACAGTTAACACTATTCAACTACACAGTAGCACTAAATGTGGATGAAAGATGAGTGAGTGTGTTTTGTGTGTTTTCCTTTTATAATCCCAGAGAAGTGATCCCAACCTATCTCCTAAATATTATTTTACTTGTTGTTGTGGCTTGCACTGACACCCATAAATATTATAGGTTTACTGGTATTTGTGTATTGTAATAGTTAATAGGACAATTATCTGATATCATTTGTGTGTTTGTTATGATTTGTATGTTTAGTGTAAAAGCATTGTATGTGTATTCAAACTATTGTTCATGCCTGAACTGTCTGATTAGTGATGGTGCTGCGCTTTTGAACATGGTGGATGCCACCTGGACATGTTTAATTTCTGCTGATGAACTGTGTGATTAGTGATAGGGAATATTATGAACTGTTATTTGCACTTTTTCTACATGATTGGTGCCACTAGGACATGTTTAATTTCTGCTGATGAACAGTGTGATTAGTGATAGTGAATTTTATGGACTGCGGTCAGCAGCTGGTCAACATTACTGGGTGCCACTGATGGACTGCTTCTACCGAAATGGTGTTACTTGTTGATGTCTGCACCTGCTCAACATTGCTGGGTGCCACTGATGGACTGCTTCTACTGAAAAGATGTCACCTGTTGATATCGGCACCTGTTCAACATTGCTGGTGCCACTAATGGAACTGCTTATACTGAAATGGTGTTACTTGTTGGTGTCTGCACCTGTTCAACATTGCTGGTGCCACTAATGGAACTGCTTATACTGAAATGGTGTTACTTGTTGGTGTCTGCACCTATTCAACATTACTGGGTGCCACTGATGGACTGCTTCTACCGAAATGATGTCACTTGTTGGCGTCGGCACCTGCTCAACATTGCTGGGTGCCACTGATGGACTGCTTCTACTGAAAAGATGTCACCTGTTGCTGTGTGCACCTGCTCAACATTGCTGGTGCCACTAATGGAACTGCTTATACTGAAATGGTGTTACTTGTTGGTGTCTGCACCTATTCAACATTGCTGGGTGCCACTGATGGACTGCTTCTATTGAAATAATGTTACTTGTTGGTATTTGCACCTGTTGACCATTGCTGGGTGCTACTGCTGGAACTGTCAACTGCTTATTCTTGAGCTATGGAAAGCGTTTATGTGAATATTTGTATAAACTGATTTTTTGTGTATTACTGTTTGTGAAAAGTTATGAGACTCTTACCTGCACATATTCGTCATTGCTGACGCTATTGATTGAACTGTTTAACCACATAATACTTGTGTAAACTATTATGTAAAGTCACATGTATGAAAGAATTTATATTGCTTACTATATTCTATATATTAAGTTATTGAAAGGTCAGTGCAAAGCCAAAATTTTATCTAGTTATATGATATTTACGTATTAATATTATCTTTTATTCTTGTCTGTATTTTTTTTGACGAATTTGGTGGTATTTTCACCACCAATGCTGGCAAAAATACCATCAAATTCTAGCCTGTGGAGGTAGGGCATATGAAAGGTGGCTACACTGAGCCACAGCGCCAGAGACCGCGCTAGAGAGTATTGTTCCGCCGCCTCCACTGGCAGTGATTATTGAGATGTCGTAGTGGGCAGTGCTTTGGGAGAACTCGTGGTAGTCAGTGCTGAGATGTCGTAGTGAGGAGTGTTTGTTGAGATGAGCTAGTAGGCAGTGCTTGCTGAGATGTGATACTGAAAAGTTCTTGTTGAGATGTGGTAATAGCGAGTCGGTGTGGAGATATATTGTAATTATTAGAGTGATTTTGGTCAATATATGAAGGTAACGAAACTTGATTTATTTTTCATTATTTAATGTCGTAAATAATGCTTCATTACAGGTTCAGTCAACAAAGCATCTGGCTTGTGTTCTGGGATTAGAGTGTAATTCTGGTTTTCTTGAGTAATTATGGTATTTTTATTTCCTTTAATTAATTCAGTATAAATGATGTTTAAAATTTCTTGTGTTATTGAAGAAGAACCGTGCCAGATGCGTACGTTGAGTCATACTTCCACACACAGAACAGTTATACTTGTGCTTTGGTTTCGTAGGTTTTATAGTTGCTGGGGACTTAATTAACTAATTGTGTTAATGAAAATTTCCATTTCATTCTTTGTTATTGTTCTATGCAGTCAGATAGCGTAATAATACTAGTCAGGGCCAACCGTTACGAGGCTTCGTAATCGGACAGACAGCTACTAAACCAAAAAATTATAAAATTGTTTGCATTATATTTTAATTAAGCCCCCATGCAAGATCCAGAATGAGATTTTCACTCTGCAGCGGAGTGTGCTCTGATATGAAACTTCCTGGCAGGTAAAGACTGTGTACCGGACCAAGACTCGAACTCGGGACCTTTGCCTGGCAGAAGTAAAGCTGTGAGGACGGGGCGTGAGTCGTGCTTGGGTAGCTCAGATGGTAGAGCACTTGCCCGTGAAAGGCAAAGGTCCCGATTTCGAGTCTCGGTCCGGTACACAGTTTTAATTAGCTAGAGATCGCTTACTTTGCGCAAACTGAAGTTACATGAACCTGCGTAATCGCAATAAATATCTCACAATACATGAAAAAACAGTAAAACCGTGTCGCTTACAGAGCTGTGCCATGCAATGGGCAATGGACCAAGTCTGTTATGATAGCTCACAAATACAAGACGTCAATGAACTACATCTTCTATTGATTGAACATCTGACACTCTGCCAAATGCGTGAACTCCAGCGTGGTTCGTTCTGAGAAGTCATGCATGAAATGTGAAGAGCAGGTACACGAAAAGTCATAGGTTTGTTCGAATCACGCGGGATCGTCATGGATATGCTGAAGAATATTAACTGACAGGCGCTTGAAGATACACGTTGAACCCCACTCACCGAGTTTCAAAATCCAGTATTAAGTGAAGTAGGAATATACTACAGCCCCTTCACGTTGTCTCAGTAGGCTTCCTATTAATCACACTCACGTACAGACGCGTTCAAGCAGCCATTCTTATGCCGCATTGTGTGTGTGTGTGTGTGTGTGTGTGTGTGGTGGAGTGGAAAGTTATATGCACTTCATAATCGTTGGCAGGCAATGGATATATAAGGGGCGTTCAAATGAAACCCGGTCAATAGTGTAAAGTAACGGTAACGATTTTATTAACTCAAAAACCTAGTTATACAGAGTACACATTTTCAAAAACAGTCACCAAAACTGTTGGCACATTTATCCCTTTGCACCGGCCGGGGTGGCCGAGCGGTTCTAGGCGCTACAGTCTGGAACCGCGCGACCGCTAGGTCGCAGGTTCGAATCCTGCCTCGGGCATGGATGTGTGTGATGTCCTTAGGTTAGTTAGGTTTAAGTAGTTCTAAGTTCTAGGGGACTGATGACCACAGATGTTAAGTCCCATAGTGCTCAGAGCCATTTGAACCATTTTTGATTTATCCCTTTGCGACACTAGCCGGTAGATTCAGTGGTGTCACCGCCAGACACCACACTTGCTAGGTGGTAGCCTTTAAATCGGCCGCGGTCCGCTAGTATACGTCGGACCCGCGTGTCGCCACTGTCAGTGATTGCGGACCGAACGCCACCACACGTCAGGTCTAGAGAGAGACGTCCTAGCACTCGCCACAGTTGTACAGCCGACTTTGCTAGCAATGGTTCACCGACAAATTACGCTCTCATTTGCCGAGACGATAGTTAGCATAGCCTTCAGCTACGTCATTTGCTACGACCTAGCAAGGCGCCATTATCATTTGCTATTTATCTTGTGATGCATGTACGGTCAGACCGATGTTCACCAATTATGGATTACAGTTAAGTATTCCAACAGATACGTACTATTTTTGCTAGTCTCATATCCCTGACCTGTTCCAGACCTCACGCCAGCCTGCGTGAGCTTAAACGCGTGCCTTTCGGCTTCCTCTCATAGTGACTTGGCTGTCTTGCCAAGTCACAACAGATTCCACCCATGAAACATCTAGTAGGCTTCTGTCGGATCCAGGCCTGGACCCAGCCACACACCTCGTCGTCCGATGCCCACGCTAATACCCAGTAACCGATGGATCTCGTCCACGGTGATTCTGCGGTTGTCCATGACTAAAGCATTCACTTCAGTAACCATTTCTGGTGTCATGACACGGTGATCCTGTCCAGGACGAACATCGTCTTCCAGTGACTCGCGCCTCTCAAGGAATCGTTTTCGCCACTCATCGTACACAGCCTTCATACGTCGATACTTTTCACGGCCTCCAGCTCCCTCCGCCGCCAAAAATCGAATCACTCCTCGTTGCTCCTGCTTACTCGCCTACACGTTCGGTAGTGGACAATAACTTGTATGGCCACCTTCTCTTCGGCGTGAAACCACACTGGTGCTATGCAACATCAAACTGTGCTCGTGAGTCAGTCTCTCTACCAATAGGTGGCGCCACCATACCCCCAATTACGTGGTACCACCTTACGTCTAAGGCAATGAACCTTATATATTTCGATGTATATTCATCAAACACGTTTTTATTACTGTTGACTGCTGCATAAGGTTGCGCCTCGTCGGAGGATCCTTCCCTTTCAGTGGGGTAAATTTTTCCGTACCAGTCTTCGGGATGATATGTGGAGAAGTTGGTAGGTGTCCTACACTTCACTACTGACAATATGACTCGAGACATAAAAAAAAACCACGCCGTCCGAAAAGGCGTTAAAGAAAGTCGAAGGAATTCTCCGTCTACCGTGGACATATTTAGCTTTTAATTTTCTTCGCGGCAAAGCGATCTTACAGATCCTCTAAGCTAAACCTGCTATCATTAATGGCAACTTCCTAATTTTAATCGTGCCAGGTGAAAATTCTTGATCAATGTCAGCATAAAACTATTAGCAGCTGAAATGTGTAAGTTCGTTAATTCGTACGAACGTTCTCTTCCAAGAAGCCAGCGAGCCACCAACCGACCTCAGAAGACAATACGGGGAACAAAAACTCAGTCGATACCAGTACAACTTAGGATTCAATTGTTCGAGGAACGGCTGAGAAATGCTCTACCAGTAGATACTGATTTTTTAAAAGTCTCGTACTCAAATAAATTTAGACTTCATTGTATCTTTGAACTGTATGATTGAATTGCAACTGCTTCACACCATAATATATTACAACAACAAATTTAAAGATATGGCCGAAATTGGAAACATAATAACCCAATATGAATACGAAACCGTTAAAGAACATTAATGAGAGGAATTATCCACCTAGAAAAAGCGTATGACAACGTAAAATAGTGCACTATGATCGTAATTCACAGATAAATAGTGCAAGGCATTGCGAAAGACAGTTAATGTACAGTATGTACAAGAATAAAGATGGAAAAATAGTAATGAAAGACCAAAACCGAATATTTGAATTAGAACAGTTATGAGACAGGGATATAGTCTTTCGCCCCCACTCAATCTATACATCGAAGTGGTGACGATAACAAGAGTTAAGTTTTGGGTTGGGGGGGGGGGGGTTGGGTTGTTTGGGTTGAGGAGACCAGACAGTGAAGTCATCGGTCTCATCGGATTAGGGAAGGAGAGGGAAGGAAGTCGGCCTTGCCCTTTCAAAGGCACCACCCCGGCATTTGACTGGAGTGATTTAGGGAAATAACGGAAAACCTAAAAGAGGATGGCCGGAAGTGCGATTGAACCGTCGTCCTCCCGAATGCTAGTCCAGTGCGCTAGCCACTGCGCAACCTCGCTCGGTTTTTGCATTGGGATCAAAATTCAGGGTGGAAGGATGTAAATGGTAAGTTTAACTGGTTATATTACTATTACCAGTGGAAAAAAGGAAGTGTTCCTGGATTTCTAGACTGGAATAGAATGCAAGATCTGATGAGCAGCAGATGTGAGATTAGTGATAAACTTAACATCAGAGTTGGGGACCACGAAGGAGACGAAGTGTAGGAACCCTGATACCTTGACGTCAAAGAGGACGTAAAAAGCAGACTAACAGAAGGAAAGTGGGTATTCTTGGCAAGAAGAAGTATAATATCATCAAATATTGGCTCACATTTGAGGAAGAAATTTCTGAGATTTGGTATGTAGAAGCACAGCATTGTATGGAAGTGCATCACGGACAGGGGGCAAAGAAAAGTAGTATGTCAAAGCGTTTGAGGTGTGGTGCTATAGAAAGATGTTGGAATTTAAATGTACTTACATGAGAAATGAGTGATTCTATTCTGAAACAGTGAGGAGAGGAAAAGGATCGAAAACACTGACAAGAAGAAGCTATTGGAATGTAGGACATAAGTTAAGCTATTGAAGAATAACCTCTGAGAGTGTAAAAACAAAAGAGGAAGACATACAGTGACATTTCAAGAAATAATTGAGGACGTTGGGTCAAAGTACTAATCCAAGATGAAGAGGCTGTAACAGGAGAAGAATTTGTCGCTGCTGCTTCACAGAAATCAGAAGACAGATATTCACCAAAAAATAATTAATGTGGAGTAATGAAATTTCTGGAATACATTTGTCTAGGTAAGACATTTAAATGATTAACATTGCAAGATCACAGGTTAATGTAAGAGGGAGATAAGCCATTGTAAGTGTGAAATTCTGGTACATTAATAACGGGGGTAACCGCAAGAATGTTGGATGCTAGCGTGGAAACGTGCATGCAATATGTTATACAGGTTCCAGACGTCAGTTTGTATGATGGAGTGCCATGCCTGTTGCAGTTGGTCGGTCAATAACTGGTTGGTTGACGCTCTTTGTGGATGCCGCTGGAGTTGTCCGATGATGCCCGGTATGTGCTCAGCTGGAGACAGATCAGGAAATGGAGTAGGAAAAGGGAACTTGTCGACACTCTGGAGAGCAAGATGGGTTACAAAGGCGGCAAGTGGGCGAGTGTTTTCCTATTGGAATGATGTTCATGAATGGCAACACAGTAGCTCGAATCACCAGACTGGCGTACATTTTTGCAGTCAAGGGGCGTGGGAGAACGGCGAAAGTGCTCCTGCTATCATATGAAACCGCTCCCCAGACCATAACTCCAGGTGTAGGTCCAGTGCGTCCAGTACACAGACAGCTTGCATGCAGGTCCTCAGCTGGCACCCATCTAAGGCATCCTTCTAACCAGCACGCGCCATCACCGGCACCGAGCCAGAATCAGCTTTCATCAGAGAACACGACAGACCTCCACCCTACCCTCCATCCAGTGAGGTCTCGCTTGACATCGATGAAGTCTCAAATGGCGGTGGCTGGGGGTCAGTGGAACGCATGCTACAAGGCGTCTGGCTCGGAGCTGTCCTTTAAGTAATCGATTTGTAGCAGTTCGTTGAGTCACTGAGGTGCGAACTGCTGCTCAAATTCTGCCGCAGATGCAGTGCGATACGACAGAGCCATACGCCGAACACGACGGTCTTCGCCCTCGGTACTGCCAAGTGGCCGTCTGGAGCCCGGTCTTCTTGCGAGCGAACACTCCAGTGACCACCGCCGTCTGCAGTCACGTACTGTGGCTGCATTCCCTCGAATTCTTTCTGCAGTATCGCAGAAGGAACAACCAGCTTCTCGCGGGACTATTTCTCGACCTCTTTCAAACTCAGTGAGGTGTTGATAATGGACTCTTCAAATGGTTCAAAAAATGGTTCAAATGGCTCTGGGCACTATGCGACTTAACTTCTGAGGTCATCAGTCGCCTACAACTTAGAACTAATTAAACCTAACTAACCTAAGGACATCACACACATCCGTGCCCGAGGCAGGATTCGAACCTGCGACCGTAGCAGTAACGCGGTTCCAGACTGAAGCGCCTAGAACCGCTCGGCCACTGGGGCCGGCGATAATTTCCGCGAACGGCTACCTCTTATTCTGCTCGACGGTACTCCAATACCATTTTAGAAAACAGTGAAGAACTTGGGTGTAACTTTGGATGAGCATCTCAACTGGGCGGAGAATACGGTCGCAGTGTGCCGAAAGACGTCTGCTTGTCTCTATGCTCTCAAAAAGTTTCGGAACATATTTCCACAGGACTTGAAACGCCAGCTCGTGCAAGCACTCGTTCTACCGAACCTCCACTATTGTGATGTGATTCAACAAGGCATGAGTAGTGAAAACAAAAGACGGCTAGAGCTAACCATGAATGCCTGTGTGCGTTACACCTGCAACATTCGCCGATACGATCATGTTAGTGCTTCATACTCCGAGCTAGGGTGGCTGCGGCCGGACAAATTGCGTGACTACCACACTCTGTGTCTACTCCACCGACTCCTCGTCGCGCAAGCACCCCAGTACCTTGCTTCAGAGATTAAAAACCTGTCATGTCATCATTATCGAAACACGAGGTCACTCTTATTTGGTATTCTAACTGTGCCCACTCACAAAACAAAATCTTTTGCAAACTCCTTCTCAGTTGCCTCTGTCCGCCTCTGGAACAAACTGCCCCTTACCTTCCGCAAAATTCAATCTCCTGCTGCTTTTAAGAAGAAGTTGAAGTATTTCCTACTATCATCCTCATAAAGTTCTCCACAAAATTAATGTACAAGGGCAATCCCCTCATCTGTCAAATAGCAAAGCTATCTTGCTCCTGAGATGCCTTCTTCTTCATCTATCTCTATTAGCCACGCAATCTTCATTTCCTTTATATTTCCTTAATTATGTTTCATCATGTCTCTCTATTCTTCTCCTCTCTTCACCATCAGTCTCCCTCATACTCCCTGCTCCCAGCACTCCTATCTAAAATCTGTCTCTTCAATAGTGTCTAATTATAACAGTACTTATGATCTACGAATATAAACTCTATATGTATGTATTTTTCCAGGTGTACCTTTGTAATTGTTTATTTCACTTTTTGTACTAGATGTAGTTTAACATGCCTACTAAAACATATGAATGTAAAATAAGTAGAATGCCTGGTTAGATGTAAGAGAGGGCCTGATGGCCCTAATCTTGCCAGGTTAAATAAATCAATAAATAAATAAATAAATAATGGACACTGTTTCGCCTTAAACGCATTCTTGAGTAACATGTAGTCACCACGTCCACTCTGAAAGATAACTGACGCTTGCGACCGTTACAGCGTGTGTTTAAGGCATACCTGATGTGCGTCGTCGTAGCGGTGCTGGTAGCTGACTTATGCGACTAGTCTGAAATCTCGACAGACATCATCTTCCAGATATATAAAACACGTCTACCAACTTTCATTCATGTCGCACAACTCCTTGATGATGTTTCGTTTTTAGTGTACAGACACACACACACACACACACACACACACACACACACGCACACATACAAACATCATCATCGCCTCCATCGTCTCCACGCAGATCGGCTACGTACTCTAGACGGCGTTGGTATATCATACATCACGATAAAGTGGCAACTTGCAGCTCAGTGTAACAGTGGTTGAGTTTTGCCGCCGACTTAGATGGGAACACAATAATTATTCTGTGAGACTGGCGATCAGCGTTGATACTCGTACCGAATCATGCAGCTAATGTATTAACACGTACTTGGTGTACGCCGTCGCAGAACGAACTACACGTCTACACCGCTGCGACTAGCTGTGATGGGCGAAGCAGCACTGTGGTATCGAAGACCAGACAATTGTCGACGCTCTAAGAGAGCTAGTCACCATGGAACAAAGAGATCCGACCATTTTCCGTAGGCAAAACGTCCGAAAAAACATGAGGAGACAAATAGTAGCGGCAGCTATCATGCCAACATAAGGGAACATATTACGCAGACAAAGTGCAAAGGTCGTAGCAAGTGCGCGGTAGCCTTTGAACTCTTCGTGACATTGTTTCATCTCAGGAAACAGTGAAAGTTTCATACGGCACGTTCATCGCTTACAGTGCGCCGCGCGAGGTAGCCGCAAGGTCTTAGGCGTTTTGTCGCGGTCTGCGCGGCTCCCTCCGTCGGAGGTTCCAGTCCTCCCCCGGGCATGGGTGTGTGTGTTATCTTTAGTGTAAGTTTGATTAAGTAGTGTGTAAGCATAGGGACTGATGACCATAAGTCCCATAAGATTTTACACACATTTGAACATTTTGATAACAGCCAAACAGTTGCAGGATAAAGATTGAAACTTCCCCTTTGACCAATTTTACTAGACTGTGCTTAACCTGACACACAGTATTTTTTAGCGCAACGCAATCTGACTTTCAAGATTCCCTACAAAAGAATGGCCCTGACTAACATTAAACTATACCTTTCACAAATCACTTACCTCACAAAAATCTTCGCTGCTCAAGCTACTGCAATACAGCGAGCGCCACTACTGCCAGCTAAATAAAAGATACAAACTATGGAAGGCACTAACTACTGATAGGGATAGTTAGCAAATGAAAGATATTAATAGAGAACAAACAATGTATTTACCTTGATATCATCATATATATAGCAGTTCATGACAAATTTCAAAACTCCGCCATCTCTCTCCCCACATCCACCACTGCTGGCGGCTCACCTCCAACTGCGCAACGCTACGCGCTGTTCACAGCCAGCTGCCTAACACTACAATGGCGAGTATTACAACAATGCAAAGCAGCCACAGACTGCACACAGCACAGCCAGTGATTTTCATACAGAGGTGGCGCTACCAATAAAAAAACCTAAACAGCCTACTTACATAGCCCCCATGCTACCCACAAAAAATTTTACAATTTTTTTCTGGGCACTGGCCAATACATATTTGTTAAAATTTTTCATAATCGTAATTACAATAACAAAGAAATCAAATGCACACACTTATTGATACAATGTTGGTCAAAACCTAAAATTTTCTCACAGTCCATAAAGACAGTCCTGATCTTTCATCACATTGCAGTGTTTTTCTCAAAGTCTGAGCAGTAAAAGAAAATGCACACGGAAGTAGTGGATTTCCATGCAGTCTTGAAGAAGTAGCGTTGTCCTTCCAACAGAAAGACAGTGCTGACTCTTGACATGCTGACAGGTAATGGGCCACAACAGAGCAAACCCACAGCGGAGTCAGTCGAAGTTTTGACCAGTATTGGTGGGTAGGTCATCACAGAGCAGACCCACTGTAGTCCTGGTAGAGATTACGGTGTTGGTGGGCCACCAAAGATGCAGAGCCACTGTAGTCCTTGTAGAGATGGCCAGCAGCCATCTGTTGTGACTATGCAGGTGCACAATCACCACTGAAGAGTCTTGCGGATAATAGAGCAAGTCCATAAACCACCACTTGTGCACTCACAAAGTTTTTGAATTCTCCTGAGAACCAGCAATGCTGTTAACCAGTCCCTTGCTGAATTATTAACACACGTGCAAACACTAACAGTCCCTACTTCTCACATATTGTCCATATACTATGACCAATAGAAACGTGTGCAGTGAAATGTAACTTACAAGTTACTTAATTTGATGACCTGGTGTCAATTACAATTTTATAACAGAAAAATACAATTACAAAGGTACAAAATACATAATTAAAGAACATAACAATACAGCTAACATTTGTAGTACAGGTTTTACAATAGAATAGAAATAAACATATACATCAGTGTTACAAAAATAATGACATAAGTACATACATAAAGATCAGAATAAATTTTGAAACATCAACTTCACACATGAGCATTAAAACAAAACAGAATAAATAATGTCTAAACATCTTTACAAAGAAAATAACATATTATTAATGCAAATTATATTTGAGGATAACAGTATTCCTCATCATAGTGAATGTAGCTTAGTATTAGAAGAGGAAAAAAATTCTATGAAACAGTACACAGAGACAGAAAGAAAACAAATACACATGGGTACACAAACACATAGTGGGATAACACAAGGAAAGGACAGGGTTTCTTTTACTGCAGTATTTTGCAAACAAAACTTTCTTTACTTCTCGGAGATCTCCCTTCGTTCCTCATTATTTCCAAAAAGTCCTATCAATACCTGCTTTCTCTACTCTGTTCATATTTCTTTCAAAATAATTACGGATCATTGTACAATACTCATTTTGGCCCAAAACGTTTTCATATACCTTCAATGCATTTCTTTCCATTCATCACAACTAGTTTCTTATATAGTCTACCCCCTCTTAAGCTAACTTAAATCTACTGAGCTCAGATGCTAAACTAAGGGACGAGGCAATGCAGCAGCACATAAAACAATTAACGCAAACAGCAATGACAAAAAGGTGCAGATTTGCAAAGGAAGCAGCATTTTAGAAATTAGCGAAGCAATTGCAATATTACAACTAATGTAAGGCAATGTGCAGCAAACAAGGAAAATAAATCTGGCTTAGCAGAGTAACACAAATTAAAATTCAGTAGCACTATGCCTGGCAAACAGCATAACTTATACCTAAACATGACAAAGTTCAAGCAGAAAAAGTATTACACTAAAAATGGCCATGTCTACTACCTATGTCACATCTTAACACTAGAGTGATGCATCACGAGAACTTACACTAGCAGATAAGTTACCAAATCGTAAAGAAATTATTTATGCAATTCCTGTGAAGGGAAATGTCTATTTATGTGCCCTCGTTTTCTTGGAAGTAGATCATAAATTTCTTATTGACTCGATCTTGATATCATCATATATAAATATAGCAGTTCATGACAAATTACAAAACTCCGCCATCTCTCTCCCCACATCCACCACTGCTGGCGACTCACCTCCAACTGAGCAACGCTACACGCTGTTCACAGCCAGCTGCCTAACACTACAATGGCGAGTATTACAACAATGCAAAGCAGCCACAGACTGCACACAGCACAGCCAATGATTTTCATACAGAGGTGGCGTTACCAATAAAAAAACCTAAACAGCCTACTTACAAGATTTATTAAAATTCTTGACCACGGTTTCGGTATATCTAAATATACCGTCATCAGAAGTAAAATACACTAAAGTCACATCCTGCAGTGGAGATACATAAAACAACTCTGGTCAAGGATTTTTATAAATCTTTATCCTGCAACTGTTTGGCTGTTACCATTTACCGTGAAGAATTTCAACAGTTGCTGTTTGAGCCAAATCTTGACCTTACCACAAATTTCCAAGTTGCTTACAGAGCACTATCACCGCTGAGTGAATGCTGTGTGGAAGAGAACACTGTCGCAGTACCATGTCACAGCCAATGTACTGCAGTGTATAGTGCTTCGTGGACAACTAGCTGTCAGGGTAAAGAGGCTGCTTGCAACAAACGAGGTGTTCTTATGCAGGGTGTGTCAGGTGGAACGGGAAGTGAGAGGAAACACTGAGGTAACCAATGTCATGGGCTGCTTCCTAATACCTCATCGGATCTCCATTTACCGGCGCAGTGCAGCAACTCGCCTTGGCAAGGGCTCAACAAGTCGTTGGAAGTCCCATGCAGAGATCGGGGATCGTTTCATAGCTTTGGTTACTGATAATAATTTGACACCAGTGCCTATGAGTTTAATTTGTACACTACAGCACTGAATATGATCACTATGTGACTGAAAATCGATTTTGCTGTCAATAAACCGTCAATATTACGGCCAACGCTGACCTTCATTCTAATCCCATGCAGAGCTATTGAACCAGGCTGCCTCTATAGCTCTTATTAACGGTGAAAGTGTTGCCGATGCAGGATTTTGTCCACAAACCGACTTCTCGATTAGGTCTCGTAAATATTCGATGGGATTTATGTCGGGCGATTTGGGTGGCCATATGATTCACTCGAACTGTTCAGATGTTTCTTAAAACCAATTGCGGACAGTTGTGACCTGGTGACATGGCGCATGGTTCAAAAAAATGGTTAAAATAGCTCTGAGCACTATGGGACTTAACATCTGTGGTCATCAGTCCCCTAGAACGTATAACTACTTAAACCTAACTAACCTAAGGACATCACACACATCCGTGCCTGAGGCAGGATTCGAACCTGCGACCGTAGCGGTCGTTCGGCTCCAGACTGTGGCGCCTAGAACCGCTCGGCCACACGGCTGGCACATGGCGCATGGTCATCCATAAATATTCCATTGTCGTTTTGGAACATGAAGCCCATGAATGCTTGCAAATGACCTCTAAGTAGCCGAGCGTAAACATTTCCAGTCAAAGATCGATTCAGTGGGACAAGAGGGCCGAACCATTCCACGTGAATTGTACAGTGCTTGTACAGTGCCGTGTTGAGAACGTGAGTCTGTGGTTTCGTAGGGTCTGCGCCACACTCGAATCCTAGCATCAGGTCTCACTAGCTGAAGTCGGGAGTCGTGGGTTTTCCAGTCGTCTAGGGTCCAACCGATAGGGTCACCAGCCCAGGAGAGGCGCTGCAGGCGATGTTGTGTCGTTAGCAAAGGCACTCTCGTCGGTCGGCTGCTCCCACAGCCAATGAACGCCAAATTTCGCCGCACTGTCCTAACGGATACACTCATCATACGTCCCTTTTTGGTTTCTGCAGTTGTTTCGCGCAGTTTTCCCGTCTATTAGCACTGAAAAGTCCACGCAGATGCCGCTGTCCTCGGTCGTCAGCTGAAGGCCCTTGACCACTGCGTCGTCCGTGAAGAAAGGTAATGCCTGAACTTTTGTATCCTCGGCACACTCTTGACACATTAGATGCCGGAGTGCCGGCATATTGAGTTCCGTAACGATTTCCGAAATGGAATGTCCCATGCGTCTAGCTCCAACCCAGCATTCCGCATTCAGAGTCTGTTAATTTCCGGTCTTCCTGCCATAATGACATCGGAAACTTTTCACATAAACCACCTGAATTCAAATGCAGCTTCGTCAATGCACTGCCCTTTTATGCCTTGTCTACGCGATACTACAGCCACTTGTGCATATCGCTGTTACATGACTTTCGTTACCTCACAGTAGACTGATTCCAGTAAAATGTTCCATATACCGTGTCCGCTTTCTATTGCTTACAGAGATACAGCCGGTAGACTATACCACAAAAACCACTGACATAAGGCGTTAAATAAATCTAAATGATTGAGTTCCCCAGTGTAGCTATTCTGTGGGCAGTGGCAGATCCGAACGATCACTACATGTCTTGCGTTTTTCTTTCCAAACATCGACTTTCAGCCACCCCACCGACAAAAATCCAATGGGTAAGATCCGGGAGTCTTGGTGGAGCAGAAATGTGACCATTTCTGCCAACCAATCTTCCCAGAACTTATGGATTAGATGATATAATCTGATGACTAGAATGTCAACGACCCCGTCACGCTAGCGGAACATACCCATCCTTGTAGCCAAAGGGCCCTCTTCAGGTATGCTGGATACTCCCTCTCAAGAACGTCTAGATCACGGGGTGCAGCAAGACGATGCGGTAACACGACAGGCCTAATCAACTTATGGTCTTACCACAATACACATTACAGAGGTGGGTTCTTGAAAATTAGTTTCCATGCACGCATTGTGTTTTAATCAGATCATCAATGTGAGCAACGCGTGTTATGATTCTCTCACGAGTAAACGTGGATTCATCAGTAAACAACGACGGAATTCCAATCGGCTGCCACTATCTCCTTGTCGGAGGTGTCGAAAGCCTAATGTTTGCCGTATTCTTCTACGTAGAAGACCAGTAGCTGTGGAAATTCTGCGTATGCTGTTGAAACACTACGTTCTACCAACTGATTAATGTTATCTGCTCCATACACGATCTGTTCGTTCGCGGGTTCTGGTGGGACTGCTGTGTCCCGCACCAGTCTTATGTAGCAGTCAGTGAAGACTTCTGGATCTAATAATTTTTTCATAATGTGGGGCCACACTCATAATATATTTACCGCCATTACACTGTTTTTTATTTGCAGTGTTACATTTACACGATCATTATATCGGCTTTAAAGGGCAATTAACATGTATTTTAATGTTATACAGTGCCTAAGATGTCATACTGTCGTATTTAAACTACACTATTAGACACATTGTCTAAGGGTCAGTATTTCAGGTGAAACCTTTTTGCTTTGTTTTAACACTGAGTGTACAGTCTTGAGTGAATGACAGTTGGTTAAGTGTCAAATTGTCTTGGTCAAAGAAATTCCTGTTACAAATTTTTCGTATTTTAAATACTACAGTATGTCATCTTACGCACTGTATAACATTAAAACACTGTAAATAAAAAAAACAGTCTAATGGCGGTACTGACATCAAAGACTTCGGGATCTGTTACTCTGTTGTTAGGAATTCGTCTACCATACTCTCTACAAGCAACAAGAGCTTTTCCATTACGTAACCAGTACACAAATACCATAATGGCGTGCTCAATATGTTTTAATTACACGGTCTGATCGAAAGTCCGGAGATCCCAATGTAATGCAGAATATGTCATGAGAGACGGACCCGCCAGTGTACATGGTGGCGGGGAGTACAGTGTTGTCAGCAGAGGAGCAGTTAACGGCGCAGGGGTCGGTCACCAGATGTCACTCACTTCGAACGTAGACTAGTCGCTGGATGTCACCTGGGTAACAGATCCATCACGGACATTTCACCCCTTATATAACTGCCCAAGTCTGATGTTGCTGGCGTGATTTTGAAGTGAAAACGCAAAGGAACAGTCGCAGGTAAACCGAGACGAGACAGTCAGCGTGTGCTGGCGAAAAAGGACTGTCGAGCATTGTGAAGACTGGTTGTATAAAGTCGTATAAAATCAGTGGTAGGGATCACTCCGGGTTCCGGCGTCTTACCAGCAATCCAGCTAGCACAATGACTAAGCAGTTAAGAAGAGTCGGGTAGTACAACAGTTGACCACCTGTTCACGTGCCACACATTTTTGCAGTCAAGCGCTAAAAGACGCTTGAGGTGGTGTAAAGAGCGCCACCACCGGACAGTGGACAACCGTGAAAGACTGACTTCGAGTGGTGATCACGCTATACCCTGCGGAAATACAATGGAAAGTTTTCAGCATGACAAATGGCTGAGTAACGTTACCTGCCATCTTGTGTACTGCCAAGAGTGAAGTGCTGGGCAAGTGGTATTATGGTACGGGGCTTTTTTCAAGGTTAGTGTGTTCCTCTTAAGGCTCTTAAACACGCTAAATTTTGAACATCAACGGAATTAGAGAAATCTTTGGACAATGTAGATTGGAATACTATCTCTCAAATTCTGAATGTGACAGGGGTAAAATAACGGAAGCGAAAGGCTATTTACAATTTGTACAGAAACCAGATGGCAGTTATAAGCGTCGAAGGGCATGAAAGGGAAGCAGTGGTTTCGAAGAGAGTAAGACAGTGTTGTAGCCTAATCCCTATGTTATTCACTCTGTATATTGAGCAAGCAGTAAAGGAAACAAAAGCAAAACTTTGGAGTAGGAATTAAAATCCATGGAGAAGAAATGAAAACTTTGAGGTTCACCGATGACATTGTAATTCTGTCAGAGACAGCAAAGGACTTGGAAGAGCAGTTGAACGGAATGGACAGTGTCTTGAAAGAAGGACATAAGATTAACATCAACAAAAGAAAAACGAGGATAATGGAATGTAGTCGAATTAAGTGGGGTGATGCTCAGGGAATTAGATTTGGAAATGAGACACTTAAAGTAGTAGATGAGTTTTACTATTTCGGGAGCAAAATAACTGATGATGGTCTAAGTAGAGAGGATGTACAGTGTAGACTGGCAATGGCATGGAAAGCGTTTCTGAAGAAGAGAATGTTGTTAACATCGAGTATAGATTTAAATATCAGAAAGTGATTTCTGAAAGTATTTGTATGGAGTGTAGCCATGTATGGGAGTGAAACACGGACGATAAATAGTTTGGACAAGAAGAGAATAGAAGCTTTCGAAATGTGATGCTACAGAAGAATGCTGAAGATTAGATGGGTAGATCACATAACTAATGAGGAGGTATGAATAGAATTGGGGAGAAGAGAAATTTGTGGCACAAATTGACTAGAAGAAGGGATCGGTTGGAAGGGTATATTTTGAGACATCAAGTGATCATCAATTTAGTATTGGTGGGCAGCGTGGAGGGTAAAAATCGCAGAGGGAGACCAAGAGATGAATACACTAAGCAGATTCAGAAGGATGTAGGTAGCAGTAGGTACCGGGAGATGAAGAAGCTTGCACAGGATAGAGAGTAGCATGGAGAGCTGCATCAAACCAGTCTCAGGACTGAAGACCACAACAACAACAACCAACATATTTTAGAGCTCTGTGTGCAGTGTACCGTAGAGCAACAGTTCGGAGACGACTATAACCTGTATCAGCATGACAGTGCACCTGTCATAAATCAGCAGCTGTGAGGCACTGTTTTGCAGCCAGTAACATTCATGAAATGGACTGACCTTCCCCGAGTCCCGGCCTAAACCCAATGAAGCACCTTTAGGACGAGTCAGAACGTCGACTTCGCTCCAGGCCCCGGCTTCCAGCATTACTACTCTCTCTGACCTTGGCTCTCGAGGACAGGAGATTCAGACACCTCATTTAAAGTGCCCTCAGTAGAATTAAAGTCATCATAAAGACGAAGTGTAGACACACCCCTTGTTAATGTCCACTAACAGGAGTTTAGACATTTTAACTATCAGAAAATGTACTTGTGACATGTTCTTAGAAGATTCAGCAGGAGTGGTCAACAAATCACGGTGACAGTCTCAGGTGAAAAATTCTCTTGAGTTAACTTAGGCATAACTTCACAATTTGAACCTCAAAGGAGAAGTGACTGTTGATAAATAAACCTACAACACTCGGAGTACCGACACATGAAATGAAAATTTATCCCCATATCCAACTGTATATCTGTAACCAATGAAACTTGATCGCATGTTATTGGAACATTTTATGCGAATTAGCCTACGTAAGTTCTCCTAAAATATTTTCTATTCCTCGTGAAACACCCAGCATAAACATATACTCAGCTTTTTAACGACTGCAGAAGTTTTGTTCAGTATAATTTGTAGAATACACAGATCAACAATGAAAAATTTTCAACAATGGAAATGGGTGTTTCTTAAGTATTTTGAGCCTCCTAGCACGACTATTTTTTGTAGCACCCTCAATTTTAAAAGTACGTCATCTCATAAGAATGTTTATAAAATGCAAATAGGTAGATCCCTAAAGAAATGCACCCTATTAAGGCTGCCCTCATGGCGTGACTAACGGAAACTTTTCTTACAATTAGTCTCTTACATCATGGCAACAGTGAGTGTAACCCATTGTCTGCCGCTCCTGAACACCATCTTCCTATCAGTCGTCAGGAAATACTTCCTTTGTTTGGCTGTGCGTTCACAAGTGTGAGTAGTGCGATATAATTATACCTGGTGGTGAGTTTTCGTTCTATTTTAGCGATGCATTTGTGTTAGCGTTTTTGCAATGTTACGGGTATGTTTAAATTACCCGAATAACGTTTGCTACAGCTGTGGGGAGTAAACTATTAATTCATGCAGACAACTTGTGACACCCGTAGAGAAGAAATTGTATGATTTATACTTCGGGTGCAAGTTAGGTAATCAGGATCGAAAAAGCGCGCCACATATTGGCTGTGTGATCTGTTCGCCTCATCTTAATGGCTGGGTGAACAAAGAAAGTATAATTGCTACGCCTTTTGCTGTTCTGGTGAGATGCATATCGATCAACCACGTGGATAACTGCAGTTTCTGCATGGTTGAAATAACAGGGATCAAGGGCAAGAATAGAAAGACGATCAAGTATCCCCTCATCAGGTCAGCTATTCGGCCCGTACCACGCAGTTCTTCCTTACTTGTCCCCGTTCCTTCAGACACATGGTCCTTGGAAGTTGAAACCCAGGCCGAATCCACTACAGATGCAGAGAACTCAAGCTCCCATTTCGATAACGAAGAAGTGAGCCACTTCTCACGACAAAATGATTTGAATGACCTTGTTCGGGGCCTGAATATTTCTAAGGCACACGCTGAACTTTTGGGTTCGCTTCTGAAACAGTGGAATTTACTAGACAAAGATGTTTGTGTTTGTGTCTTTCGACGTAGTCAGCCTGCGTTCTCGCCATACTTTCACATGGAATCCTCACTCTGGTACTGCAGTGACGTGAAAGTTATGTTCAGGACTATAGGAATAAAACGTGTATCAGGGGAATGGCGTCTATCGTCAATGGGTCCAAAACCATCCTCCTTCTCAATAGCAGTGTTTGTATTCCCGTGCCCGTAGTTTATGTCACTATTGTGAAGGAACCATACAGCAGTATGGATCTTTTGTTGAATAAAATTCAATGTAACAGCCATAAGTGGTAAATCTGTGCTGACTTCAAACTAACTGGGATACTTACAGGATAATAATCTGGGTATCCAAGCACTGCCATTGTCTTTGCGAACGGAGTAGCCGAGATCTGAAGAGTCATTACCACAGACGGATTTGGCTTGCCCGTACGCAAGTGGCACGTGGTTGGACGAATGTAGCAAATGTTCCATTCGTGAATTTGAAAGACATTTTGTTCCCACCACTTCACACAAAACTTGGACTTCTGAAGTCGTTCGTTGTTGCAATAGACAAAGATGGACCTGGTTTTATGCACTTACTCCAGAAAATCCCTGAGTTGAGTTAATCCGAAGTGAACGCAGGAGTGTTTGTTGGGCCTCAAATTAAACAGATTATTCACGACCCTAATTTTGTCATAGCTTTGAGCCCTCTTGAACTGGACTAATGAAATTCTTTTAAAAAACTTGAAAGAAGTCTACTGGGGTACGCTTAAATGTGGCAGCCGAATATTCTAATGATACTAATGTAAACTAAAATGAAACTGCTACATTCTAAACGATGTATGTGTCTAATGGGCTATGTAAAGCGGATCGCTGACTTAGCACGACCGCAGAGCCAAAGATACTAGATACTAACATCCCAAACATGTTCGGGCTCAGTGCCTCTTCGTCGAAATATCTTGGCTCAAACTCACATTACACCTGCTAAATTAGACTCTTGTGACCCTTTCGTTAAATTGTCTGGCTAATGTCAAGTTTGCGAAATTGTATGAAACATACAACGTTAATATAACATATAACAACAGTAATAATAATATCGGGAGCTAAATTACCGACCCATAAATGATGTAGGCCACACAGTTGAGATTTGGTTAGACTAATGTTTATTTAGAAAGAAAACTAATAGCGAAAGTGGTCGCATTTAGAATTACTATTACACTCGAGCGCATATCCATTTGACACAGTTCGATCATTCACAATCTCATCGCTAGTTACAAGTCCAATATTCCACCTCGTTAACTACGCAAAAAGTTGGCGCGCGGGAGCTAATCGCTCAGAGACTAACTCCCGCGATACCACACAACGCGAAAATTTCTAACTCGTTTCACTTCCTAGCTCCATAAAGATCGACCGTCCGCTTTCGCGTCTCCACCAGCACTGTCCCTCTGTCCGTCCCGACCGCGTTTTCCGGGCGCCAAACATCCTCGCTCGACTGACTGGTGGGGTTCCCTATCCTGAAGCCGTCGATGTTATTGGCCATAGCTTATTCTACATTATTTTACATTTTAACCTATTTGAATAATCAAAGCTTGACCACCTTCACGTTCTAAATAAAGTAACAATAATACCATTACATGTTGTTGTTGTTGTTGTTGTTGTGGTCTTCAGTCCTGAGACTGGTTTGATGCAGCTCTCCATGCTACTCTATCCTATGCAAGCTTCTTCATTTCATAGTACCTACTGCAACCTACATCCTTCTGAATCTGCTTAGTGTATTCATCTCTTGGTCTCCCTCTAAGATTTTTACCCTCCACGCTGCCCTACAATGCTAAATTTGTGATCCCTTGATGCCTCAGAATATGTCCTACCAACCGATCCCTTATTCTAGTCAAGTTGTGCCACAAACTTCTCTTCTCCCCAATCCTATTCAATACCTCCTCACCGAGCGAGGTGGCGCAGTGGTTAGCACACTGGACTCGCATTCGGAAGGACGACGGTTCAATCCCGCGTCCGACCATCCTGATTTAGATTTTCCGTAATTTCCCTAAATCGCTCCAGGCAAATGCCGGGATGGTTCCTTTGAAAGGGCACGGCCGACTTCCTTCCCCATCCTTCCCTAACTCTATGAGACCGATAACCTCGCTGTTTGGTCTCTTCCCCCAAACAACCAACCAACCAATACCTCCTCATTAGTTACGTGATCTACCCATCTTATCTTCAGCATTCTTCTGTAGCACCACATTTCGAAAGCTTCTATTCTCTTCTTGTCCATACTAGTTATCGTCCATGTTTCACTTCCATACATGGCTACACTCCATACAAATACTTTCAGAAACGACTTCCTGACACTTAAATGTATACTCGATGGTAACAAATTTCTCTTCTTCAGAAACGATTTCCTTGCCATTGCCAGTCTACATTTTATATCCTCTCTACTTCGACCATCATCAGTTATTTTACTCCCTAAATAGCAAAACTCCTTTACTACTTTAAGTGTCTCATTTCCTAATCTAATTCCCTCAGCATCACCCGATTTAATTTGACTACATTCCATTATCCTCGTTTTGCTTTTGTTGATGTTCATCTTATATCCTCCTTTCAAGACACTGTCCATTCCGTTCAACTGCTCTTCCAAGTCTTTTGCTGTCTCTGGAGTCAACAGATGGGGTCTTTTGCAAGACAACAACCATCTGCACGAACAGTTCGACGACGTTTGCAGCAGCATGGACTATCAGCTCGGAGACCGTGGCTACGGTTACCCTTGGCGCTGCATCACAGAAAGGAGCGCCTGCGATGGTGTACTCAACGACGAACCTGGGTGCACGAATGGCAAAACGTCATTTTTTCGGATGAATCCAGGTTCTGTTTACAGCATCATGATGGTCGCATCCGTGTTTGGCGACATCGCGGTGAAAGCACATTGGAAGCGTGTATTCGTCATCCCCCTACTGGCGTATCACCCGGCGTGATGCTACGGGTGCCACTGGTTACACGTCTCGGTCACCTCTTGTTCGCATTGACGGCACTTTGAAGAGTGGACGTTATATTTCAGATGTGTTACGACTCGTAGCTCTACCCTTCATTCGATCCCTGCGAAACCCTACATTTCAGCAGCATAATGGACGACCGCATGTTACGGGTCCTGTACGGGTCTTTGTGGATACAGAAAATGTTCGACTGCTGCCCTGGCCAGCACATTCTCCAGATCTCTCACCAATTGAAAACGTCTGGTCAATGGTGGCCGAGCAACTGGCTCGTCACTATACGCCAGTCACTACTCTTGAGGAACTGTTGTATCGTGTTGAAGTAGCATGGGCAGCTGTACCTGTACACGCCATCCAAGCTCTGTTTGACTCAATGCCCAGGCGTATCAAGGCCGTTATTACGGCCAGAGGTGGTTGTTCTGGGTACTGATTTCTCAGGATCTATGCAGGCAAATTGCGTGAAAATGTAATCACATGTCAGTTCTAGTATAATATATTTGTCCGAAGAATACCCGTTTATCATCTGCATTTCTTCTTGGTGTAGCAATTTTAATGGCCAGTAGTGTATTATAGATATGATCAACATGCATGTTTCATTGGGATCCCCATGAAAATTTGTGAAGGGTAATAGTTTAAAATTATTGTGGCTTCATTGCCTGAATTACTACAGAATTAAATTGTTTTCATAAATGTTACCCTTTATGGTCAATCTTATGTCCGTCGTGTTTAACACTACTACGTCTCCCTGGCCACAAACGGCTTCTAAAGGGATTCCCTATGACGAAGGTTCTCGCCTGTCTCACTCGAACACTACAGCGCCTAGCCCTCATTCAGCACAATAGACGGCTGTGAGTTTCCCCACCTCGTGGCGAAGCTACGCTCTTTGTGGCACACGGTCCTGGACGACAGTTTTGGTTTCTCAATTCCTGAAGGCTGACTCTTTCCGCCATATACTTAAATGAGAGCGAAATGCTCGTTAACTCACATACTGCTTCTGGTCTGAGATTGTAGTATTGGAGTAAGAGAGCTTAGCGCGCCGCAGTTAGTTTGTAATAGTCTGTGAGCGAAACAGGGTGTAGTAGACAGTGTTTGTGGTGTGCTCTGTGAAGCCATCAAGTGTTAGATTATAATGTAGGAATTTTCTCATACCAATATTTTGTGTTAAACCGCACATAAAATAGGTAGTTAAAATGATGAATGATTTTACAATGGACTGTAGAGTGATAAGATAAAATGTAAATTTAATTCCGACAAGAAAGGATTACTGGATTGATATTACAAAAGAAGGCTTTGCGAGTACATGTTTTATTGGAAATATGAATGTGGAAGGGCAAACCTTCTCGCAGTTAAGATAAGGAAGTTAATTTCTTATTACTTTCCTCTTGCCAACGCATTAGTGTAAGTGATTTGGCTGATACTTGGTAACAGTGAGCTCTACGTAGAGCAGCCCCAGAATGTACGTAAACAGATTTGATGTATAGGCTGCTTAGATAGTTTCCTTTTGTAATGCTTCTAAGATTTGTTAACACAGGTGTACGTAACTTGATGATTTTTCTTTAGCTTTTTAGTGATGTTAGATACTACTTGCTGTACAAAACACACTGTTTGTGACTTAGTCAGCAAAGAAAGGTTTTCATTAAAAAGGATGTAATTTTTCTGAGTAATGTAACTTCAGTTGTCAGATGTTTTGAAAAGCCAAACTTGACTTCGAATGCCGGCCGGGATGGCCCAGCGGTTCTAGACGCTACAATCTAGAACCGCGCGACCGCTACAGTCGCAGGTTCGAATCCGGCCTCGGGCATGGATGTTTGTGATGTCCTTAGTTAGGTTTAAGTAGTTCTACGTCCTAGGGGACTGATGACCTCAGAAGTTTAGGTTTAAGTAGTTCTACGTCCTAGGGGACTGATGACCTCAGAAGTTAAGTCCCATAGTGCTCAGAGCCATTTGACTTCGAATACTACTTCGCTATTGAAAACGTCAGTGTTGATAATTCACCCAAATCACTACCACCTCCCTGTCCGTGTCGTATGTTTTTTAAAGAGACTGTATTTTTCGTAAATGTTTTCATTTATCAGCCAAAAGAATTTCATGTATATTTCAAAGTATCACGGCCAGAGTTGCACAGCGCTGAGCCTGTAGCTAGCATGTTTTATACTTCTTCACGAGAAAGCAGGAGACATCGCGACCCACTGTTGCTGCTTTGCAGGTAAGACAATTTTATTTATTTGTTATGTGCACAGTGACCAAAGCTATAAGTTTTGAACAGCGTCAGAGGATTCAGTACATAGGGGGCTGAATCTATTTTGCAGTGATTGTATTTCTTTATTGGTATTGGGTGCTCCATAGCCGAATCAGTTCGTATAAAGTTTTGCTAACAATAACACAGAGTAAGCACAACACTTGCAGTTACAACACGCTCCACCATAACTCCAGTTTTGTATGCACTCCCAGTTAAGGCATTCATTCAAGAATTTCAATATAATTTTTTAAAGAACATTACACAGGCCCTCATTTAAATATTTCAATAATTTTTTTAAAGAACGTTACAAACTATGTTCTCATTTGTTTGTAAACAAGACAGCAGCCAATAGTGATGTGTTATTCAACGAACTGTTACAGTCTTACCGTAATCTGGGTTGTAGCATGTCGTTAAAACTGCACTTTCAGCACTCGTCCTTGTTGGATTCTCTTCCTGGTGGTGGTTTTGCACAAGTCTCCGATCAACATGGGGAGTGATTTCATCAGACCATATCTACATTAAAACAAAGCTGTCAGGGACAGTGTGCAACGAGTATGATAGGTGGATACTGTCGGAGACTAATGGAGGATAGTAGTGCCACACGTAAGAGGCGCAGCAAACGTCCAAAAATATTTTAGGTGTGTATGAAAACGTATTTCATTAGAATTTCATGTTCTTTGTGTTGATAAATTAGCATCTACAGACGAAATTATATTGTTTAAGCAACACAAAAACCGAATACAATTAGATAGTGACTAGTACAATTTACACAAAAACTGTGGGTGCTGTGGAAAACCCAATGCCACATTCGTGTTCATACATGAGGATAACCAATTTTGGTGCTCGAAAATTGTATAAAGTTGAGTTCTGTAGGCCACTGATATCGTCTGGCGCAGTGTGGGTGAACTGTTAGTGTCCGGAGGCCACCAATAAAAAGAGATCCTAAATAAGAATAAATAAATAAAGACTGAGGCACCGATTAAGAGCGGTAATTTTGGGGGAGGTTTTTTCCGGGTGGTCCTCCAGCGCTCGGGCAAGTGTTTCGCGATTATTAACAGCGATGGCCGCCCATAATGGCCCGCTGTAAACAATTACTGCCTCGCAGGCTCTTCACCTGTCCCACTTACTACCGTCTCCAGCGCGCCGCTATGCCAAATAATGGCACTGCAATTGCCTTTAAGTAGTTAGCAAGCTGCAGCTGTAATCGCCACCTGGGGATTTTATTGGGCACTTCCCATTGGAGCACGAAATAGCTCGCACTTAGGCAGTGCCGAGAGGCGTCGAATGACATTACCGAGTTACCGCGCGGAGGAAGATTCGCCACACTGACCAGTCTTACGTGTATAATTTCTCGTTGTGAAAATCGAATGCTTATGCGTGAAATGCACGTTCAGTCACGTCTCATTGAATAACACGATGTCATTTCGAATGCGGAATGCCAATGATAGTCCATGTGGCAATGTGAAGATACCAGTAATTACGCTGTTGCAACTTTGTTGAATTTATAAGAACAAAAAGACCCATCTTGGCTGCGTTCAGGACTCACGCCCAGCTTATAAGCAAGGCCCTATGTAGCCTCGATGGACAGGTGATCACTTTCACTTTGCCGTCTTCACGATATTTGTACCAAATAGTGCCGTTTTATACTGAAATAACACCACTTGCTTGCGAATAATGTACAGCTGTATTGACGAGACACAGTGCGATTCTGCTGGTGGATATTGGTTTGCAGGTGTAAGGGAGACAAAGGAGATGATATATTCCGGAATACGTCTGTGTATCATTACAGTTGCGTAAGACACCTGCCTCATTGATGCAGAATAAAAGGCCATTTTAACAGTATATCATTATTGGGAAATGTGACTAACCAACTAAATTCGCATCTGTTAATATTTAGCGTATTTTCGACGTTAACGATGTTCTCAGTCACCTCCCAAAACAATGCCCCAACCCGTGCTACCGTTCACCCTCTCCCAGTAATAAGCACATGCGTGTAAGGCAAAACACCTGCTTTCAAAAACTAGTCGCCACGCACCCGTCGTTCTACAGATATTCAAAATTTTATCTGATTTTCTACAGACCACGTCGGCGTCAACAGAAGAAACACAAAAGGTACAGTTTGTATAGTGAATGGGCACTTGTTTTAAATGATGACTACTGCACGATAATAATCGCTAGAAATATGTAATTTATGTATTACTTATTAACCGTTTTTGTAGTATCTCATACCTCACCCTTTCGAATTAATGTGTAGAAATACAGGATGGTTACAATGAAACTTCCGCTTCTTGAGGGGCTCCCACCGCAATGGAGTGATCGGAGGTCAATGAAACTTTGTGGAAACAGTTGCAAGGGCACGCAGAAGAGCATAACGAATAAACCATTGAAATAAACATACTTTAATTTCCACATGAGAGGGTAACATCTCTTAAGTGCGTACCATTTTTACGTTCCAGAATGCAGATGTTGCTCAATGTGATGACCAAATGCATCCACTACAGCATGAAATTTCACAATTTTTGCAGCACCTTTCGAACGGTGGGCCATGGAGTTTTCAGCTGTTGTGACACATGGCGTCCAATATTGTCATCCATGGCAACAGCAACTTGTTCTACTATCTTTGGGGCAACTGGCTGTCGGCCTCTGTCAGAAGCAGTTCCCATGTCGCCAGATAATTCGAACGTCCGAATCATGTTCTTCAACCCCGGTGCGGAAAGGTGACCTCTCCGTATTCCTTTAATGCGTCAATACTCGGGAAGGACAGCTGCACTATTTCTTTTATTTTGACACGACAGCGTTACGAGATAAACCCTGCTCACCTTGTCCAAACCCGTGCTGACTGTGTGCGTCTGAATTTCACTCTGATGTTTGGGTTTCAACCCCACGCCGCCTTAGTAGTAGCGGAACCTAATGGCAAGTCGTGACACTGACAATAAGGTACTAAGAACGCAAATCCTGCAACGCACAGTCTGACCGTCATTCCTATAAGGTTTGTTATCCGTACGGTAAATAATTTTCTGTCTACACTGGCCTAAGTACCCGAAGTTTAATTATAACAACTCTGTATATGAGTTCAACATTAGCAAACATATCGAGTTGTTAAGGTTTTCAGAAATTACTGCAACCAGTCGCCTTTTATGTAGATGTATTTTATTTAACCATGACCGGTTTCGAGCTGCCTAGCAACTCATCATCAGATGGTATATACATTTAGTGCTTTTTTGTACCCATTGTGTGGGTGGTTGAGTATCTGTGGCTAGACAGAAACGAGAACAAATAATCGCTACATGTGGTACAGTAACACGAAATATTTACAGCATAATTTATGTTTAACGTATAAGAGCAAATAATTACTACATGTGGTACAGTTACATGAAATATTTACAATTTAATTTACGTTTTGAGGTGTTACTTACAGATAAATCTTTCTGCAGGTATATATATCTCTTTTAGGACGTATTTTTGAAACCATTGTGTCTTGTTTTTCACAATTTCACAAGTTAAAGCTTTCACTAGATGTGTATTACTTTTATGAGGCACTGTTGGAAACATATATCTTGTTTTTCGTAAATATCGCTGTACACACTTAGCCACAGATACGAATACAGGATTTACACATTATAAACAAGCCAAAGATTGCAATATAACTACAGTATCAAAGATTTCAAGTTGACCAGAGGCATTATTAGTCATCACACACACTGACAAGAGATTTGTCTTTATTACATAAAAAATAAATGTAATTAGCTTAAACTAGTAAAATGTTTATTTATAAATTAACTGTACAATTTTAACAGGTATATAAAATAGATTTTATACATTATATTTCAGTTACATTTAAGATTATTGGTATTGAGAATATTATGACAGCTAATTTCTTGCTCCTTCCATTGGCTGATCTTGGCATATGATGTCTGGGATGAGAGGTTGATGGTTAACTTGAAATAATAAGTAATGCTGGTACTCCTTTTCCACACCCTTTCAAGTACCAGCATTACTTATTATTTCAAGTTAACCATCAACCTCTCATCCCAGACATCATATGCCAAGATCAGCCAATGGAAGGAGCAAGAAATTAGCTGTCATAATATTCTCAATACCAATAATCTTAAATGTAACTGAAATATAATGTATAAAATCTATTTTATATACCTGTTAAAATTGTACAGTTAATTTATAAATAAACATTTTACTAGTTTAAGCTAATTACATTTATTTTTTATGTAATAAAGACAAATCTCTTGTCAGTGTGTGTGATGACTAATAATGCCTCTGGTCAACTTGAAATCTTTGATACTGTAGTTATATTGCAATCTTTGGCTTGTTTATAATGTGTAAATCCTGTATTCGTATCTGTGGCTAAGTGTGTACAGCGATATTTACGAAAAACAAGATATATGTTTCCAACAGTGCCTCATAAAAGTAATACACATCTAGTGAAAGCTTTAACTTGTGAAATTGTGAAAAACAAGACACAATGGTTTCAAAAATACGTCCTAAAAGAGATATATATACCTGCAGAAAGATTTATCTGTAAGTAACACCTCAAAACGTAAATTAAATTGTAAATATTTCATGTAACTGTACCACATGTAGTAATTATTTGCTCTTATACGTTAAACATAAATTATGCTGTAAATATTTCGTGTTACTGTACCACATGTAGCGATTATTTGTTCTCGTTTCTGTCTAGCCACAGATACTCAACCACCCACACAATGGGTACAAAAAAGCACTAAATGTATATACCATCTGATGATGAGTTGCTAGGCAGCTCGAAACCGGTCATGGTTAAATAAAATACATCTACATAAAAGGCGACTGGTTGCAGTAATTTCTGAAAACCTTTTCACACCACAGTCGCAGTGCTCCACATCCACAATGGACAAAAGTCTTATATCGAGTTGTTCACGTTTATCGATACTTTCTTAGTGTATTCCTAATAAGGGTGCTACAGTGAGCTGAATATGAAAAAAAATCTGCATGTACAGGACACGGCTTGTAGTTAACAGGACAAAAAAGACAAATAGGGGGCTATTTTTATCGAAAATAAATTTTTTTACAAATGGAATACTGTTAATCCATACGATAAGCCTACTAAAACTTTAACTATGTCATAAGTTAAGGCCTTGAGTTACTGATGGTGCTGACCCAAACAGATGCATGTGTCCTAGCTTAGGTCGACATGTTGTGGCTGTATGAACTACCTAAATAGTGCAGCAGTTGAAGAAACAGCATTCACTAACGGCGGAGATCATATTTCCAAATTTTCTCGGGATTCCGTAAATCATCTACATTTACATGTATTATAGGATTACTGTGCAATTCACAGTTAAGTGTCTAGCACAGGGTTCATCGAACCACTTCCACGTTACTTCCCTACCGTTCCACTCTAACAGCGCGCTGGAGAAACGAACACCTAATTGTTTCTCTTATTTTATTAAAATTATTAAAAAATGGTTCACATGGCTCTGAGCACTATGGGACTTAACAGCTGAGGCCATCAGTCCCCTAGAACTTAGAACTACTTAAAATCTAACTAACCTAAGGACATCACACACATCCATGCCCAAGGCAGGATTTGAAGCTGCGACCGTAGCGGTCGTATGGTTCCAGACTGAAGCGCCTAGAGCCGCTCGGCCACACCGACCGGCCTGCAATTATTATTTCTTCCTGTGTAGGTGGTTCTCAACATAATACTTTCACATGCGAAGGAGAAAGTTGAAGATTGAAATTACGTGAAAAGATCCCGCTGCAACGAAAAACACCTATGTTTTAATGATTACCAAATCTGTGACATTCTGTACCCTCTTTCGCGATAGTGCAAAAGGAGACGCCATTCTTTGAGTTTTTTCATTATCTTCCGGCCATCCTATGTCGTAAGCATCTCATAATGCGCAGCAGTACCCTAGAAGAGCACGGAAAAGAGAGTTTAGGTAGTCTGTTTAGTGTACTACTTGCATCTTCAAAGCGTACTACAAACGAAACGTTACCTGTGTGTTACTTCAATTTTAGGTTCTTCGTAATTGTAATTCCTAGGCACAGATTTGTATTGATAGCCTTCAAGTTTTGCGATTTATCATATGAGAAAAATTTAAACCGATTCCTTTTAGTGCTCATGTAGATGACCTCAGACTTTCTATTATTTAGGGTCAATTGTCAATTTCCGCACCATACAGGTATCTTGTCTAAATCATTGTTCGATTGGTTTTTAGCTTCTGATGACTTTACTAGACGGTAAATGACAGCAATAGTTTAAGAGGGCTCTTCAGATTGTCCCCTTAATTACTGATGTAGATAACGAAGAGCAGAAAGAATATAGCGCTTCCTTGAGGAACGTCAAGTATCACCTCCGTTCTACTTGATAATTTTCCGCCAGTTGCTACGAACTGTGACGTTTCTGACAGGAGATCACTAATCCATCGCACAGCTAAGACGATAGGCATACACAATGGTTAGAAGCCACTTGTGAGGAACCGTATCAAAAACCTTCTGGAAACCAATAAATGAGGAAACAATTTCAGATTCCCTGTCGATAGCTCTCATTACTTCATGAGAGTAAAGAGCTAATTGTGTTGGACACGAGCAGTCTCTTGGGTTAATAGAAGGACGATCCAGTGAATAAGGTGGTAGCCCAATTCGTTTCTTTAACTTATTTCATTCCATGCTTGCGTTCCGTCTAGAATGAACTTGACATCCCTTGGCCGCCGAATTTTAAACATTCTTACTTATCCGTGACCGCTAATTCGAATCGTGTATTCGGTCCATGTCTGGCTCACCTATTTCGCAAGACATTTCGGGACAAACTAAACAGTATTTAGCAGATAATGCACATGTAGAATTTGTGGAAAAAAAGAAATTAATTACTAAATTCAAGTTAATCAACTTCCTAGCCACGGTAGTATGTCAAAGTTTATCCAGAGGTAATTAATACGAGGCCGGCAATCGTCGTGATACTGTGCAAATAATCCAAAATACATAGGCAGTATTTCAAGAAGCCAGAACATGAGACACGGTTGACTCTTGATTGTCCGTCCGACAGGGCAGAACGATATGGCGCAGTGGTAAGACGCTCGCACCGAGGTTCAGATCCCCGTCTGGCCACCCGAAGTTAGACATTCCGTGATTTACGAAAACTACTTAAGGACTAGGACGGAGTGGTTCCTTTGAAAGGTCTCAGCCCTTGTCCACTTCCTTCCGCATTCCTGTCCAAACCGAGTGTGCCCTCCGTCTCACGAAGTCGCATCTTCGTGTGTTATTCAAAAGCAAATGTATGTGCCGTCTCCAGATTTCACCTACTGCTTCCTATGTCTCATCTTTACCACAGATGCCGTTTAGTGAAAAAAAAATAAGACCTCATCGAGTATCGTAGCAGATTTGCGATTGAGTTTAAGACTTGTTTGCAGACAGAACACGTCGCTCTTAACGGAGTAAAATCGACAGATATCAAGGTAATTTTGAGTGCACCCCAAGGAAGGACATATAAATAATCTAGTAGGAAGGGTCGGATGCTCTCTAAGGCTGTTCGCAGATGATGCGGTTGTCGGTAACAAAGAAGCAACGCCAGAAGATAACAACGATTTGCAGAATGACCTCCAGAGAATTGATGAGTGGTGCAGCCTCTGGCAGTTGACCCTGAACGTAAATACATGTAAGATACTGGCACACATAGGAAAAGAAATCCTCTACTGCATAGCTACACTATTGATGACAAATCACTGGAAAAATTCGCCGTAAAATATTTAGGAGTAACCATCCGGAACGACCTTTAGTAGCATGACCATATAAAACAGATAGTGGGAAAAGTATGCCAGACTCAGATTCGCAGGAAAAATCTTATCAAATGTAACTCATCCACGAAGGAATTGGCTTATAAGCCGCTTGTTCGACCCATTCTTGAGTATTGTTCATCTATCCTACCACTGATACAAGAGATAGACGAGATCCAACGAAGAGCGGCACGTTTCGTCGCGGAATCGTTTAGCTAGAACGAGAGCTTTACTGAGGTGCTCAACGAACTCCACTGGCAGAAGTTTCAAGAGAGGCGTTGTGCATCACGAGAGATTTACTACGGAAATTTCGAGAGAGCACTTTCCGCGAAGAGTCGGACAACATATTAGTTCCCCCCATATACGACTCGCGTGAGACTTATCAACTATCGTTCTTCCCACAAGCTATTCGCGAGTGGAATAGGGTTGGAGGCTCTAGTTAGTGGTACAAAAAGTACCTTCCGCCACACACCAGTAGGTCGCTTGCGGAATATGATGTACGTGTGGATGCAAAAGACATACGACATCACACAGTAAACACTAAGATCAATGTACATAATCAACAATAACACTAAACAGTCAGAACTGACAGCAAAAGGAAAGGTGCCCAGCGTGTATGAATAGCCGAAAGCTTCGCATAATAACTCAACGTAAGTCTCCCTGGTCCACATTCTATGAAATTTAGATCAATCATACTTTTCTGTGGGGCGAAGGTGATGCAAATACCACATAAATGCTCGACGTTGATGAGATACGGACTAAATGTTAAAAAAAATGCATTGCTCATTTTGATTTTAGTACTAAAACGCTTTAGATGTCTGGTTTCTACTAATTATTACTTGTATATAATTTATCTATTTATTTAGTGCATGGTAATACTAACTAAATATCACTACATAATTTTATAAAACTGCTTAATTTTACAAAATAAATAGAACAAAAACAATAAATCTACAAATTAATACATAAATTTGAGATCCATTCAAAGGCTGCATCTGTCGCTTCAAAGAAATCTACATTTATAGGGGCAGCTTGTTACAATGTGTCTGATGTACGAATCGTCTGAATTGTCTTCCAAGTATGTCACGGTAATTACATGCCATCTGACCTCGTATCAGGTCCTATGAGAGTGTAATACTTCTCACGGTCAGTACTATTGCACGCTTCTGACCACTTCTGCAAGCAGTGGATTGAAAGCCGGGGAATTTTAAGTAGTTTCTAAGATTCCTTGAAAAGGGTATTCTGTCTTCACAGATCTGATGGAGCAGTATGAGTTAGGGATGATAACCGGTGAAGAGGACCAGACCTGCGTGGTGCTAAACGAGTATGAGACCTAGCAGCCAGAGTCGTCTATTATACAGTAGATGGACCTCCTGATTTGAACGTGAATACGCAACTTTTTTCTGACGTTTAAATATGATAGCGTAAACAAAATGAATTGCTCAAGCACTCCCTTTGCATGTTCTTTGCTCATTTATAAAACAGAAAATGTAAGTGACAGTTGAAGTTCTCCTGCTAGCGTCCACGGGATTTGACGGTAAGACACAGATGATCCCGAAAGGTCCTAAGTACGAGGTGCATTCAAGTTCTAACGCCTCCGATTTTTTTTCTCCGGACTGGAAAGAGATAGAAACATGCGCATTGTTTTAAAATGAGGCCGCGTTCATTGTCAATACGTCCCAGAGATGGCAGCACCATACGGCAGATGGAATTTCACCGCTAGCGGCGAGAACGAGAACTGTTTTAAATACTTCAAATGAGGACGTTTTCCTTACTTGAACAGCGTGCAATCATTCGTTTTCTGAATTTGCGTGGTGTGAAACCAATTGAAATTCATCGACAGTTGAAGGAGACATGTGGTGATGGAGTTATGGATGTGTCGAAAGTGCGTTCGTGGGTGCGACAGTTTAATGAAGCCAGAACATCGTGTGACAACAAACCGAAACAACCTCGGGCTCGCACAAGCCGGTCTGACGACATGATCTAGAAAGTGGAGAGAATTGTTTTGGGGGATCGCCGAATGACTGTTGAACAGATCGCCTCCAGAGTTGGCATTTCTGTGGGTTCTGTGCACACAATCCTGCATGACGACCTGAAAATTCGAAAAGTGTCATCCAGGTGGGTGCCACGAATGCTGACGGACGACCACACGGCTGCCCGTGTGGCTTGTTGCCAAGCAATGTTGACGCGCGACGACAGCACGAATGGGACTTTCTTTTCGTCGGTTGTGACAATGGATGAGACGTGGATGCCATTTTTCAATCCAGAAACAAAGCGCCAGTCAGCTCAATGGAAGCACACAAATCCTCCGCCACTAAAAAAATTTCGGGTAACCGCCAGTGCTGAAAAAATGATGGTGTCCATGTTCTGGGACAGCGAGGGCGTAATCCTTACCCATTGCGTTCCAAAGGGCACTACTGTAACAGGTGCATCCTACGAAAATGTTTTGAAGAACAAATTCCTTCCTGCACTGCAACAAAAACGTCCGGGAAGGGCTGCGCGTGTGCTGTTTCACCGAGACCACTTTGAAGTGATTCCTCATGCTCGCTACTCACCTGACCTGGCTCCTAGTGACTTTTGGCTTTTTCCAACAATGAAAGACACTCTCCGTGGCCGCACATTCACCAGCCGTGATGCTATTGCCTCGGCGATTTTCCAGTGGTCAAAACAGACTCCTAAAGAAGCCTTCGCCGCTGCCATGGAATCATGGCGTCAGCGTTGTGAAAAATGTGTACGTCTGCAGGGCGATTACGTCCAAAAGTAACGCCAGTTTCATCGATTTCTGGTGAGTAGTTAATTAGAAAAAAAATCGGAGGCCTTAGAACTTGAATGCACCTCGTAGTGCCACTGACACTGTACTTAAGGCAGTTGCTGAAGTACACGCTCTCGTCTGTGAGAACTAATGCCAGTAAACACCTTCAAAATACGTATCAAACGAGAACGGGTAACAGCCTGTGACCAAACCAGGATCCAGGTTTCTCGTAGTCTGATACCTCGGCAGAGAGCCGTTAATCACCGAAAATTATTCTGTTGCGACAACCAGTTGCTTTACCTTGCAAATCAAGCGTGTAATGAAGTTGTCTGCCTGATGAATTATTCTATATGAAATGGCAATACCTGATTCAAGGAATGATTACGGTTAGATGAAAGCTATAAATATTAGGAGTCTGGAGTTGTGTTAACAGTCAACTCAAGAACGATGAAGACACGTGGAGTTTCAGAATACTTTGTTTATCGCTGTTTTTCGTGAGACGCGTGAAAAATAATGTTTACCTTCTGTGTGAGTAACGATCAGCCTTGCTTGTGAGCTGCTAAATCATTTCTCTCTTGCGTACACGAAATTCGTTAGGAAGTTCACGAAGAAGGCGGAGAAATACGAAAAGATGAGAGGTTTAAGTGTTTTGTAACTATTTTAAAGATATAACATACTGCCAAAAGTTGTCTTGTAATATTTTAAAATTGTGCGGGCAAATAAATGTGTCTCCTCCAACCAACGCCAATGTGTTATGCTTGAGAATTATTGTGACTATTGAGAGGCCGTTCAGGTGAGCACTTACTGGAACACTGAACATATTACTCGTACTGAATCCTGTGCTTAACACAGACTAAAACCGCTACCGCAATTCTAATAGAACTTATGAGCTATTGGTATGTTCTGTAACCGGGGGAAAGCCTTTCTTATTATTGTGTTGTTATTGTTTTGATGGGGCTGCCACGGGTACCTCTCTTGTGCCTAGTTTTTCATCTCCTAGTAGCACTCGCAACCTACGTCCTCAGTTTTTGGCTAAATGTGTTCCAATTTCTGTCTCCTCCTACAGTTTTTACCCTCTACAGCTCCCTCTAGGATCATAGACATTCCCTGATGTCTTCATCTTCTCTGTTCTTCTTGTCCTATTTTCAATATTTTCCTTTGTTCGACGATTCTGCGGAGAACCTCTTCATTCTTTACTTTACCAATCAACCAAATTTTCATTATTATTTTCAGCCATAATGGCTATGTCTGTGAACCGTGACTGTGTGGGATGATTATTTATTTCAAGTTTCTGCTACCAGTCACTTTTTATTTTATGCTTAATCTAACATAATGCAACGCGTTTCGAATATGTTCTGTTCATCTTCAGCCGTTTATACATACATACATACATAGAGAAATGTTACTTAAAAATAAACAGTCTTAAACTAGATTAATCTGGAACACTTTGTTTTTTACTGTAGCTGCTGGTGTGGCATTTGCGGGGAAGGAGGGGGGCAGTGTATGGCTATAAATCGAAGTCAGTGATGTCTTCTGCTGGTTTTCTTCTTTGTGACTAACTACGTATATCACAGCCTGTATATGATACAGATAGATTTGCATCAGTTATGTGTTACGAAAATAGTGTGAATGGCTTATATATGACAGTTGATCACTTACAATTTTATCATCTTGCTGCTTCACTTGCATCACTGGTGTAATGGTGGAGCTGTTGATTGACATTACACTGTTGCACATTATATTATGTCACTGATTGCCAACGTAATTCACTGCACAAATTGCTTCGATGTTATACACACAACACAAGATGGCGGACTGTAGCATGTGAGTCTGTATCGATAATATTGGTACTGACAGACTTGTAGTCAATTATGTACATTGACAAATCTTGAATCTGTTGAGTTAGAACTGGCTTTAGACTGTTGAAGGATTTTGAGTTTTTGAATTCGGTTATTTCATTAAGAAGTTATGTCCATGCTTTGTGTTATGTATGAAAAATTTCCATTTCTTCCATGACATCCATTCTTGTACTTTTTCTTATTTTGTGTACAATTTCGAGGTTGTCTTCGATTTTCAAAGGGTGGCCTGTGCCTTTAATGTGAGTTGCTACTGCTGATTTGTTAGATTTATCATGCCTGTAGTAGTCTAAATGTTCTTTGAATCGGGTTCTGAAATTTCTGCCTGTTTGGCCGATATAATATTTATTACATTGGTTGCAGGTAATTTTGTAAATTCCATATGCATCAAGACTTGTATCTGGTGGTTTTATATTGTGAATAAGCTTCCTACTTAAGTTGTTGTTGGTGCTGAAGCTGATTTTTACTTCTGTGTTTTTGAATAGTCTTGCTGATTTGTCAGATAGTATTCTAAGATATGGCATTTTTACATCTTTGACTGATGGGGCACTGTCAGTTGTCAGTGTAGTTTGCTGTTGTTTATTCAGTTTGCTTTTTATCTGTTGTGACAAGGTATTAATTAGAGAAGGGTCGTATCCATTGTTTATTGCAATATATGCTATGGTTTCTATTTCTTGTTGGGGTTCTGTATGTTGAAGTGGAAATTTGTGTGCTCTGTACAGCACTGATCTATAAGCAGCTTTTTTGTGGGAGGAAGAATGTGTTGAGGAGTTTGGTACAGTGGTGTCAGTGCCAGTAGGTTTTCTGTAAACATTGAAAGCTACCTTTTGGTTCTGTTTTGATATTTTTATGTCAAGAATAGTTATGGTGTTGTCTTCTTCCTGTTCAAGTGTGGATTGAATATTTTTATGTAGGCTATTGAATTTGTTAAAAAGGTTGGTCACTTCATCCTCTGTGCCATCAAATACATATCTGTTACAGAATTTAATTTTGCTTGTGATGTTATCATTTAGTGTTAGAATTTTATTTTCTATATAGTTGATAAATATTTCAGCTAAAAGGCCACTGAGAGGGCTTCCCATTGCTAGTCCTTGGTCCTGCTTCTAAACTTTATTGTTAAAAGAGAAGTAATTATGTGAGCACACTAGATTAAGTACATCTACAAGTTCTATGATTTCTGGTTTGCTCATTGTCTTGTTTCTCAATAGGTTCATTCTTATTATCTCAACTGTTTCATCTACAGGTATACTACTGTAGAGGTTAACAATATCTAGGGGTAGAAGCTTGGCTTGATGTGGTACTGTCAAATCTTTCAAACTGTTGATAAGTTCGTAGCTGTTCTTTATGCAATATGATTTTTCAAATATGTATTTTTCTACAAGTATGTCATTTAGTTCTCTCATTAACTTGTAGGCTGGGCTATTAATTGAGTTCAATATTCTTCTGTGGCCCCACATCTCAAATTCTTCGATTCTCTTCTGTTCCATTTTTCCTAGAACCCGTGTTTTACTGCCATACAATGCTGTGTTCCAAATGTACATTTTCAGAAATTGTCAAGGAAAGACAGGAGACAACAATATAAATCACGTAGGAATGAAATCAATAGAAAGTACAGTGAAGGCCACAAGGCTGACAGAAACACGCGAAGAAATCGAAAAACAAATGATTGTCAAAAGGACTGACCCAGCATGCACAAAATTCAAAACAACCTTCGATAAAATTAAATGCATGTTGTTGTTGTTGTGGTCTTCAGTCCTGAGACTGGTTTGATGCAGCTCTCCATGCTACTCTATCCTGTGCAAGCTTCTTCATCTCCCAGTACCTACTGCAACCTACATCCTTCTGAATCTGCTTAGTGTATTCATCTCTTGGTCTCCCTCTGCGATTTTTACCCTCCACGCTGCCCTCCAATACTAAATTGGTGATCCCCCGATGTCTCAGAACATGTCCTACCAACCGATCCCTTCTTCTAGTCAAGTTGTGCCACAAGCTCCTCCTCTCCCCAATTCTATTCAATACCTCCTCATTAGTTATGTGATCTACCCAGCATTCTTCCATAGCAGCACATTTCGAAAGCTTCTATTCTCTTCTTGTCTAAGCTATTTATCGTCCATGTTTCACTTCCATACATGGCTACACTCCATACAAATACTTTGAGAAACGACTTCCTGACGCTTAAAGCTATACTCGATGTTAACAAATTTCTCTTCTTAAGAAACGCTTTCCTTGCCATTGCCAGTCTACATTTTATATCCTCTCTACTTCGACCATCATCAGTTATTTTGCTCCCCAAATAGCAAAACTCCTTTACTACTTTAAGTGTCTCATTTCCTAATCTAATTCCCTCAGCATCACCCGACTTAATTCGACTACATTCCATTATCCTCGTTTTGCTTTTGTTGATGTTCACCTTATACCCTCCTTTCAAGACACTGTCCATTCCATTCAACTGCTCTTCCAAGTCCTTTGCTGTCTCTGACAGAATTACAATGTCATCGGCGAACCTCAAAGTTTTTATTTCTTCTCCATGGATTTTAATACCTACTCCGAACTTTTCTTTTGTTTCCTTTATTGCTTGCTCAGTGTAGAGATTGAATAACATCGGGGATAGGCTACAACCCTGTCGCACTCCCTTCCCAACCACTGCTTCCCTTTCATACCCCTCTACTCTTATAACTGCCATCTGCTTTCTGTACAAATTGTAAATAGCCTTTCGATCTTTGTATTTTACCCCTGCCACCTTCAGAATTTGAAAGAGAGTATTCCAATCAACATTGTCAAAAGCTTTCTCTAAGTCTACAATTAAATGCATGGGAGGCAGTTTTTAAATTAAATGTATGGGAGGCAAAATTAAAACTGCTGTGGGAATTCCAATGTTAAACGCAGAGAAAACAGATCACAGGTGGAATGAGTACATTTAAGGTCTCTACAATAAGGAGGACATGGGGGATCCCGTATTAGTATTTTGAAGAGCTCTGGAAGATATGAGATCAAATGAAGCAGAAGGGATAGATAACTTTCCACCGCAATTTCTAAAAGCGTTGGGGGAAGTGGCAGCCAAATGACTACTCAAGTTGGTGTGCAGAGTCCACGAGACTGGCGACGTACTTTTAAACTTTAGGAAAAATATCATCCACACAATTCCGAAGATAACAAAGTCAAATGTGGGCACTTTCAGTTTAACATTTTATGTACCAAACTGCTAACGAAGTTATTAAATAAAAGAAAGGAAAAGAAAACTGAGGATCTGTTAGACGACTGCCGGCCGGAGTGGCCGTGCGGTTCTAGGCGCTACAGTGTGGAACCGAACGACCGCTACGGTCACAGGTTCAAATCCTGCCTCGGGCATGGATGTGTGTGATGTCCTTAGTTTAGTTAGGTTTAATTTGTTCTAAGTTCTAGGCGACTGATGACTTCAGAAGTTAAGTCGCATAGTGCTCAGAGCCATTTTTTTGTTAGACGGCGATGAGATTTGCCGTAGGAAACGTAAAGGCGCCAGAGAGTAAGTTCTGACTTTCCGCTTGACTGGAAGAGGGCCTGAAGAAAAATCAAGATATGCTCACAGGATTTGTTGACCTAGAAAAAGCTTTTGACAATGTGATATGCTGCAAGATATTCGAATTTCTGAGGAAAATAGGAATGAGGTACTGAGAAAGGCGGATGAACAGTCTGATGAGTACAGAACGTGGACTGAGAGTAAACCGCGAAAAGGCAAATTTACTGAGAAGCAGTGGAAATGAGAATAACGAGAAACGTGTCGTCAGAATTGCTGTTTATTTATTTATTTATTTATTTATTGTTCCGTGGGACCACATTTAGGAGAAGTCTCCATGGTCATGGAACGAGTCAATACATGAAATTATAACACGATTGTAGAAACAGATAAAATGAAATATAAGAAACATATTCAGGCGACAAGTCGATAGTTTAAATAAAGAAAATCAAGAATGTAACACTGGAATTTGCTTAATTTTTTAGCTCTTCCAGGAGCTCCTCGACAGAATAGAAGGAGTGAGCCATGAGGAAACTCTTCAGTTTAGACTTAAAAGTGTTTGGGCTACTGCTAAGATTCTTGAGTTCTTGTGGTAGCTTATTGAAAATGGATGCAGCAGAATACTGCACTCCTTTCTGCACAAGAGTCAAGGAAGTGCATTCCACATGCAGATTTGATTTCTGCCTAGTATTAACTGAGTGAAAGCTGCTAACTCTTGGGAATAAGCTAATATTGCTAACAACAAACGACATTAAAGAAAATACATACTATGAGGGCAATGTCAAAATTCCCAGACTATTGAATAGGGGTCGACAAGAGGTTTTCGAACTTACACCATACATAGCTCGAACAGCCCGTTTTTGAGCCAAAAATACCCTTTTTGAATCAGAAGAATTACCCCAAAAAATAATACCATATGACATAAGCGTATGAAAATATGCGAAGTATACTACTTTTCGTGTTGAAATGTCACTTATTTCAGATACTGTTCTAATGGTAAATAAAGCGGCATTTAGTTTCTGAACAAGATCCTGAACATGGGCTTTCCACAACAGCTTACTATCTATCCGTACGCCAAGGAACTTGAACTGTTCCGTCTCGCTTATAACATGCCCATTCTGTCTGATTGAAATGTCAGTTCTTGTTGAATTGTGAGTTAGAAACTGTAAAAACTGAGTCTTACTGTGATTTAGCATCAAATTATTTTCGACAAGCCACGAACTTATATCATGAACTACATTATTTGATAATGTTTCAATATTACACACAAGATCCTTCACTACCAAGGTGGTGTCATCAGCAAACAGAAATATTTTTGAATCACCTGTAATACTAGAAGGCATATCATTTATATAAATAAGAAACAGCAGTGGCCCCAGCACCGACCCTTGGGGAACGCCCCATTTAACAGTGCCCCATTGGGACTGAACATCATTACCACTCTCAATATTGCGGAGGATTACCTTCTGCTTTCTGTTCTTAAAGTAGGAGGCGAACCAATTGTAAGCTACTCCCCTTACTCCATAATGTTCCAACTTCTGCAGTAATATTTTGTGGTCAACACAGTCAAAAGCCTTCGTTAAATCAAAGAAAACACCCAACGTTCGCAACCTTTTATTTAATCCATCCAAAACCTCACAGAGAAAAGAGACTATAGCATTTTCAGTTGTTAAGCCATTTCTAAAACCAAACTGTACATTTGACAGCAAATTATGTGAATTTAAATGCTGCAGTAACCTTGTATATACAACCCTCTCGATAACTTTAGCAAACACCGATGGCATAGAAATAGGTCTATAATTGTCAACATTATCCCTGTCTCCCTTGTTATAAAGTGGCTTCACTACCGAGTACTTTAATCGGTCAGGAAACCGACCACTCCTAAAGGAAAAGTTACAGATATGGCTAAGTACTGAGCTAACATACGTGGAACAATACTTCAGTATTCTGCTAGATACCCCGTCATATCCATGAGAGTTCTTGGTCTTTAGTGATTTAATTATTAACTCAATCTCCCTCTTGTCAGTATCATGGAGGAGCATTTCAGGTAACAGTCTCGGAACACTTTTTTCTAAGAGCGCTATATGATTCCCTGTTGGGACTAGGTTTCTATTTAGTTCACCTGCTATATTCAGAAAGTGATTATTAAGTACTGTACATATATGCGACTTATCAGTAACACGGACATCCCCACTACGCGCTGATTCTATATTCTCGACCTGTCTCTGCAGACCAGCCACTTCCTTTACGACTGACCATATGGTTTTAATTTTATCCTGAGACTTAGCTATTCTATCTGCATACCACATACTTTTTGCCTTCCTAATAACTTTTTAAGCACCTTACAATACTGTTTGTAATGGGCTGCTGCATTTAGATTGTGACTGTTTCTAACGTTTTGATATAATTGCCACTTTGTTCTACAAGATATTCTTATCCCTTTAGTCAGCCACCCAGGCTGCCTGTTTGTGCTAGTACCCTGTTTTGAACGTTCTAACGGAAAGCAACTTTCAAAGAGCACGAGAAAAGTCTTGAGAAAAGCATTATATTTATCGTCTACTGTATCAGCGCTATAAATATCTTGGCACTCTTGTTCCTTGATAAGGTTTACAGAGTTCTCTACAGCAACTGGATCAGCTTTCCTAAAAAGTTGGTAACTATATTTAACATGTGTTGCAGCACAAAAATCTTTTAGACTTAAAATTTGTGCATCATGATCTGAAAGGCCATTCACCTTTTTGCTAACAGAATGCCCTTCTAATAATGACTAATGAACAAAAATATTGTCTATGGTTGTTCTACTGTTCCCTTGCACTCTCGTTGGAAAGAATACGGTTTGCATAAGATTATATGAATTAAGGAGGTCTACCAGCATCCTTTTCCTTGCACAATCACTTACACAATTAATATTGAAATCACCACATACAACTAACTTTTTGTATTTCCTATAAAGTGAACCAAGAACCTCCTCTAGCTTTAGCAAAAATGTTGTGCAATCGGAGTCTGGGGATCTATAAATGACAACAGAAAGAAGTTTAGCTCCACTAAATTTAACCACACCTGCACAACATTCAAACACCTTTTCAGTGCAGAGAAACATCAATTGACTCAAATGGGATACCGTTTTTCACATACATGGCTACTCCCCCACACCGCAAAGAGCTCCTAGAAAAGCTGCCAGCCAACCTGTATCCTGGTAAAGGAAACCTCTGAATTATCTCCTTATCTAAGAAGTGTTCAGATATACCAATAATTTCAGAGTCAACATCTATAAGCAGTCCACTAACTTTATCTCTAATACCTTGTATATTTTGATGAAATATACTAATTCCCTCATTAATCGGATACCCAAGATTTGTAGAAAGTGGTTTCTTTGTTAGAGAGACTTCCCTTAAGCAGGAATACCTATCAGCTGACTTCAATCTAAAAAAGTTACAGCTCTAACACCCACAACTACCGGAATTTTCCCATGAGTGATCCCACCACCCCCACCTATGCTGTCACCTATAAGTTTTGCCAACCTCCCCTTCCCATACCTGTTGAGGTGCAGGCCATGTCTAGTGAAACCCGTCCTGCTGATAGACTCCACCGACACCACTGAAATGTGACTCATGCCTTCTGTCATCAGCGCACCCCCAAGTCTCATGTTATTACGCCTGACGGCTGTATTAAGATGAGGCCGATCGTGACGCTGAAACAGTTCCACGAAATGCACATTCGTGTTGCCAGTCTGAGTGGCTATCTTTTACAGGTCACCATGTATGTCATACTCCCCATCCCTATCAATACTATTACCAGCGCCACCCACAATCACTACCTGATCCTCTTTAGTAAAATCCCTACATAACCCCCCTATGTTAAAAGTCACCTGAGCCAATCCTGCATTAGGCTTCACAATGCTGGTGACCTGGTACTCACTTCCCAAAACTTCCTGCAACTGCTGGCCTACACCTCTACCATGAGAACTACCTAACAGCAGAACCTTCTTCTTTCTCTTAGACTTTGCAACTGTCCTAGCCACCGAAGTTCACGAAGTAGACGACGTTAAGGAATTCTCCTCCCTTGCAAGTAAAATAATCCATGCCGGGCGAATCAAGGACAACATAAAAATCAAACCTGCACAGGCAAAGAAGACATTCCTGGCAAAGAGAAGTGTATTGTATAAAACATAGGTCTTAATTTGACGAAGAAATTTCTGAGAATTTACCTTTTGAGCACAGCATCACGTCGAAGTGAATGATAGGCAATGTAAAAACCAGAACAGAGGAGGAACTAAGTGTTAGAGATGTGGTTCTACAGAAGGATGTTGAAAATTCGGTGGACTGATAAGATAAGCAACGAGGTTTTCCACAGAATCGGGGAAGAAAGAGCGTATGGAAAACACTAGCAAGAAGAAGGGACAGGGTGGTAAGACATGTATTAAGCAAACAAGAATTAACCTTCATAGTACTAGAGGACGTTGTAGAGTGTAGAAACCGTAGAGGAAGGCAAATATTGGAATACATCCAGCAAATAATTGGGGACGTAGTCCGCAAGCAAGATTCTGAAATGAAGAGGTTGGTGCAGGAAATAAGTCGTAGCAAGTCGGAGGAAAGTCAGAAGACAAATGTGAAAAAGGAAAAAATAAACGAAAACAGCCCTCCAGAGCATATGAAATGCCTTGGATGGATACTGAGACTGAATTAAGGAATTTTTACATCCAGCTGAAGACTATCTTCATAGAAGCTCTCAAGCGTAAACTGCTGTATCATGTTACATGCATAATTAATACCAGAACTGTAGTACTATTTTTATTCATGATGATAAGTCTTCTATTTCTATTGCACTAAATGAAAACATGCATTTTTTTTTACTTTTTTCTATAGCCCAAAGTGTCTCTTGGCGGGATAGTGTGTGTGTGTAACGTAAAAGAGTAACGGAATGAATTACTGCTTCTGAGCAATGCCAGTGGTTATGATCGACCACACAAGTTATTCCCAATCACCGTCTTAATTGCTTTATGATATTCTGAGGCACTGGTGTTTTAATTAATTTGCTTAGCTTATTGAAGTCCACGTGTATAGAGACATTTAAGGTTCAAAAGAGTGTCTTCAGTAAGGCGTATTTATTTAAGCGCGTACCAGAGTAAATGCACTTTAGAAAGTGCTCATGTAGTTATGAGGTGATTTCACACTCCGTTGGAGGCTACGAGGCGTCATCTATCTAGGCAGGGGTCAACCCGTTGCTCAGCTAATTAGAAACTAGTTGCAGACGTCGTAAGGAAAACACATCGTAATTACGTGAAACCGCTAGTTTTGAAAATGTTAGCAGGATGTTACTCGTTCCAACTCACTCTGTATGTATATATAAGAGTACTGAGTCCTACGCTGCACTGGGACGTGGCTTGCTGGTCTCATTACTAGTTTCGTGTTGATGTTAGGTTCGCGCAAATATCTTGGTATTGAATAACTGTTCAAAGCAAAATGATAGTAAATATAACCCAAATGCAGAAAAATCTGGCTGGTAACGACCTAGACCTACAACAGTCAGAGACGGACAGTAGCGTTTTACGCTCCCACAGCCACTCCCCGCATAAAAGAAAGGAAATTCAGGGTGTTCACTGCTTCTCTGGTCACTTGCTCTTGAGTGCATTCCGCCTAACATAATCTCCTCTAGCTAGAAATACGAGGGCTATCCACAAAGTACATTACGTTTTGGAATTAAAAATAAATAAAGTATTGGAATTTTTTTTTATTATATACAGATTAAAGCCACACTCCAATACTACTTTTCTACATAGTTGCCATTTAAATTAAGGCACTTATCGTAGCGATGGACGAGCTTGGAAATTCCTTCGTCGTAAAATTCGGCCGCCTGCGCCTTCAACCACGTGGTTACCTCTTCTTGAAGCTGTGCGTCGTCATCAAAACGCTGAATAGCCAACCACTTCTTCATTGCTGGGAATAAGTGGAAGTCGCTCGGTGCCAGGTCGGGACTGTGCGGCGGATGAGGAAACAACTCCCACTTACAAGATTCGAGAACTTCACGAGTGGCATTTGCCGTGTGGGCCCGGGCGTTGTCGTGAATCAGCAAGATCTTTGAGCCCAACTTTCCCCTGCGCTTGTTTTGTATTGCTCTTCTGAGGTTGTGCAGAGTTTGGCAATACCTTTGAGAGTTTATTGTAGTGCCTCTTTCCAGGAAATCCATAAAAATCGTATTTCTACCGGGTTACTGATTAACTACGTGGTTGAAGGCGCAGGCGGCCGAATTTTACGACAAAGGAATTTCCAAGCTTGTCCATCGCTACGATAAGTGCCTTAATTTAAATGGCAACTATGTAGAAAAGTAGTATTGGAGTGTGGCTTTCATCTGTATATAATAAAAAAATTCCAATCCTTTATTTATTTTACTTTGTGGATAGCCCTCGTAATACGAGAGGAAGACAGGGGGCTAAGAATTCAACAAGAGTTTTGGACCAATGGGCTGATTTACCTTTCAGCACATAAAGCGTCTACCAGATTTCTAAATTGTTCTTGTTGTTGTTGTGATCTTCATTCCGAATACTGCTTTGATGCAGCTAGCTCTCTACCCTGCGTGTGCCCCTTCATTTCCTAATGACTGCAGCAACATATAAACTTCCGAGTCTTTAAATGAACTCACAGTTGCGAATGTGGACAACTATCAGCTGCATCATGGAATGACGACAGCGAAAATTTCTGTCGTACCGTAGCTGGACTCCAGATTTCCAGCTTACAACTCGCAGCCAGACCCAAACTTCCATACGTCGTCAACCGCGTGCCCACACCCTGCACTCCTAAATTCAGAGTGTATATTCCTGCACAGGGGAGACATCTTAATGGAAACTCGCTTGCTCGGTGTTGGCGGATAAGTACGGTACTGCCGTACTTGTGTTGTTCGGACATAGATGCTGTATTCACCTGTTTGTCTCCTCCTACAATACTTACCTGCTCCCTCCACACTTCCCTCTAGTATCAAACTGGTGATTCCCTGATGTCTGAGAATGTGGCCCCTTAACCGATACCTTCTTCTTCTCAAGTTGTGCTACAAATTTCTTCTCCCCAGTTCTGTTCAGGACTCCTCATCAGTTGCGCGGTATGCCCATCAAATCTTCAGCATTCCAGCATCACTTATCAAAAACTTCTGTTCTCTTCCAGTTTAAATTGTTTATCGTCCATGTTTCACTCTCACACATCATGACACTTCAGACAAATGGCTTCAAGAAAGACTTCTATAAATTATGCGTCCCTTTGGAAGTCAGGTCTGGAAGCTGGAGACTGCAGAGATTGGATAAGAATCTCTGACCGTTCTTTCCACAAACCTGTCGTCTTCTAAAATTGCGTTCCCAGCGCAGAAGAAGCTCGTCGGTCGTGGGTTCTTCTTCGGCGGAGGCTGCGACGCTGTCAGTTAGAACCTGTGATAGTGTTTTTTGCGGGGTGCCACTTGCCCAGGTTGGTCTCTCCACCTACTCATTAATGTATCCTGTTTCGTTATTATTCATATATTCACACATCTACGATGTCTTTTACAACACTCGACGTAGCTTTCTTAACTGTATGGTAACTTTCCATCCAACTTGCGAAATATGATCCACATGTCTTGCTCTCCGGTACGCACTTGACAGAGTGAGTATTATACACTCACATCTACGTTACGCCCGATATGGAGTACAACATGTCCGGTTCTGAAGAGCATCCGAAACGGAGTGACTGTTACATATTCGCCGAGCGGTCTAAGGCGCTGCGGTCATGGACTGTGTGGCTGGTCCCGGCGGAGTTTCGAGTCCTCCCTCGGGCATATCACCTTAGGATAATTTAGGTTAAGTTGTGTGTAAGCTTAGGGACAGATGACCTTAGCAGTTAAGTCCCATAAGATTTCACACACATTTCAACATTTTTTTATTACATATTCACATCGAAGCAACGCACGATGCTGACATAGGTGTCCGGCCCTCCAGAATGCCCGACACAGAGTGACTGACGCAGCCAAAGCGACCCTAAGGTCTCCGAGCACTTCGGAGGCAATATCGTTACTCTTATGTTTCTCAAAAGCCTGCCCGGTTAGCCATGCGGTGTAACACACTGCTTTTCGGGTGGGAAGGCGTGCCGTTCCCCGGCACGAATCCACCCGGCGGATTAGTGGCCGTTATTGTAGATAGGCTACCATGTAGGTGTTCCCGATTGTTGATTTGCGTCCTAAGTGCTGGCTGTTCTGAAGGGCATCAGTAGCAATGTTAGGGTTGTTGTATTTGTTCCACGTAACAGAGCGCCAGCTTTCCAGTTCCTTACTGTAAGCTACAAATCGTGTGGCCACCTCAAATACACTGAGTGAGCTCTGCAGTTCTCGGCTGAAGCTAGTTATCAGTGCAAGTTATTATTAATACCAAAGCTAGTGCCAAAAATCTGGTGCTAACTATAACTAAGTTATTTGTAACGTGCGCTACCCTGTACAAGCAGCACTTTTACACTGTGGCTGAGGGAATGGTCCAGTCCGACTTGTCGAAGCCTACGCTGAAATTTTTCACGTGGGAGGAAGGCAAAGAAACAAGGGTATTGTCAACATTTTAGTTGCTAAGGCGAACTGCAAGATGTTTTTTAAAAAATGATCAGAAAGTTACTCATTTTTGCCGCACGAAGAACTGCTTATAATAGCGTTGTGTACAGCCCTTCTTGCCTAACACGCGAATCGGCGAATCAGCAGACGCAGCCGTGACAAGGACAGGTAGCGTCGCGTAGCGCGGAGTTCAGAGTGCACACATGTGAATTTTAAGCACATTAATCATACCAAAAGTGTCTCAGATCTTTAATTTTATGAGTAACTTGCAGTTCATGTCACAACTAAACAAATGCAAATGTAATTTTTATACAAGTGACTAGTAGGGGAAGAGAAATCAAGGCAACGTGTGATACAACATTACAGACGACTTCAATTAGTCGGCATTTTCATTTGATGACATTAAATGTTTTATAACAATTCCTATGGCACGTCCCCCCCTCCCCCCCTCCCCCGCATGTACCATTGACCTTGCCGTTGGTGAGGAGGCTTCTGTGCCTCAGCGATACAGATAGCCGTACCGTAGGTGCAACCACAACGGAGGGGTATCTGTTGAGAGGCCAGACAAACGTGTGGTTCCTGAAGAGGGGCAGCAGCCTTTTCAGTAGTTGCAGGGGCAACAGTCTGGATGATTGACTGATCTGTCCATGTAACACTAACCAAAACGGCCTTGCTGTGCTGGTACTCCGAACGGCTAAAAGCAGTGGCAAAGTACAGCCATAATTTTTCCGGAGGGCGTGCAGCTTTACTGTGTGGTTAAATGATGATGGCGTCCTCTTGGGTGAAATATTCCGGAGGTAAAATAGTCCCCCATTCGGATCTCCGGGCGGGGACTACTCAGGAGGACGTCGTTATCAGGAGAAAGAAAACTGGTGTTCTACGGATCGGAGCGTGGAATGTCAGATCCTTTAATCGGGCAGGTAGGTTAGAAAATGTAAAAAGGGAAATGGATAGGTTAAAGTTAGATATAGTGGGAATTAGTGAAGTTCGGTGGCAGGAGGAACAATACTTCTGGTCAGGTGAATACAAGGTTACAAATACAAAATCAAATAGGGGTAAAGCAGGAGTAGGTTTAATAATGAATAAAAATAGGAGTGTGGGTAAGGTACTACAAACAGCATAGTGAACGCACTATTGTGGCCAAGATAGACACGAAGCCCACGCCTACCACAGTACTACAAGTTTATACGCCAACTAGCTCCGCAGATGACGAAGAGATTGATGAAATGTACAATGAGATAAAAGAAAATATTCAGATAGTGAAGGGAGGCGAAAATTTAATAGTCATGGGTGACTGGAATTCGATAGTAGGAAAACGAAGAGAAGAAAATGTAGTAGCTGAATATGGAATGGGGGTAAGGAATTAAAAAGGAAGCCGCCTGGTAGAATTCTGTACAGAGACCAACTTAATCATAGCTAACACTTGGTTCAAGAATCATGTATAAGACATTTCCAGGGGCAGGTGTGGACTCTGACCACAGTCTATTGTTTATGAATTGTAGATTAAAACTGAAGATGGGACCTGGATAAACTGACAGAACCAGAGGTTGGTGAAAGTTTCAGGTAGAGCATTAGGGAACGATTGACAGGAATGAGAGAAAGAAATACTGTAGAAGAAGAATGGGTAGCTTTGAGGGATAAAATAGTGAAGGCAGCAGTGGATCAACTAGGTAAAAAGACGAGGGCTATTAGAAATCCTTGGATAACAGAAGATATATTGAATTTCATTGATGAAAGGTTCAAAATGGTTCAAATGGCTCTGAGCACTATGGGACTTAACTTCTCAGGTCATCAGTCCCCTAGAACTTAGAACTACGTAAACCTAACTAACCTAAGGACATGACACACATCCATGCCCGAGGCAGGATTCGAACCTGCGACCGTAGCGGTCGCTCGGCTCCAGACTGCAGCGCCTAGAACCGCACGGCCACTCCGGCCGGCTTGATGAAAGGAGAAGATATGAAAATGCAGTAAACGAACCGGACAAAAAGCAAGACAAACGTCTCAAAAATAAGATCGATAGGAAGTGCAAAATTGCTAAGCAAGGATGGCTAGAGGACAATTGTAAGGATGTAGGGGCACCAGGGGTTAAGATAGATACTGCCTACAGGAAAATTAGAGAGACCTTTGGAGATAAGAGAACCACTTGTATGAACATCAAGAGCTCACATAGAAAAACAGTTCTAAGCAAAGAAGGGAAAGCAGAAAGTTGGAAGGTGTCTACAGAGGATCTATACAAGGGCGATGCACTTGAGGACAATATTATGAAAATGGAAGAGGATGTAGATGAAGATGAAATGGGAGATACGATACTGCGTGAAGAGTTTGAAAGAGCACTGAAAGATTTAAGTCAAAACAAGGCCCCGGGAGTAGACAATATTCCATTAGAGCTACTGATAGCCTTGGGAGAGCCAGTCCTGACGAAACTCTACCATCTGGTGAGAAAGATGTATGAGACAGGCGAAATACCCTCAGACTTCAAGAAGAATATAATAATTCCAATCCCAAAGAAAGAAGGTGTAGATAGATGTGAAAATTATCGAACTATCAGTTGAATAAGTCACCGCTGCAAAATACTAACGCGAATTCTTTACCGACGAATTGAAAAACTGGTAGAAGCCGACCTCGGGGAAGATCAGCTTGGACTCCGTAGAAATGTTGGAACACGTGAGGCAATACTGACCCTAAGACTTATCTTAGATTAATGAAAGGCAAACCTACGTTTCTAGCATTTGCAGACTTAGCGAAAGCTTTTGACAATGTTGACTGGAATACTCCTTTCAAATTCTGAAGGTGGCAGAGGTAAGATACAGGGAGCGAAAGGCTATTTGCAATTTCTACAGAAACCAGATGGCAGTTGTAAGAGTCGAGGGGCATGAAAGGGAAGCAGTGGTTGGGAAGGGAGTGAGACAGGGTTGTAGCCTATCCCCGATGTTATTCAATCTCTATATTGAGCAAGCAGTAAAGGAAACAAAAGAAAAATTCGGTGTAGGAACTAAAATCGATGGAAAAGAAATAAGAAGTTTGAGGTTCGCTGATGATATTGTAATTCTATCAGAGACAGCAAACGGCCTGGAAGAGCAGCTGAAAGGAATGGGCAGTGTCTTGAAAGGAGGATATAAGATGTACATCAGCAAAAGCAAAACGAGGATAATGGAATGTATTCGAATTAAGTCGGGTGATGCTGAGGGAATTGGATTAGGAACTGAGACACTTAACGCTAGGATGCATGGTGCCGAAAACACTCATGAATGCATATGCAGGGCCTCCAAGGCCCTGCCCTAATTTAAATTTTTCCTCTTTTCATATAATCATTCTTTGGAGTTACATTTATTTCTGTCAAATTTATTGTCATATTGAAAGATTCCTAAGATACAGTAACAGGATCTAGTGGGCCTGATTAACATTTTACTAATTTTTTAAATAATTCTAAGAGTGAATTTTTATAGTTACATCCATTTACATACAACATATACAAATAATTTTATTAATTCACTTATAAGTTGCAGTTTACATTTTATAACATTTATTACAACCAATTTCTTCAATTAATGCAGACTCATTATTCACAATATTATGTATAGAGGCAAAATTTAGACAAAAAGTTATTATTCATTGTTTACATAAAATTGCATTTTTCTTAGTTTTCAACATGTGACAAACAAGAAGCACAAAGAACGCCATTTTGTTCCTTACAAATGTTGGTTTTACACTTAATGCATGTCATAGCTCTTTTCCTGTGTTTATTATATGTACAATAATTGCATCTTCTTCTTTTTCCTGAAACAGGTAGTTGGTTCGGCAATATGACATCTTTTTGAACACCACATCTTTGCATGGCATCAACGATTTTCTGTGGAACATTAGGGATCTGAATACGAAGTTCGATTAGTGGTCTTACCATTTCCTCTGCTAAATCTCTTAGGAACAAACGCCTTTTATCACTTCTTCCACTATCGTACGTCAGATGTTGGGCGGAAAATAAAATTTCACTCTTCATTGCTGCGACGTCCATCATATTCATCCATAATGCAAATGGCCATCTTCTTGTTTGTCTCTTGTAAGTGTAATAACGAATTTTCTGGCCCATTTAACTACTCCACCCTTCGTAGAGTTATAGAACTTTATTATATCTGGGTTCTCTTTTGCATGAGTTTCATCAATGTTTTTGTCGTCATGCATTGTGCTAATGAGAACTACAGACTTTTTCTTTTTGGGAACATAACTCGCCATTGTAATGTCACCTCTAAATGCAAACGAAGAGGAATGAATCGCTCTTGAGGCAGATGGTTTCATCTCATTAGGAATTTCTGGTTTATTTTGTTACATTGTTCCCACCACTGTAATTTGCTTCTGAAGCATCTCTTCTGCCAGCTGGACACTAGTAAAGAAATTGTCAACACTAATAATTTTTGATGATCCTTCAATGCTTTTAGCAAGATCTTTCACTACATTCAATCCAAGATTTTTCTGAATAGGTTCATGGGGCTTCCTTCCCGTGTAAACAATTCCGTCTAAAGCATATGCAGATGTAGCATCACATAACCAAAATATTTTTATGGCATACTTGGCTGGTTTAGAGGGCATATACTGGGTGAAGCTACATCTTCCACGGAATGGGACTAGCCGTTCGTCAACTGTGAGCGAATCATTGGGAATCATTCTATTTCTACACTTGTCAAGAAATAGTTCCCATACATAGCGAACAGCTTCAAGTTTGTCATCTGCAGATCGAGCTTCACAGGTACGCCTGTCATCAAATCTAATTATTCTCCTTAGATCTTCGAATCTATTCACTGACATGGTGGCCTTATATGTAGGATTTGCCTTTTCATCCAAGAATTATTCTCTAACAGGGACATCCCAACTCTTCTCAACATCAGAAAGCAGTAAAAGACCAAGAAAACCCTCCATTTCAGCAAGCGAAACGTTTTTCCACGTTTTACCACGTAAAGCAGCCACTCTTCTGCCTTCAATATTTGTGCAGTTGATGATTTCCTCTAGTATTTCGTTGGGGATGAAATAGCCCCAGGCATCCTTAGGTTTTACGGGTTTTCAAACCACGGGCTGGACCAGGTGCCTTCTTTACGATATTATGGACATGCGTACGAAAAGTTGCAGGAGGATCTAATTTCCAAATCGTTCCATTCCGACTAATGTATGTGTGGTCTTCTATACCTTTTTGTGGTGGTTCCTCATTTTCAGACTCTGATGAAGTAATATTATCGGAAGGACTGTCATCTGCCTCAATATTATCTGCAGGTTCATTGGCTGATTCTTCACGCCGGCCGGAGTGGCCGTGCGGTTCTGGGCGCTACGGTCTAGAACCGAGCGGCCGCTACGGTCGCAAGTTCGAATCCTGCCTCGGGCATGGATGTGTGTGATGTCCTTAGGTTAGGTAGGTTTAATTAGTTCTAAGTTCTAGGCGACTGATGACCTCAGAAGTTAAGTCGCATAGCGCTCAGAGCCATTTGATTCTTCACTACTTGCATCTTCAAAAATATTTCCTTCCTCGCAAGAATCATCTTATTCAAACCACTGAGCCACAACACTTTCAAAATTGGCTGCATTTGCACGTACTGTCTCTCTTGCTTTGCGTGTCGAAGCCATAGCAAAAGGCGTGTATCTCGAACAGCAGCTTGTGCAGCACTAAAAGAGTCACACTCGTAACAATACCGGCCTTGCAGCAAGAAACAAACTACAGTAACAATGAGGCTGACAAGAGTAGCACAGGATAACAATACTATGCAATAATAAAACATTTGATAGCAAAAGGATCAATAATTCACCGACATCGCCAATATATGAAAGTAGTGTGTACTATTTTTTAGTTATACTATTGCTACTACAGCTACTGCTGCTGTTGGCACTCCTGTTGTGGAAATACCACTACAGTTATTGTTGAATTAATAACTGCTCCCAAACAAATGTTGAAGACAATATAGGCTAAAGAACATTTATAAATGTGTGAGGGCTTCTGAAGCCCTGCTTATGCATTCACAGTGTACGGGTAAACGTATTGAATTATACAAAAAACTTAAAAAGATATCTCGTTCAAACTTGATAGGCGGAATGTCACAGTGTTAGTGAAAGAGTATTGGAAAGCAGTTTGAAATCAGACAAAAAATTACAGAATTTTTTAAAAAATGAAGACATACAAGGGCCTCGGAGGCACTGTATATGCATCCTAGGGTTAAAGTAGTAGATGAGTTTTGCTATTTGGGAAGCAAAATTACTGATGATGGTAGAAGTAGAGAGGATATAAATTATAGACATTCAATGGTAAGGAAAGCGTTTCTGAAGAAGAGAAATTTGTTAACATCGAGTATAGATTAAGTGTCAGGAAGTCGTTTCTGAAAGCATTTGCATGGAGTGTAGCAATTTATGGAAGTGACACATGGACGATAAATAGTTTAGGCAAGAAGAGAATGGAAGCTTCCGAAATGTGGTGCTACTGAAGAATGTTGAAGGTTATATGTTTTAGATCACATAACTAATGAGGAGGTATTGAGTAGAATTGGGGAGAAGAGAAATTTGTTGCACAACTTGACTAGAGGAAGGGATCGGTTGGTAGGGCATGTTCTGAGGCATCAAGGGATCACCAATTTAGTATTGGAGGGCAGCGTGGAGGGTAAAAATCGTAGAGGGAGACCAAGAGATGAATACACTAAACAGATTCACAAGGATGTAGGTTGCAGTAGGTACTGGGAGATGAAGAATCTTGCACAGGATAGAGTAACATGGAGGGCTGCATCAAACCAGTCTCAGGACTGACGACCACAACAACAACAACAACACGGCACATTTCTTATGATGATTTTTGAATAATATATATTTTACTAACAGTGGAACAGTTCGTTGTTTATTCCCCTTATCGTCACAAAATTGCGAAGTGTCTACTGGATGACGAAAACAAACATTTTCCTTACGACAGGCACATCTGATAAAAGGAAGATTAATGCATTCAGGCTCCTCACAGTAATAACCAGTTTTATTTATTTAGAACTGGAATGGAGTAAGAAATGGAAGTGGACCTTGTTATGCATATAGTGCTACATACTCGGCATAGTTGATCAAATTCTTGAGATGTGGTGATGCAAACTCAGAATGCAGAAATGACTGGAGTTTAACAATTATTTTCCTCTCCTACATCTGCAATAACGTAGAGCTATTGACAATTATGTAGTCCAAAATTTTTTTGAAAAACGCTTTACGCTGCAGATTTTTTTAAAATTCGGAAGCTGAGTCACACCATTAGATGCAGGTGGAAACAGAATTATATTAACAGTCTTTCCGCCGTCCTCGTAGAGATAGAACTTATCGTTATGTAAACGGTTAGAGTCCAACAAAAGCAATGAACTAATTCCTGCAAATGGTAAGAAGACATTTCAAATGTAACACTGAAAATTATTCTCTCCCATTTTTCCTGATTTTGCTACGTCAGTTGCAAGGGTTTTGCAAGCAAACAGTTCTCCTTTTAAATTTTTGGTCCTAATTTGCCTGGATGTTCCTGAAGACAGAGAGAAGTCTTGCAAACAGTTATCCACTGATACATTTCACTGGCATTGTTGTATACAAATGTGTCATATCATTCATCAACTGCATAAGCGTCATCTCTCTACACATTTGCTTGCGTTTACTTGAGGTAAACTTCGTAATTTTGCGATTTCCTTTTCCATACGAAATTCAGAATCTGTTTAGCCCCTATCGAAGCAACCTGGATATCAGTAATTCTTGTCTCACTTGCAATTCAGAGCACCCAGTCTTGTAGATGTCACTCGGTATAGGGGTATTGACTCCAACGAGCAGGTCTAAATTTTTCGAATAGTTTTTCTTTCATACATTTACGAGTTTCGTTTTGTTGCATAGTTCGTACTTTGTGTAAGAATTTCTTCTGTTTATACTATTTATGTCCACTCTTTACGACATGAAATCGGCTTTGCAAACTGCTATAGTTTAAGCGTTTTCTCCCGCCTATGTTTAATCAAAAAATTTAGAGTCTTTTCCCCCACTCTAAAAGTTTTTACTGTACATTTTTACATGTTTTCTTTGGGCTTTAAAGGTACTTTTTTTTGTTATGGAATTTACTTAGTACAACAATCATCGTACAAGCCACCTTTTACGGAATCGTCAAGCTATTTCCTGTTTCTTCTAAAGCTTTCAGTTTATAACGGAATGTCGACGTCATTGATTGAATATCCTAGAAATTAACTAATAAAAAACACATACGTCGGTCCTCACGAGAAGTAGGTTGTTTCGAATGCATACCACGTCTTTTCGTACTGGGTCTTTGCAAGCTTGAAAACAAGACTCCATTTCACATTACTGTAAAACTCTGGAACCTACCCAAAGAGACGCTGTTAGCAAGTATATATCACGAAATCATAAAGGAAGTTAATTCGGTTTTATATCCTTTGTTAACACTTAGCGATATCGCAAAAGCAACTGCTAACTACGCACATAAAAAAATTGTTTGTATCACCTCGGTTCCGAGAGCTCCGGAACCTGTGCAGAAATTTGAAATAGAGATCAACATAAACATCATTTCCGCCCTTTTTATTGCTCATAAAATCCACACATTGCGTGTTGTACCACCATACAGCGAAACCTTCAGAGATGGTGGTCCAGGATGCTGTACACAGCGGTACCTCTGATACTCAGTAGCACGTCCTCTTGCATTGATGCATGACTGTATTCGTCGTGGCATACTATGCACAAGTTCTTCAAGGCACTGTTGGTCTAGAATGTCCCACTCCTCAACGGCGATTCGGAGTAGATCCCTCAGAATGGTTGGGAGGTCACGTCGTCCATAAACAGCCCTTTTCAATCTATCCCAGGCATGTTCGATTGGGTTCATGTTTATTTATTTATTTATTTATTGTTCCGTGGGACCAAATTAAGGAGAAGTCTCCATGGTCATGTAACGAGTCAATACATGAAATTATAAGACGATATTAGAAACAGATAAAATGAAATATAAAAAAACATATACAGGTGAGAAGTCGTAAGTTTAAATAAAGAAAACAATGTAACACTGGAATTTGCTTAATTTTTTAGCTCTTCCAGAAGCTCCTCGACAGAATAGAAGGAGTGAGCCATGAGGACACTCTTCACTTTAAACTTAAAAGAGTTTGGGCTATTGCTAAGATTTTTGAGTTCTTGTGGTAGCTTATTGAAAATGGATGCAGCAGAATACTGCACTCCTTTCTGCACAAGAGTCAAGGAAGTGCATTCCACATGCAGATTGGATTTCTGCCTAGTATTAACTGAGTGAAAGCTGCTAACACTTGGGAATAGGCTAATATTGCTAACAACAAACAACATTAAAGAAAATATATACTGTGAGGGCAATGTCAGAATTCCCAGACTATTGAATAGGGGTCGACAAGAGGTTCTCGAACTTACACCACATATAGCGCGAACAGCCCGTTTCTGAGCCAAAAATAGCCTTTTTGAATCAGAAGAATTACCCTAAAAGCTAATACCATACGACATAAGCGTATGAAAATATGCGAAGTAGACTACTTTTCGTGTTGAAGTGTCACTTATTTCAGATACTGTTATAATGGTAAATAAAGCAGCATTTAGTTTCTGAACAAGATCCTGGACATGGGCTTTCCACAACAGCTTACTATCTATCCGAACGCCTAGGAACTTGAACTGTTCGGTCTCGTTTATAATATGCCCATTCTGTCTGATCAAAATATCTGTTCTTGTTGAATTGTGAGTTAGAAACTGTTACTGTGATTTAGCATCAAATTATTTTCCACAAGCCACGAACTTACTTCATGAACTACATTACTTGATACTGTTTCAATATTACACACAAGATCCTTCACTATCAAGCTGGTGTCATCAGCAAACAGAAATATTTTTGAAACACCTGTAACACTAGAAGGCATATCATTTATATAAATAAGAAACAGCAGTGGCCCCAGCACCGACCCTTGGGGAACGCCCCACTTAACAGTGCCCCATTGGGACTGAATATCCCTACTACTCTCAATATTGCGGAGAATTACCTTCTGCTTTCTGTTCTTAAAGTAAGAGGCGAACCAATTGTAAGCTACTCCTCTTACTCCATAATGGTCCAACTTCTGCAGTAATATTTTGTGGTCAACACAGTCAAAAGCCTTCGTTAAATCAAAGAAAACACCTAGCGTTCGTAACCTTTTATTTAATCCGTCCAAAACCTCACAGAGAAAAGAGAATATAGCATTTTCAGTTGTTAAACCATTTCTAAAACCAAACTGAACATTTGACAGCAAATTATGTGAATTTAAATGCTCCAGTAACCTTGTATATACAACCTTCTCGATAACTTTAGCAAACACCGATGGCATAGAAATAGGTCTAAAATTGTCAACATTATCAATGTCTCCGTTTTTATAAAGTGGCTTCACTACCGAGTACTTTAATCGGCCAGGAAACCGACCACTCCTGAAGGAAAAGTTACAGAATGGCTAAGTACTGGACTAACATACATAGAACAATACTTCAGTATTCTGCTAGATACCCCGTCATATCCATGAAAATTCTTGGTCTTTACAGATTTAATTATTAACTCAATCTCCCTCTTGTCAGTATCATGGAGGAGCATTTCAGGTAACAGTCTCGGAACACTTTTTTCTAAGAGCGCTGTATGATTCCCTATTGGGACTAGGTTTCTATTTAATTCACCTGCTATATTCAGAAAGTGATTATTAAATACTGTACATATCGGCGACTTATCAGTAACACGGACATTCCCACTACGCACTGATTCTATATCCTTGACCTGTCTCTGCAGACCAGCCACTTCCTTTACGACTGACCATATGGTTTTAATTTTATCCTGAGACTTAGCTATTCTCTCTGCATACCACATACTTTTTGCCTTCCTAATAACATTTTAGCACCTTACAATACTGTTTGTAATGGGCTGCTGCATTTAGATTTTGACTGTTTCTAACGTTTTGATATAATTGCCACTTTGTTCTACAAGATATTCTTATCCCTCTAGTCAGCCACCCAGGCTGCCTGTTTGTGCTAGTACCCTGTTTTGAACGTTCTAACGGAAAGCAACTTTCAAAGAGCACGAGAAAAGTCTTGAGAAAAGCATTATATTTATCGTCTACTGTATCAGCGCTATAAATATCTTGGCACTCTTGTTCCTTGATAAGGTTTACAGAGTTCTCTACAGCAACTGGATCAACTTTCCTAAACAGCTGAAGACTATATTTAACACGTGTTGCAGCACAAAAATCTTTTAGAGTTAAAATTTGTGCATCATGATCTGAAAGGCCATTCACCTTTTTGCTAACAGAGTGCCCTTCTAGTAATGAGGAATGAACAAAAATGTTGTCTGTGGTTATTCTACTGTTTCCTTGCACTCTCGCTGGAAAGAATACGGTTTGCATAAGATTATATGAATTAAGGAGGTCTACCAGCATCCTCTTCCTTGCACAATCACTTACACAATTAATGTTGAAGTCACCACATATAACTAACTTTTTGTATTTCCTATAAAGTGAACCAAGAACCTCCTCTAGCTTTAGCAAAGATGTTGTGAAATCGGACTCTGGGGATCTATAAATAACAACAGTTAGAAGTTTAGCTCCGTTAAATTTAACCACACCTGCACAACATTCAAACACCTTTTCAGTGCAGTACTTTGAAACATCAATTGACTCAAATGGGATGCCGTTTTTCACATACCTAGCTACTCCCCCACACCGCAAAGAGCTCCTCCAAAAGCTGCCAGCCAACCTGTATCCTGGTAAAAGAAGCCTCTGAATTATCTCCTTATTTAAGAAGTGTTCAGATATACCAATAATTTCAGAGTCAACATCTATAAGCAGTTCACTAACTTTATCTCTAATACCTTGTATATTTTGATGAAATATACTAATTCCCTCATTACTCGGATACCTAAGCTTTGTCGAAAGTGGTTCCTTTGTTATAGAGACTTCCCTTAAGCAGGAATACCTATCAGCTGACTTCTATCTAAAAAAGGTGCAGCTCTAACACCCACTACTGCAGGAATTTTCCAATGAGTGATCCCACCCACCCCACCTATGCTGTCACCTATAAACTTTGCCAACCTGCCCTTCCCATACCTGTTGAGGTGCAGGCCATGTCTAGTGAAACCCGTCCTGCTGATAGACTCCACCCACACCACTGAAATGTGACCCATGCTTTCTGTCATCAGCGCACCCCCAAGTCTCATGTTATTACGCCTGACGGCTGTATTAAGATGAGGCCGATCGTGACGCTGAAACACACATTCGTGTTGCCAGTCTGAGTGGCTATCTTTTCCAGGTCACCATCTATGTCATACTCCCAATCCCTAGCAATACTATTACCAGCCCCAACCACAATCACTACCTGATCCTCTTTAGTAAAATCCCTACATAACCCCCCTATGTTAACAGTCACCTGAGCCAATCCTGCATTAGGCTTCACAATGCCGGTGACCTGGTACTCACTCCACAGCACTTCCTGCAACTGCTGGCCTACACCTCTGCCATAAGAACTACCTAACAGCAGAACCTTCTTCTTCCTCTTCGACTTTGTAACTGTTCTAGCCACCGTAACTACTGAGGTCTGCTGCATACTTCCTACATCTACAGCTACTAGAGATTCGTCTCCACTAGACTCTGACAGTTGGTCATATCTATTGTAAACACCAATAGTAAAAGTATCTGAAAATCTCCTTCTCCTAGCATATCTCTTGCCAACAGCCAGCTCCCATTCCCCAACCCCCTTCTCCCTCCTCATCCTATCTAGCTCCTCCTGTGCGTTTTTCAACTGCACCTGAAGGGCACAGATCTTACGCTCCTGCTCCTCTATCAACTTACTCTTGCTACATAACCTGCAGTTCCAGGAGAGGATCTCACCAGAATGCCCACTGGCTTCCCCTCTGCATTCCCCCCAGTGAAAATACTTCGAACAAGTCTCACACCGCAATCCACTACTCACGAACCTACGGCAAAGCCCACACTTCTCACTCATGGTAAAATTTTACTTTTACTAAGTTCCGCTACTACAATAAGAAGATGTTAAAAACCTGACTACAGTAATCACAAACTTACTCTACAACGGAAGTAACTACTATTATTAACAGTATTAATAAACAAAAAATGTGAATATAACAAAAGACTAATACAGAAAGAGAATCAAACGTCTAATGACACAGTAACGAAGCTGAAAACAGTTCCCAAAAGGTTCTTCTGAAATTATTTCACCACAAAACACAAAAAACTCCGGTTGAAGACCACTAAAGTTCCTAAATAAACCACTATACACAAATAATTAATTAGTACTTAGCTTTCGATGCGCCGCTACAGCTGCAACTGGTCAGCGCGGAATGTAAACACGGGTAAGAGGTTACGTTGCTCGATACGAAACACTCACAAATATCAGGTCACAACACAAGAAAGGCGGAGGTGAATGAAGAAACCACTAATAAGTCACTTATATAGTAAATATTATAACAAAAACCGTTAAAATATGTATCTGAGACCTAAAAATATATGAAAACTTAGAGAGCGATCTCACACGCAGTCACTCGCTTATGACGTCACACCAAAATAATTTGGGCAGCCGTATCATGTCTGGAGAACATGCTGGCTAGTCTAGTCGAGCGATGCCGTAATCCTGAAGAAAGGAATTCACAAGATGTGCACGACGAGGCTGCAAATTGTCGTCCATGAAGACGAATGCCTCGCCAATATGCTGCCGATATGGTTGCACTATCGGTGAGGATGGCATTCAGGTATCGTGCAGCCGTTACGGCGCCTTCCATGACCATCAGCGGCGTACGTCGGGCCCACATTACGCCACCCCAAAACAACAGGGAGTCTCCATCTTTCTGCTCTAGCTGGAAAGTGTGTCTAAGGCGTTCAGTCGGACTGGGTTGTCTCCAAACACGTGTCCGAGGATGGTTTGGTTTAAGTCACACGCGACGCTCATCGGTGAAGAGAATGTGATGCCAATCCTGAGCGGTCCAGTCGGAATGTTGTTGGGCCCATCTGTACCGCGCTGCATGGTGTCGTGGTTGCAAAGATGGACCTCGCCATGGACGTCGCGAGTGAAGTGGCGCATCATGCAGCCTATTGCGCACAGTTTGAGTCGTAACACAACATCCTGTGGCCGCACGAAAAGCATTATTCAACATGGTGGCGTTGCTGTCAGGGTTCCTCCGAGCCATAATCCCTAGGTAGCGGTCATCCACTACAGTAGTAGCCCTTGGGCGGCCTGAGCGAGGCATTTCATCGACAGTTCCTGTCGCTGTGTATCTCTGTATCTCCTCCATGTCCGAACAAGATCGCTTTGGTTCACTCCGAGACGTCTGGACACTCCCCTTGTTGAGAGCCCTTCCTGGGACAAAGTAACAATGTTGACGCGATCGAACCGCAGTATTGACCATCTAGGCATGGTTGACCTACACAGAACATGAGACGTGAACCTCCTTCCTGGTGGAATGATTGGAACTGTTCGGCTGTCGGACCCCCTCTGTCTAATAGGCGCTGCCCATACATGGTTGTATACATCTTTGAGCGTGTTTAGTGGCATCTCTGAACAGTCAAGAGTACTGTGTCTGTTATACAATATCCACAGTCAACGTCTATCTTCAGGAGTTCTGGGAACTGGGGTGATACAAAACATTTTTGATGTGTGTATTACGGATATTAAATGAGTTGGAAATTTCAGAGAATAAAAACAGAACGATTGTGTCAGAGAAATTGGAAATGGAACCTGGAATTTGCTTTATAAAATACGATCACGTAGTCCGTATTATCTGTTTACTGATGTACCGTAACGTGTATCCACAGGACATGTGGCCTGTATTTGAAGAAGTGTCATGATGATCTCTCCATTGGCAAAAGATTCCGGAATAGTCCCCCATTCGGATCTCCGGAAGGGGGCTGCCAAGGGGGAGGTTAACATGAGAAAAAGATTGAATAATCAACGAAAGCATAACGTTCTACGAGTCGGGGCGTGGAATGTCAGAAGCTTGAACGTGGTAGGGAAACTAGAAAATCTGAAAAGGGAAATGCAAAGGCTCAATCTAGATATAGTAGCGGTCAGTGAAGTGAAGTGGAAGGAAGACAAGGATTTCTGGTCAGATGAGTATCGGGTAATATCAACAGCAGCAGAAAATGGTATAACAGGTGTAGGATTCGTTATGAATAGGAAGGTAGGGCAGAGGGTGTGTTACTGTGAACAGTTCAGTGACCGGGTTGTTCTAATCAGAATCGACAGCAGACTAACACCGACAACGATAGTTCAGGTATACATGCCGACGTCGCAAGCTGAAGATGAACAGATAGAGAAAGTGTATGAAGATATTGAAAGGGTAATGATGTAAAGGGGGACGAAATTCTAATAGTCATGGGCGACTGGAATGCAGTTGTAGGGGAAGGAGTAGAAGAAAAGGTTACAGGAGAATATGGGCTTGGGACAAGGAATGAAAGAGGAGAAAGACTAATTGAGTTCTGTAACAAGTTTCAGCTAGTAATAGCGAATACGCTGTTCAAGAATCACAAGAGGAGGAGGTATACTTGGAAAATGCCGGGAGATACGGGAAGATTTCAATTAGATTACATCATGGTCAGACAGAGATTCCGAAATCAGATACTGGACTGTAAGGCGTACCCAGGAGCAGATAGAGACTCAGATCACAATATAGTAGTGATGAAGAGTAGGCTGAAGTTCAAGACATTAGTCAGGAAGAATCAATACGCAAAGAAGTGGGATACGGAAGTACTAAGGAATGACGAGATACATTTGAAGTTCTCTAACGCTATAGATACAGCAATAAGGAATAGCGCAGTAGGCAGTACAGTTGAAGAGGAATGGACATCTCTAAAAAGGGCCATCACACAAGTTGGGAAGGAAAACATAGGTACAAAGAAGGTAGCGGCGAAGATACCATGGGTAACAGAAGAAATACTTCAGGTTGATTGATGAAAGGAGGAAGTACAAACATGTTCCTGGAAAATCAGGAATACAGAAATACAAGTCGCTGAAGAATGATATAAATAGGAAGTGCAGCGAAGCTAAGACGAAATGGCTGCAGGAAAAATATGAAGACATCGAAAAAGATATGATTGTCGGAAGGACAGACTCAGGATACAGAAAAGTCAAAACAACCTTTGGTGACATTAAAAGCAACGGTGGTAACATTAAGAGTGCAACGGGAATTCCACTGTTAAATGCAGAGGAGAGAGCAGATAGGTGGAAAGAATACATTGAAAGCCTCTATGAGGGTGAAGATTTGTCTGATGTGATAGAAGAAGAAACAGGAGTCGATTTAGAAGAGATAGGGGATCCAGTATTAGAATCGGAATTTAAAAGAGCTTTGGAGGACTTACGGTCAAATAAGGCAGAAGGGATAGATAATATTCCATCAGAATTTCTAAAATCATTGGGGGAAGTGGCAACAAAACGACTATTCACGTTGGTGTGTAGAATATATGAGTCTGGCGATATACCATCTGACTTTCGGAAAAGCATCATCCACACAATTCCGAAGACGGCAAGAGCTGACAAGTGCGAGAATTATTGCACAATCAGCTTAACAGCTCATGCATCGAAGCTGCTTACAAGAATAATATACAGAAGAATGGAAAAGAAAATTGAGAATGCGCTAGGTGACGATCAGTTTGGCTTTAGGAAAAGTAAAGGGACGAGAGAGGCAATTCTGACGTTACGGCTAATAATGGAAGCAAGGCTAAAGAAAAATCAAGACACTTTCATAGGATTTGTCGACCTGGAAAAAGCGTTCGACAATATAAAATGGTGCAAGCTGTTCGAGATTCTGAAAAAAGTAGGGGTAAGCTATAGGGAGAGACGGGTCATATACAATATGTACAACAACCAAGAGGGAATAATAAGAGTGGACGATCAAGAACGAAGTGCTCGTATTAAGAAGGGTGTAAGACAAGGCTGTAGCCTTTCCCCTACTCTTCAATCTGTTAATCGAGGAAGCAATGATGGAAATAAAAGAAAGGTTCAGGAGTGGAATTAAAATACAAGGTGAAAGGGTATCAATGATACGATTCGCTGATGACATTGCTATCCTGAGTGAAAGTGAAGAAGAATTAAATGATCTGCTGAACGGAATGAACAGTCTAATGAGTACACAGTATGGTTTGAGAGTAAATCGGAGAAAGACGAAGGTAATGAGAAGTAGTAGAAATGAGAACAGCGAGAAACTTAACATCAGGATTGATGGTCACGAAGTCAATGAAGTTAAGGAATTCTGCTACCTGGGCTGTAAAATAACCAATGACGGACGGAGCAAGGAGGACATCAAAAGCAGACTCGCTATGGCAAAAAAAGGCATTTCTGGCCAAGAGAAGTCTACTAATATCAAATACCGGCCTTAATTTGAGGAAGAAATTTCTAAGGATGTACGTCTGGAGTACAGCAATGTATGGTAGTGAAACATGGACTGTGGGAAAACCGGAACAGAAGAGAATCGAAGCATTTGAGATTTGGTGCTACAGACGAATGTTGAAAATTAGGTGGACTGATAAGGTAAGGAATGAGGAGGTTCTACGCAGAATCGGAGAGGAAAGGAATATGTGGAAAACACTGATAAGGAGAAGGGACAGGATGATAGGTCATCTGCTAAGATGTAGAGGAAGACAGAGATTGGAATACGTCAGGCAAATAATTGAGGACGTAGGTTGCAAGTGCTACTCTGAGATGAAGTGGTTAGCACAGGAAAGGAATTCGTGGCGGGCCGCATCAAACCAGTCAGTAGACAGATGACCAAAAAAAAAACAAGATGTGCTGTCAGCCAAGGATCTGTGTCTGCTACAGTTACGGCATGAGTGTTCATTTCTCCAGGCGCTTGGCGAGCTAAGATTTTGGGAAATTCCAACATTTTCTTAGAAAATAATTGCAGTGTATCTTGGTAGCTACAATTTTCACGTTGTCTTTCTTTCAGTTTATTCTTCTAGCGTAAAAGAAAAAAAAAAGAAAAAATTCAAGGCAAGTTTCGACATGTCGGGTTGGACAGTTTCCTTGTAACTACACTAGCAGGCCTGATTGGTAAACATTGTAGCTAGACGCTGGGTGGCTGGTAAAATTGGTTCTTTGTTTATCTATGAAGTCGCAAGTGTGTTACGCCGTGGTCGTACGTGTGACCAATGCATGAAAGTATATCTTTTAGGTTGTGATGTATTATTAATTCGGTTTGCTTGTCAAGTTTCTAGGCCTAAGAAACATAAATTAATTAAAATCGTTTGAGTCTCTTGTTCTTATATGCCTTCAAGCCACAGAGACCTTTTTAAATCACTGAAACGTTTTTAGGCCTGGATTACAATTTAAAGCAATAAAATTTTTTAGAGTCCAAAAATCCAGATTTAAATAACTCAATCAGTTTAGAATTCTGAAATTTCATAATTTCATCGGTGAGTTGTTTTAAGATGAAGGGAGAATCATAGCCGAATAATCGATAGTTTGTAAATTACTGCTTCTTTGGTAGATGACATTAAACTGCCTCCTGCCTTCTATAGGAGGGGCCAGAAAATAAACTTGCTGGCGCTGCCAGTTAAGGGCCAGCGACTTACACGAGTTCTCTGCTTCAGAATACACTGTTGGTCATTGTTGCGAGAGTCTATCACAGCTGACTTCAGACAATGTAGGTACGCTGTCACTGTTACGAAGAAGATGCGCCAGAATCTCCGATGTACATTCTACTGTTGTTACACAATGGAAATAAAGGAAGTTCAGCTCAACCATCTCAAATAAACACAGCCCTTGAATCCTTACTCAGACACTCACTGCAACTCTTGTAGCACAGAGCACAGTTATGATTGCTTGTGGGCTGAGGTTGAGCTGAACGGTTGTCCAAACATAGAATTTTTTTTAAGTTATCAGAAGAAACAAAACTGGCGTTCTACGGATCGGAGCGTGGAATGTCAGATCCCTTAATCGGGCAGAAGGTTAGAAAATTTAAAAAGGGAAATGGGTAGGTTAAAGTTAGATATAGTGGGAATTAGTGAAGTTCAGTGGCACGAGGAACAAGACTTTTGGTCAGGTGAATACAGGGTTATAAATACAAAATCAAATGGGGGTAATGCAGGAGTAGGTATAACAATGACTAAAAAAATAGGTGTGCGGGTAAGCTACTGCAAACAGCATAGTGAACGCATAATTGTGGCCAAGATAGACACAAAGCCCATGCCTACTACAGTAGTACAAGTTTATATGCCAACTAGCTCTGCAGATGATGAAGAAATAGATGAAATGTATGACGAGATAAAAGAAATTATTCAGGAAGTGAAGGGAGACGAAAATTTAATGGTCATGGGTGACTGGAATTCGACAGTAGGAAAAGGAAGAGAAGAAAACATAGTAGGTCAATATGGATTGGGGCTAAGAAATGAAAGAGGAAGCCGCCTGGTAGAATTTTGCAAGGGGCATAACTTAACCGTAGCTAACACTTGGTTCAAGAATCATGAAAGAAGGTTGTATAGATGGAAGAACCCTGGAGATACTACAAGGTTTCAGATAGATTATATAATGGTGAGACACAGATTTAGGAACCAGATTTTGAATTGTAGGACATTTCCAGGGGCAGATGTGGACTTTGACCACAATCTATTGGTTATGAACTGTAGATTAAAACTGAATAAATTGCAAAAAGGTAGGAATTGAAGGAGATGGGACCTGGATAAACTGAAAGAACCAGAGGTTGCAGAGAGTGTCAGGGAGAGCATAAGGGAACAATTGACAGGAATAGGGGAAAGAAATACAGTAGAAGAAGAATAGGTAGCTCTGAGGGATGAAGTAGTGAAGGCTGCAGAGGATCAAGTTGGTAAAAAGACGAGGGCTAGTAGAAATCCTTGGGTAACAGAAGAGATACTGAATTTAACTGATGAAAGGAGAAAGTACAAAAATGCAGTAAGTGAAGCAGGCAAAAAGGAATACAACCGTCTCAAAAATGAGATCGACAGGAAGTGCAAAATGGCTAAGCAGGGATGGCTAGAGGACAAATGTAAGGATATAGAGGCTTATCTCACGAGGGGTAAGATAGATACTGCCTACATGAAAATTAAAGAAACCTTTGGAGAAAAGATAACCACTTGCATGAATATCAAGAGCTCAGATGGAAACCCAGTTCTAAGCAAAGAAGGGAAAGGAGAAAGGTGGAAGGACTATATATAGGGTCTATACAGGGGCGATGTTCTTGAGGACAATATTATGGAAATGGAAGAGGATGTAGATGAATATGAAATGGGAGATATGATACTTCGTGAAGAGTTTGACATAGCACAGAAAGACATAAGTCGAAACAAGGCCCCGGGAGTAGACAACATTCCATTAGAACTACTGACGGCCTTGGGAGAGCCAGTCCTGACAAAACTCTACCATCTGGTGAGCAAGATGTATGAGACAGGCAAAATTCCCTCAGACTTCAAGATGAATATAATAATTCCAATCCCAAAGAAAGCAGGTGTTGACAGATGTGAAAATTACCGAACTATCAGTTTAATAAGTTACAGCTGCAAAACACTAACGCGAATTCTTTACAGACGAATGGAAAAACTGGTAGAAGCCGACCTCGGGGAAGATCAGTTTCGATTCCGTAGAAATGTTGGAACACGTGAGGCAATACTGACCCTACGACTTATCTTAGGAGAAAGATTAAGGAAAGGCAAACCTACGTTTCTAGCATTTGTAGACTTAGAGAAAGCTTTTGACAATGTTGACTGGAATACTCTCTTTCAAATTCTAAAGTTGGCAGGGGTAAAATACAAGGAGCGAAAGGCTATTTACAATTTGTACAGAAAGCAGATTGGAGTTATAAGAGTCGAGGGACATGAAAGGGAAGCAGTGGTTGGGAAAGGAGTGAGACAGGATTGTAGCCTCTCCCCGATGCTATTCAATCTGTATATTGAGCAAGCAGTGAAGGAAACAAAAGAAAAGTTCGGAGTAGGTATTAAAATCTATGGATCAGAAATAAAAACTTTGAGGTTCGCCGATGACATTGTAATTCTGTCAGAGACAGCAAAGGACTTGGAAGAGCAGTTGAACGGAATGGACAGTATCTAGAAAGGAGGGTATAAGATGAACATCAACAAAAGCAAAACAAGGATAATGGAATGTAGTCGAATTAAGTCGGGTGATGCTGAGGGAATTAAATTAGGAAATGCGATACTTAAAGTAGTAAAGGAGTTTTGCTATTTGTGGAGCAAAATAACTGATGATGGTCGAAGTAGAGAGGATATAAAATGTAGACTGGCAATGGCAAAGAATGCGTTTCTGAAGAAGAAAAACCTGTTAACATCGAGTATAGATTAAATGTCAGGAAGTCGTTTCTGAAAGTATTTGTATGGAGTGTAGCCATGTATGGAAGTGAAACATGGACGATAATTAGTTTGGACAAGAAGAGAATAGAAGCTTTCGAAATGTGGTGCTACGGAAGAATGGTTAAGATTAGATGGGTAGATCACATAAATAATGATGAAGTACTGAATAAAATTGGGGAGAAGAGGAGTTTGTGGCACAACTTGACAAGACGAAGGGACCGGTTGGTAGGACATGTTCTGAGGCATCGAGGGATCACAAATTTAGCATTGGAGGGCAGCTTGGAGGTTAAAAATCGTAGAGGGAGACCAAGAGATGGATACATTAAGCAGATTCAGAAGGATGTAGGTTGCAGTAGGTACTGGGAGATGAAGAAGCTTGCACAGGATAGAGTAGCATGGAGAGCTGCATCAAACTAGTCTCAGGACTGAAGACCACAACAACAACAACAAGATATGATTTGTCTTTCAGTATGTGTGCTTGCACGGCGTAAATAAGAGATGGGGCCCCTCCACGCCCGCACCATCGTGGTGACCAAACCAAAAGTTCTACTGTCACCTCCGTAAACGTGTTAGTTATCTAGTAAGTGGATCACAGGATGCTGGGCTGTGATGTTGTCCGTGCGTCCGGGGAAGTCTACGCATTAACACGGTCCATCAGGTGATAGATAGTGGACGAAACGCGAGTGAGGGTAGCGATTTGAAAAGCAGAGGGAAAAAAGTGCCATGGCTCGTGCCGTGTGAAAAAAACCTCTGTGACAGTGGGATGGGTAGTAAGAGCAATGGTGGCTTACTAGCTGCGATAGCTCATGCAAGGTTGGGTTTGTTAGTATAGGTACCATGCATCATTACCGTGACAAGCGATGGCGATGTGTCCCAGTTGCTGCAGCCGCTACATTCCTGGAACAATCAAGATCGTTATACAATAGTGGGAGATCGGCCATAGATCATTTCACTGTGTGGGGGATGTGTGGAGCTTGTTTGCATGCAGTGTACGGTACGGCTTCCCTGTGTGGTGCCAGTTATTCGGCAGTGTATTCCAGCTGGATATCCAATAATGGCGTCTGATTAACAGGGGCTCGCCTGTGCCGTTGTGTTTGCGTATGCTTGGCCATAGATGTTATGTCCTTACAAGTATGTCTTTTGGTCTTTTATGTTTCCATCTATGGTTGTGGTCGTAGTTCCCCAGATTCAGAATAAACGGGTTCTGCGAATGTCTGGAGTTTCTGTATAGTCTTGTGGTGAGTTTGTGGATTACCTCCGTGAGAGTCTCAAGTCGGTATTCCCGGTGAAGATCCGCGATGCGTGTGTATCGTGGAGCATTGCTTATGATTTTGAGTACTTTGTTTTGTATGAGATGCAGACGGCGCAGGCGTGTAGGCGCAGCGTGTCCCCAGACAGGAGCTGCGTACGTCATCAGGGATCGGATAAGTGTCATGTACATGGACCTCCACACCCTTCTGTTCAGTGTGCTACGGCTGTTGAGCATAGGATAGAGCTGTTTGAGCCTCGGGCTAGCTCGGTTGGTCATGTGTTGAATCTGGTCCCCCCAGAGTAATTTCCGGTCCAGCCAGACACCGAGGTATTTGACTTTCTCGCAGAAACGTATTGGACGTGCATGTAGAGTTATTGGCCTGCAGTAGCGGTGTTTGCGCAGTTGCTTCGGTTTTCTAGTGAACAGAACGGCTTCGCACTTGTCGACGTTTACTCTAACACGCCATTTCTCCAACCAAGGCTCGGCCACTCTGAGTGCAGTCTGTAGGCGTGACGTAATGTTTGATGGTTTCAAATTGTGTGCGAGGATGGCTGTGTCATCCGCATAGATTGCCATCATTGTGTTGTGTGTGGTTGGGAGGTCGTTTATGTAGAGGTTAAACAGTAGGGGCCCTAGGATGCTTCCCTGGGGTACTCCCGCGTGTATACCGTGTCCTGTTGATTGTTTTCCCTGCTCGTCAGTGTTGAAACTCCTGTCGGTGAGATATGAGTGTATTAGATGCAGCAGCCCGTCGGGGAAACCCGCGTCGCTGAGTTTGCGGATGAGGCCGTTGTGCCATAGACGGTCGAAAGCCTTTTCGATGTCCAGGAACACCGCCCCTGTAGCTTTGTTTATGTTGAAGCCATATGTTATATGTTCGACAACCCGTAGGAGTTGTTGTGTTGTGGAGTGGTGATTCTTGAAGTCGAATTGCTCCGGTCTCAGGATGTCATTTGTTATGCAGTGCCTAGTGATGCGTTTGAGAATCACCTTCTCAACAATCTTACTGAGCGAGCTCAGAAGGCTGATGGGTCGGTAATTTTGTGGGAGGCTGTGGTCTTTCCCCGGCTTCCTGAACATCAGGACCTTGGCCGTCTTCCAAATGGCGGGGAAGTGTTGGTGTTTTAGTATGGCATTCGTTATGTGTGTTAGGTACTCAGTTGCTTTATCCGTGAACTCCTGGAGGACACGGTTTTGAATGCCATCATGACCAGGGGCTTTCCTAGAAGAGGAATGCAGTATAGCCCAGGAGACTTCGGCTGTGCTAGCATGTCGAATGTCGTCGCGCGATGGTTGGGCTAGAGTGCGTGTAACCTCCTGGTCAGTAGCAAGTGTAAACACTGGATCTGATGGTACCAGGTTCGCTGTGAATGACGCTGCGACTCTTCGGGCCATTGGTTCTGCTTTCTCTTCCGCTGAGTATGCAGGTCCGTTAGGCCCTTGAAGCGTTGGGGTGTATATTTTCTCCCTGGTGAAGTGTCGGGCTAGTTGCCACACGCCAGGTCGTGCGGTGTCCAGCCCTTCAAGTTTTTGGTTCCATTGTTGTGTTCTATGTGTTTGTATTTTATCGTGTATGATGCCCTGTAGCCTGTTAATGTGCCGTTTGAAGTACGGGCGCCTGGTGCGCTGCCATTGTCTCCTGAGGCGATTCCTCATTGGGATTAGGCCCAGGATTTCCTGGGACAGGGCCGCACTGCGTTGTTGTGAGGTGCGATCGGGTATGGTGCCCGCCATTGCGTCCTGGACGGCGTTAGTGAGGGTTTCTACTGCCTCGTCAATTTGTGCTGTTTCATTAATTTCGTGTATAGGTGGGATGTGGCTATCGAGCGTTTGCTTGAACAATGTCCAATTCGCACGCCCGTAGTCCAACATCTTGCGTTGTTCCATGTGCTGCAGTGTTTCCTCAATGTATAGTATTACAGGTTGGTGGTTTGAGGGCAGATCGTTTTCAACGGCGACGTTGAGTGTCGCTGTAATGTCCTTGATGAGGGCCATGTCTATCACGTCTGGCCTGTGTCCCCTCTCATAGGGAATGTGCGTCGGTTCAGTCGGCGCTAGTATAATGTAGTTTCTGCCTAGTGAATGTTCGTACAGTTTTTTGTCGTTGGGATTTCGTATGCGTGAATTCCATTCTGGGTGTTTTGCGTTCAGATCTCCAGCGACTATTACTCGCGGTGAAATGTTGAGTAATGTGCTGATATCACGTGTTGAAACGCCTACAGGGCTGTTGTATACCGATATCAGTGTGGTGTAGGCTCCGTTGAACTTGACTCTGACGGCCGTAGCCTCGATTTTTTCCAGTTCAGGGAGCTCTATGTTTGTGTGCTCAATGTCTTTGTGTATGACGATTGCAGTTCCACCTGCCACGGCGTCGCCCGGTCGGTCGGTACGATAGACACAGTAGCCAGGAAAGTTTAGTTGTTTGTGCGGTTTAAGCTTAGTCTCGCTCAGTAGCGCGACAAGGATTCCCTTGCGCTCCATGAACGCGGCAAATTCTGACCTTTTGTTGTGGATCGAGTCTGCATTCCAGAACAGGATCTGTGATAGTGTGTGCGGGTGTGCGTTATGGGCCGGGTGTGGTATATTATTCATGTAAGAGTGTGAAAGAGTGTTGTGATGGCAGTGTGTATGACAGCCCAGTATTGCCCGGGTTCGGCGCTCATGAGCTGGGTGATGAGTGTAGTGACGGCCGTCAGCACCTTGGTAAGGATTTGAACGGTCGTGTGTCGAGGGCAGCTGCTCAGGCAAGAGGAACTGTGTTACGGGTTGCATATCACGGAGAGCAATCGTGAGGGTATGGTACAAGAGGAACCTTAAATATTAAAGCAGATATGGACGTACCGATAGCCATTCCTGAGAAACTCATCGAAACGGCGAGTAACACGCTGCCGTTTAAGGGAGTAACTTATCGGAAGAAAAGAGGTGTTAGGGTATTCGGCCAATAACGGATTACTCTGGTTCTGTATCTGGTAAGACAGGCAGGCTGGAATTTGCCTATCCGAGGAGCTGGACCTTCTGATACTGAGGCACTTTCGTTATTCTGCATCTGTTGGGTGTATAAGACAGTTGTGAATGTCAAGGAGCACCTCACTTGGTCGACGTTGAGTGTCAACGTTCGTAAATTAGTGGGCCAGTGCGAGGAATGATTGAGAGCAAAACCCAAACTCAACACCTGGTTGGGGAAACTTAGCTCGAATAGTGCGAGTCATATGATGGACAGGGTGTTCAGCGATTACCTAGGTCCCACACCCCGTACTGAACGCTACTGAACGGTACGTCTTGGTCATGTGGATGCGAAGCACCTTGTTTGTTAGCACCCGGAAAGTTTTGCTTAGCGGCAATTTGCCAGATTTACATCTCGTCAATTTAAGGAATTCTGCTCTACCAGCACTTTTTCTCATGCTGCCACCACACCCTGATATTCGCTGAGTGTGAACTGCAGCTGAGTCTCTGATGGGCACTTCTAAAACACTACCCCGATTTCTAGGACTGTGCAAGGAAAGCCAAAAGACATCTACAACGAGCTTCCTGATCAATGACATTTCTAACGGTAAGTTAGTTAGGGCTCATATCAGCCAACTGACGGTCGCCACTGGTAACCATTATGCTGGGAAATCTACTCGTACCTTGCCCCTGCCATACTCGCAGGTTCAAGCTCAAGAAGGGGTGGGGGGGGGGTTAGATTGTACCGTGCAGGCATGACATCTTTGCAGATATCAATTGTGTTTGGTCTAGGTTTGTCTCCTGCTCGTTGCTGGGTGACTAGAGAACGCTGGTAGGAGGGAGTGCACACGTGAGCAGCCGCAGACGGAATGTATGCCCGTGGTCTGATTGCTATGAAGGCGCGTACACACTATCCAACGAAGGCCTACGAGCGATCGCCAACAGCTTCATTGGAGAAGATGTGCTTAGAGTGTGCAGGTGGAAAATGAGAGGCAACGAAGCTGTTGGCCTTGGTTGCAGTTCTGTCTGCTGGGTAATACCAAAGCGTTGGTGGCTGGTTGGCATTGGAATCCCTCTCCTAGCGTGGTGGACACGAGGTCGAATTGCTACATCCACCGGATATCAGTACACTTATCAGAAAGGATACAAGCGATGACAACGCAAGGTAGGAAGACCGCCTGCGGACTGGACTCAAACCCACGCCGGAGTCGAGTAATAGGGCTGACCAAACGGCGGAAAAGGAACAAGAGCAAGTCAATAGCGACCTATGCAACAACGAAGTGCAACGAACTTCCGACACCCGGCTGTCAACAGGTCAAGTGCCAGCCGTAATCCAAATCGAGACTAAAGAGGAAAACCAACACCAAAGCGAAATCGTCGATGAGTGACCAGTAGTATGGTGGAGATACTAACGAACGATATCTGACGAAGCACATGAATCCAGTCGGACAAAAGCCGCTTGATTGACCATAGGAACGGTGGCCCCCTTGTCCACCTGAAAACAGGGGACGTCCTGGTGAGACATGCGAAGTACGAGAAACAATTCCTGAGTGAAGGGGTCACCCTATGGGACTACTGTCTACAGTCCGAGTACCGTGTCCTGGTGTGGACGTGGTGCATGGTGAGGGCGGGTCGTGCGCCTGCGAATCACTGAGCAGAGGTGCCCCTCCTTGCCACAGCGTGTACAGGACCGTCCAGCGATCTAGAGAGCCTGCTCGGGAGTGACAGGGAAAACACTGGGAGCGGCCCCCGTAGCCGTTGTCGAGGGGCGACTGGAGACTCAGAAGTCGTACAGACATCGGACAAAGACGAATCACGACGCTCCTGTAACCTGGCGGTCGTCCTACGTTCACGGCGCTGCACAGTGGGCCATTATCTTGAAAACGTGGCCAAAAAGGAAAAAAAAAAGTTTAAAGATGGGGATTTTGGACTATCAGGTTGGCAGCAGCAATGCTGGGACAACTGAAAGCCGGCTGTGCGGACGACCAGATGTTTATTTGTTCGGTAATATCTCAGGTCAAATGCGGCAGTTCATTGTTAGCGTGCGCGCAGCTGGCCAGGCTACAAAAACAGTCGTGTTGTTGAAGGAAGTTATTTATGTTTTGTGCAAGTGAAACCAATACTTTCAATATGGAATGTATTCCAGGAGGTATGTACTAGTGAAAAAACACTTATATCACAATTAAATCATCAATTATGCACGTTTACATTTCAATTAACGTACTACCGGGAAATGAATGACAAAATCGTAAAATGCGCTTAAAAAATAGAGATAAGTTACGAATTCCAAGACATTCCGCTTTATTTTGCGCTGTGTACGCAAGTATATATTATTACCTTTGTAAATTAAGCTTCAAATCCTGCGACTAGTTGCGATTCTGGCTTTGAGCCATGCTTTAAGCGACACTTGCAAAATGTCATTGTTCAGACATCTTCAGAAATGAGAGTAGAATCAATTAATTATGAGTTTTATTTGTACAATTTAAATTACAATCGACACGTAGAAGCATTGTAAAGAATAAAATAATTAGAAAAATGACGAAAAGTGTAACACAGATTTTTTTTAAAATTTCAGTTTCATCTGATCCAGCGTATTCCAGAATCGGATTTTCGAGGAAAGATATTTTTCTAATAACAAAAGAGTATTTGTCAAATGATTTGGAAGGGGTCATAGAACATTTGGAAAGGTCGTTGACAGAAAAAAGTGGACATACAATTAAAATTCCCTATGATATGAGTCCTACCATTTCGATTTTGTTAACAAAGTTAAGAAGCAAGTATAAGGAAGCAACTCGGCGACAAGGATATTTTTTCAAGAAGAACGAAACGTGGCTAAATACAATAGTATATATTCCGATTGATTCGAAACTTGCAAGTGTGAGTAAATCAACAGGCCGACCTGCCACAAAATTTGAAACATTATCTGATAGGTCTAAAAGATGGAGAACTGAGGAGATTCGTACGAAGTTCAGTCATGTCGAATTATCGTTCGCCGCGCAAAGGAGTCTTCGATCTTCGGGGCACCCAGATGCTGCGAAGATTGTGAAAGACGTCACACTCTCAAGTCCATCCAAGGTGAAAAAATACAAGGCAGGCTTGCGATTTTCAACATCATCGCCATCCTCATATGATGCAAATGAAGGTCTAGCACTCCTTTTCGACTTGAAATTGTCAAAAGAATCTTACCAGCATTTGAGAAATGGGGCTAAAGGAAAAGGCTTAAACACACCGTATTCAGCTATTTTGGTAGCAAAAAAAGCTTGCTGCCCTCCAGACGTAACCCTCACTTTTACCGAATCAAAAGCTGAGGTACGGTTCCAAGCTTTGTTAGACCACACTGTTCAACGTGTTCTACTGCTGAAACGAGACGATATTTTACATATGAGTGATTCGGAAATGTCTAATATGGCCCTTATTTGTAAGTGGGGCTTTGACGGAACCTCCGGGCAAAGCAAGTATAAAATGAAGTTTTCAGCTTCGAGTATTTCAGATGCAACTTTATTTTTCACTTCGCTTGTTCCACTGAAACTTGCAGGTGTAAATGAAGAAACTAAAGAAGAAAAGATCTTATGGATTAATCCGAAGCCGTCTTCAACCCTCTTTTGCAGACCACTGAAGTTAGAATTTACGAAGGAAACAGAGCAAACGTCTTTAAATGAGAAAACGTATTACGACAAACAGATCGAACAACTCCAGTCATTCGAAACAGTTATTCATGGGAAAGACATTTCCATTAAATACCATTTAAGCATGACCATGGTAGGTGGTAAAGTGTGCAATGCTATCACCAACACGAAATCTGCGCAACGGTGCTATCTCTGCAAGGCTACGTCTGCCCAATTTAATAACATTGACGATATTTTGAAAAAACAAGTTACCGCCGATTATCTGCTGTACGGACTATCAACTCTTCACGCCTGGATTCTATGTCTTGAATGTTGTATTCATTTGGCATACCAAATGAAAACAAAAAAGTAGCAGGCACGTAAAGCAGAAGATAAAGAGGAAAAAGCAATACTGAAAGCCAACATTCAAAAAGCTTTCAAAGAGCAGCTTGGAATTGTAATTGACAGGCCGAAACAAGGGTTTGGCAGTACGAACGACGGAAACACCGCTCGACGTTTTTTTGAAAACACTCCAACATCAGCGCTGATAACTGGAGTTTCCGAAGAACTAATCCACCGTTTCCATACAATTTTGCAGACGATTTCGAGCGGACGTCAGATCGACGTTGAAAAGTTTCGAGCATACGCCTTAGCAACTGCCAGGCACTACGTGAAAGAATACCCCTGGTACAACATGGCAACAGCAGTCCATAGATTTTTGATTCACGGCCCAGACATTATTTCTTCGGCCATTTTACCCATCGGTCAACTATCGGAGGATGCTCAGGAATCAACCAATAAGTTGATAAAGCAATATCGCCTGAGTTTTTCTCGAAAGTTTTCAACAGTTAAGACTATGGAAGACGTGTTCAGGAGATTGTTGGCAACGACAGGCCCCTACGTTTGTTCCTTACGCAAATCTTCGCCGAAGAAACTGAAGAGTTTGTGGCCAGAAGCCGTTGCCCTCTTAGTTCCTGTGGCGGAAGACTATGAAGATTAAGATGCAGATTCAGATAATGAGGAAACAGTGTTTGAGGATGATGACGATTCAGTTGAAGCAGAAGATGAAAAAGAATAAGAAAATGAAAACTTGTAAATTAAGTTATAAAAAATTTACAAAATAAATAATTGTAATTAAAATGAAATAATTTTTTGTACTATTTTACACCACCTTGTAACCTATATTTGGTCCTTTCTTCGAGTTTTCCACTTTTTTAGTTTATTTTTTAAGCATTAACTACAATAACCCCAAAATACTGACTTTTATATGAATAAAAATATATAAATATAAATAAATAAAAAGACATAGATTTTGACCGCCATCTTGGATCCACCATTTTTAAATTTTTTCAACTCTGTCATCATCAGTAACCTCGATAATTCCCTAAAAATTACTTTTATACGTAAAAAATGATAGTAGTGTACATAGAGCCTCCCATTTTGGGTCCGCCATTTTGTTTCTTTCACTTTTTGATATCATATTCTTAATCAGAAACCCCGTAAACCCTTACATACTAAGTTTGGTACAAATTGAACAACTACTTATATTTTGACCAGGTTTTTGGGATTCTGACCCACTGTGCGCTGGGGTGGTGCGCGTTGAACCGTGTGAACCTCCGCCACGTGCGACCTTCCCCTGAGTCGTTCGTTAGCCGCCTGTGCAATTCCGAACGGATGAGCGATGCGCAGCTAACGACCGGTTATGCAGTTTCCGCGGCCCCGTGCGAACCTCCGGGTCAGATCCCAGTTGAAGCACCGTATCAAGAATCAAGAAGTCGGCACATGAAGCTTTACAGCCTTGATTTGCACAAGTAAAATAGCATTTTCGGCTCAGTACTTGCAAGTCATTGAACCACGAGCTGTATGATTGGTCCGGCTTTTTATGGTACTGATGAAATTATAGCCTGGAGGTAACAACATGGTACCGCTGGGAATAATAATTAGTCAACAGAACTCATATCTCCTGAAAGGCGAGGCGCCAATTTTCGGTGGAGGAAAAACGTGTCCGGCGGCGCCCAAGACAGAAAAAACGATCGCTACAACGAAACGTCCCCTGACTTGAAACGTAGTGAAAATTTGTTCAGTCGACGGAGATAAGTCACTGAAAAGAGGAAAGGACGGAGGACGGGGTGTGGTGTCGAGTGCAGAGGGTGTCGGTCCCTGGGGCGGAGCGGCCCCCTGCACACGAAGGTTGTCCACGAAGAGCTGAAGCGACTCTTGCAACAAGTCTGTCTGTATCTGCAGCTGGTAGTGCATCGGCTGCTGCTGTCGCTCGAGCAGGCTAACCAGTTTAGCTCCCATGCTACGAAACAACTTCCTTTTCCCTCGTCGCTAATTTCTGTATCTGCGAGTAGCTGGATACGTATGTACACATCAGAAAAACAGGAGAGACGGGACTCAAACCTACGGCGGAGTTGAGCAACAGGGCTGACGAAAGGGCGGACCCGACACAACAGGAAAAAGTCAATAGCAACCTATGCAACTACGAAGTGTAACGAACTACCGACACGACGCTGTTAACTGGTCAGCTAGGAGCCACAGTCCATATCGAGACCAAGGGGTGAAACCAGTACCTAAGCGAAGTGGTCAATGGGTAATCAGTGATGCAGTGGAGATAGTAACGAAAAGTATCAGAGGAAGTACATAACTGATTGAGCGGTCGAAGAGGAGCGATATTTGTGCCTGCCGGAGGCAGCACGTATTCACGTGCTGAGGCGGTGGCTCACTCTCTAGACGAGTACAACGCTGCGGCGGCACTGCCCTCTATCGTCCATCGAGGTCTGTCTGCTCCGGTGGGCATTCAACTTCCGCGCAGCCCGATACAAGACGAATGTTCGTCGGTTCAGTAGTGATTTGCTGTGTCTCTAGAACGGGTATGTATTTTTTTCTGGGCAGCCGCAATTTGCACTTAATATGTTTTATTGACCCCTTTCGCTCTTTAATTTAACGAGCGTTGTCAGAAAATCTGGAAAATTTGTGGTAAGTTTCTGTGGGACCAAACTGCTGACGTCATCGGTCCCTAAGCTTACACACTACTTAACCTAACTTAAATTAACTTACGCTAAGGACAACACACTCACCCATGCTCGAGGGAGGACTCGAACCTCCGACGGGGGGAGCCACGCGAACGGTGGCAAGGTGCCTGAGACTGCACGGCTACCCCGCGCAGTCAGAAAAATCTGGAATTTGCAGTTTACAATTCAGTAGTTGACTGTTAAATTAAAGACCGAAACCAGTCGCTGAAACGTACTGAGTGAGAGTTGTGGGTGCCTCTTTAGGCAGTTTATAGTTTTAGTGTGTTCCGAAGAAGGCGTGGTTATACGCGCCGAAACATAGGTAAACATCCGGTTTCAATTTGCAGTCGAGGCGGCTTATCTATAATCACTAAGGAACACTGCCTAGAGGCTAACATAAGTTCAAGCTAATGCTGTGTGATTGGCCACGGTGCCTCAGGAACTTGTTGTATAGTTACTTACGGACTTCTTGTGTTTTCACCAAATTTCAGGCAAACCTTCAGCGCTTTCATCGACTGGAAACTTCTTGCGTGGCGACCACCTGTAAATTCAGTCCACCTGTACATGTTCTTACTTATTTCGATATTAACGAAGGTCAGTGTTTGTGAAATTTGTGGCCTCCTTAAAATTTAGCGTTGCCTTGATTTAGAGACTGTCATTCGTCCACGTGCTGTTGGTGTAACTGCCACGTATAATTATCGCTTCCAGTACTAATGTTCTTAATCTGTAATTTTCCTTGTATTTGACCGAGCGAGGTGGCGCAGATCGGGAGGACGACGGTTCAATCTCGCGTCCGGCCATCCTGATTTTAATTTTCCGTGATTTCCCTAAATCGCTTCAGGCAAGTAGTAAGATTGTTCCTTTGAAAGGGCACGGCAAACTTCTTTCGCCATCCTTTCCTAATCCTATGAGACCGATGACCTCGCTGTTGGGTCCCCTCCCCCAAATCAACCAACAAACCTGCCAGTCCTTGTATTTGAATATCATACTCTCGTGGACTGTTATTAGTGGGTATTAAGTCGTTGGTGTAGTTGATAAGAATAATTTTGAATTTTAAGCCATTTGGACTATTTTTCGACTGTGACTGTCTCAAGAAATATGTAAAGTTTTTTTTTTAAATTACCGCTACCAGACACAAACTTTGTCAACTGTTGTATCACTTATTTATTTAGCGACATGTTTCGAGGGTTATACCAACAAGCCAAGTTGTTCGAGTATTTCAGGCACACAAAAACATTAAAATGAAAATACTGAAAACTAACCTAAGCATAAATTTCAACAAAGTCTGTTTGAGAGAGGATTTGACCCCCAAATATGTAAAACTAAAAACAAACAACAGTTCTTTCTCTGCCAAATTGGCTCGAAAGAAAGGTGAAAAAATATGGTTGACATCGCCTCTTAGTAAGTTTTCTCTTCTTCCACAGGATGATCACAGCATTTAGCAAAAGACTATGTAATATCAGTATGGCCTTTTAACAAAATTGTTTTTGCAATGCCATTTAGCCTGACGATAACATATAACCTTCGAAACCTGTCGCTAAATAAATAAGTAATACAATAGTTCACAAAATTTGTGACTGGTAGTGCTAATTTAAAAAGCCTTTACATAATTTTTAATTTACCTTCCACCCTTCCCTTGTTAACTGTACTGTACTGTAACTACTTGTAACCATTTTTTGTTTAATACACCAACATACCTTTAATTTGGCCTTAAGCTAATTTTGCATCTTCTAAGTTTGTCATTTGATTTCTTTTTATGCTTGTGAACAAATCCACAATGGATTAACTCTTTAGCATCAGTCTGATTTGTTATTTTTGTCACAGCAGCAATTCAAAAACTTTAAGTCCAGATGCACAAACCAGTTCTTATTCACTCTTAAGCAATTTATTGCTTGTTTTTGCTTCCTTGTTAGTTATAAATAATGGCGGCTGCAGTGTAACACGTGTTAAGTTCGGCTCGCGAAATTTAGTCGAATTCGAAGGTGTTCTCGCAGGTGGTGTTGTCTAGTACAAGTGGAAATCGTGTAAACAACAGGGTTCTGTGCAGTAGTGCTATTTTTTTTTCTGTGCTCCGCCAATATCTTCGAGAAAATGGTAAACAGAAGAGTCAACAGCAGCGCGTCCAGCAGCGGGGAAGCAGCAGGTGCGGCGGGCCCGCTCTTGGCGGAAGGTGCGGCCGCGGCTCCCGGTATAGCGGAGCTGGTCCGCTCTGAGGTAAACGCTGCGCTTCGCGATAAAAACAATCTCGATCTGATAGCAGGCACTATATCAGATACTGTAACGGCAGCAGTATTGGCCAAAATGCGTGAAACTGTTGAGGCCAATACTGCCGAAATTACAGCACTAAAAAAGTCTGTGTCTGAATACGAGAAAAAGGCACGAGAGTTGGAAGTGAAACTATCTGCCGCAACTGACGAACTAGAACAGTACCAAAGGCGAAATAGTCTACGACTGTTTGGAGTAGTAGAAAATAAAGAAGAAGACACGGACAACCTGCTTATACAGGTTGCACGTGAAAAATTAGGCGTAGAAGTGACCAAGGCAGACATTGACAGGAGCCATCGGGTGGGACGAAAACTACCAGGTGCCACCAAACCTCGTCCAATAATAATTAAATTTATCTCGTACCGAAAAAGGGCAGAGATCTTTACCCAGAAGAAGAAGTTAGCAAGGACAGGGCTTACAATAAGGGAAGATCTGACACACGAACGGCTAAAGATTTTAAACAGTGCCATATCCCATTTCGGTCTTCAGAATGTGTGGACTCAGGATGGCAGAGTAATCATTAAGACAGCAGCTGGAAAGAAGACAGTCACAAACATGACAGAACTGAATAGTATTAAGTGAAGCTACTCGAGCCAAAAGTGCAAACTTAACACCATTTGCAAATTGTAACAGCCCTAAACTCAGATATAGTCTTGTAATTTTATTAATTTTTTAATTATACCCATATTTGTACCTTCAACTAATTGTTTTTGTAACTGTATTAACTTTTCACTATTTTTTTGTGTCTGTAGCTCTAACCATTACTTAATTTTAGTTACTGCTAATACTTTTTTCATTTTCTCAGTTTATTCTCTTCCGTTCTGAATTAGTTCTATTGCAATTATTAGTTTCTCCTTTAGTTCATTAATCACCCATCCCTTCGGTTTAAATTGTTCATAACAAAAATCACTATCAGTATCACTTTAGCAAATTTCAATCTAATTGTAGCTTCCTACAATAATCACTACCAGCATCACTTTAGTAAATTTCAATTTAATTCTAGCTTCCTACGATAATCTATTAATTATTAAGCTTACTTCTCTCTGCTGGCAGCATCGGCCTCTTAAATCACTCCCTTTTCCCTTATTTCCACCCTAAGCTGTTTCAAATACGCTAATTACATTTCTCCTCGTACGACAGAGGATACACAGTGACACACAGCCGTCACTATTTTGGTCATATTCTCCTTGCACCGAATACCACTAATCCATTTTCTATACTCCCGCAACCTCAGGAAATCTCTAGCAGTCGCCTTTCTTTCGGCACTCGCGGTGTCACACACAGGGCGCGCAAAATCTCGGACACCCCTGTGTTATGTCACTTGGCGGAAGCAGCGGCCAGTGCCCCTCGCGGCAGGTAGTGCCTAACAAAGGGACAAACCAGTCTGCCACCCTAGTTCAGGCTGCCCAGCGGAACGCGTCAGAGCTTTTAGCAGCTCACTGCAACATCCAGTCTTTACCTGCACATTACGAAGAACTTAGCCTCCTCTTCAACCAACTAAACTACCACGTAATCCTCTTATCCGAAACGTGGTTGAAACCACACATATCCTCTGCATCTATTCATCTCCCAGGGTACACATTTCTTAGGGCAGACAGATCAAAAAATCGAGGTGGCGGCGTCGGCGCGTATATACGAACAGATCTCAAAGCGAAAGTCTTATGTACGTCAAATCCTGCTGAAGAAAAAGAGGCTGAATTCATGTTCATTGAAATAAATATACAAAGTCGGAAATTCTTGACTGGCGTCGTGTACAAGCCGCCAAAAATAAGCTCAATGAGTTCCTTCCAGTCGGAATTACATTCACTTCAGTGTCAATACGAACATGTCATCGTAATGGGTGACTTGAACATAGACCTGCTAAGAGACACTCCCTCCGCAATAAACCTAAGAAGACTGTTTAGTTGCAATAGCATGAACATTCTTCCATTACAACCTACACACCATACGGCGCACAGTCATACTCTTATAGACGTAATCGCAACGAAACAGACTGACAAAGTAAGAGATGTTGGTCAAACATCGGCCCCTGGCCTCTCAGCACATGATGTAATATTCCTGGCCTACTCTGTGCAGCCCCCAAGGATCAAATCGCGTTACATAACTTGTAGGAACATGAAACGTATTGACCTTGACGCTCTAACAGCCGATTGCTCAGAAATCTCATGGCATCAAATAATCAGAAAACCCACAATCGACGGCAAAATTAATGAACTTGGTGATAAACTCACTGCCCTCTATGACAAACATGCACCTGTGCGCACAATCCGTGTAAGAAAATCTCCTGCTCCATGGCTGACAGCTGAATTACGTCAAATGATGACTAGTAGGGATGCTGCCCACAGGCGTTTCAAGGCAGATCCGAAACCCGAGCGTTTCGAAGAATATAGAAAGCTACGGAACAGAGTGAAACAATGCATTCGCAATGCTAAAATCAGGCACGCTCGCTCCCTTGTATGCAGCGATCTGACGCCCACGACTCTATGGAAGAATCTCCGTAGCTTGGGGGTCGGAAAGGCAAAATCGGAAACCACTTTTCATGTGTCAGCTAACGAATTAAATGAATTCTTCTCTGCACCTCTAAATACCAGCACAGCTGATAATTACCGTCCACAAGAATCCCTAAACAGGATAACTAACAACGATACCTTCCATCTAAAACATGTAACAACAAATACGGCAAGAAAAGCAATAATGAGAATCTCTTCTGATGCAATAGGCAACGACAGTATCGGTATAACCATGATTAAGAATGTTGCCGATATCTTAGTGCCTGTCTTAACTGGCATATTTAATTTTTCCCTCGTGAACGGAATATATCCCACTGCATGGAAAAGAAGCCTAATTCGACCCATCCCTAAGATCGAAAACCCGCAACTGCCTAGTGATTACCGACCAATTAGCATACTGCCTGCTGTTTCCAAAGCACTTGAATATATTGTTCATGACCAAATCACTGAACACTTGCATGAATTCAGCCTATATGACAAATTTCAATCCGGTTTCCGTAAACATCACAGCACAAACACTGCTCTAATTAAAGTAACTGATGACCTGAAATATGCCATCGACAATCGAAAGGCAACAATATTGACGCTACTGGACTTCAGCAAAGCTTTTGACACTGTTAACTTTGACATAATGCTCAGAAAAATGCAACAGCTTAATTTCTCTGAAAGTGCAATGAGATGGTTTGAAAGCTACTTAAAAGACAGACAGCAATGTGTTGTCTGCGTAAATGAAAAATCTTCCTGGAAACATGTTTCCTCGGGAGTGCCACAAGGATCAGTCTTAGGACCACTTTTGTTTTCTTTATATGTCAACGATATTTCATCGGTTCTGTCCTCCTGTAAATATCATTTCTATGCCGACGACCTCCAGCTCTACCTAAGCGTCAGACCTGAAGATGTAAACACTGCAATCGCTCAGATGAATGATGATCTGTCTTCAGTAGTGACATGGGCGAAAAACCTGGGGCTTAAACTAAATGCAAAAAAGACGCAAGTAATCTTAATAGCCCATCAGAAATTAATAAGTTCAGATTTCCGCGAACGGCTACCTCCTATTCTGCTCGACGGTACTCCAATACCATATCAGAAAACAGTGAAGAACTTGGGTGTAACTTTGGATGAGCATCTCAACTGGGCGGAGAATACAGTCGCAGTGTGCCGAAAGACGTCTGCTTGTCTCTATGCTCTCAAAAAGTTTCGGAACATATTTCCACAGGACTTGAAACGCCAGCTCGTGCAAGCACTCGTTCTGCCGAACCTCCACTATTGTGATGTGATTCAACAAGGCATGAGCAGTGAAAACAAAAGACGGCTAGAGCTAACCATGAATGCCTGTGTGCGTTACACCTGCAACATTCGCCGATACGATCATGTTAGTGCTTCATACTCCCAGCTAGGGTGGCTGCGGCCGGACAAATTGCGCGACTACCACACTCTATGTCTACTCCACCGACTCCTCGAGGCGCAAACACCCCAGTACCTTGCTTCAGAGATTAAAAACCTGTCATGTCATCATAATCGAAACACGAGGTCACTCTTATTTGGTATCCTAACTGTGCCCACTCACAAAACAAAAACTTTTGCAAACTCCTTCTTAGTTGCCGCTGTCCGCCTCTGGAACAAACTGCCCCTTACCTTGCGCAAAATTCAATCTGCTGCTGCTTTTAAGAAGAAGTTGAAGCATTTCCTACTATCATACTTATAAAGTTCTCCACAAAATTAATGTACAAGGACAATCCCCTCATCTGTCAAATAGCAAAGCTAGCGTCTCCTATGTTGCTCCTGAGATGCCTTCCTCTTCATCTATCTCTATTAGCCACGCAATATTCTTTTCCTTTATATTTCCTTAATTATGTTTCATCATGTCTCTCTATTCTTCTCCTCCCTTCACCATGAGTCTCCCTCATACTCCCTGCTGCCAGCACTCCTATCTCAAATCTGTCTGTTCAATAATGTCTAATTATAACAGTACTTGTGATCTAAGAATATAAACTCTATATGTATGTATTTTTCCAGGTGTACCTTTCAAATTGTTTATTTCACTTTTTGTACTAGATGTAGTTTAACATGCCTACTAAAACATATGAATGTAAAATAAGTAGAATGCCTGGTTAGATGTAAGAGAGGGCCTGATGGCCCTAATCTTGCCAGGTTAAATAAATAAATAAATAAATAAATATTTGTGCTGCAGGTTATTGAATTTTAAAATGTATTGCTTACTATCATTACCTTATTGATGCATTTTCTCATTGTAAGATTTTCGTTGTCTTTAATAAACTGTAGCCTAAAGATACTTTATTTGTGTTGCTAGTAACTTCCCATTCCCCAACCAACGGCCTATCGCTTCACTTGTAATGACTGACTTCAAAATGCATGCGAATAAAAAATCTAGTTAAGTCTTTAATAAAAACCAATACATACAGTATTTCACCAGAGACTACAATAACGGTATTTTTATCTCATTTTATTACATAAAGAGACATCAAATTTTATGACTGTCAGGCGTGGTCGGCACTTGGATGGGTGACCATCCAGGCCGCCGTGGGCTGTTGCCATTTTTCGGGGTGCACTCAGCCTCGTGATGCCAATTGAGGAGCTACTCGACCGACTAGTAGCGGCTTCGGTCAAGAATACCATCTTAACGACCGGGAGAGCGGTGTGCTGACCCCACGCCCCTCCTATCCGCATCCTCCACTGAGAATGACACGGCGGTCGGATGGTCCCGGTAGGCCACTCGTGGCCTGAAGACGGAGTGCTTGTATAAAAAAATGTCGAGAAGTTCTTGACTGGCTTACTTGAAATTTTTTACTCGATACTCTAATAAGAAGTCAGATGGACAAAGGCTACATATTATAAATAAAAATCAACAGTTTTTCTGTTGAAATAAGTGCTGTCAAAATCTGCGATTTAGTTTTCTTTCTCACAGTCAGCTTGAACTACTATGGCACGCCATTTGAACCATTAAGCAAATAATTTCTACCTTATGTCTCCTCTCCTCATATAGTTAATTTGAAACAAAAATTGTATACGGATTTGTGATGTTTCGTTTCTCTTCTCGTAGTTGGTTTTAACAGAAAACAGGATTGATCTATTTATGGTTTATCGTCTTATGACTGGAGTAGTACTACAGAATCTGACTCGGGAGGAACTCTGTAATCCTACCAGCTTTCAGATTAAACCTATGTAAAATACTGTCACCGAGGCTGCTATCTTCACTGACCCAGCAGCAGGAGAGAACTCTCGCCTGTATGATCCCAACTGATTTACCCATTCCTAACAAGCGATAGAGGTTCAGGGCACTCTCTTGCCCTTGAAGTGGGAAAGTGCCTCTGAAGTTGGAAGAATCAGCAAGGATCAACGGCATGAGGACGTAGTAGACAAAGGAAGCCACTGCATTAAAGGCATAAAATGTGTCTCCACAGGACATACGGTCTGTAATTGAAAAAGTGTCATGATGATCTCACCATAGGCAGAAGATTCCAGACTTACCATCGGCTATCACCCATTCCTATTTTAGCCAAGACCAATTCAATTGTTGCATTTGTTTGAGCTCAGTATTTGTTTTATTAATCAGATCAGTTCTTACTTGCACATAAATTTAATGTAACTGCCACCGTTTACTTTCTGTCCTGTGTACTGTTGCGGTAGTTTCTAATTATGGATAAGTTTGTAACAAGAAAGATGATGAAAATTGATATTTTTTCATCCGCTAGCGTTGTGTTAAGTTAAAAATATGTACGCAGTGCTATAATAGCGTAATTGCCCTTATATAGCAATATATAATGTTAGCACTAAATTCGTTATGGGGGGGGGGGGGGCTTGTAGAATTTTAGGGTTGCAATATTTGAGTGTTTCACAAGGCAGTGGAATGGTAAATATTATTAAAATCAGTTGATGAAAATACCCTTGGATTTGTCTGCGTGGCCCAAAAATCGCGTTGATCGACAAAAAGATCGTCCAAACGGCGATGTTTGCGTTTCTTTCAAAAATTTGCTCAGTATTCTATCATTAGTCGCCCAAATGGCAAAATATCGCTCAATCTGGTCACTTGAGCGGTACTCAGTTATGAAAAGCAGCTACTGGGCCATGGGAAGGGGTTTGCGGAGAGCAGAAGGGGGTGAAGTGACAGCAACTGAGGAGTTCGTTCGTTTCTAAAAGATTTTTTCGGCAGGCTGGTTGAATTCGTCCGACCCTAGTGAGCTCTGCATCCCTCCCTCCCCCTTTCGTCCAAAATTCAATTCCCTTCTCGTAATACTGTAGTAGCGGAAGCCAGCAATTCAAAGCACAATTAAATTTTAAATTTTGCATATATTCATGCAGTATCAAATGACTGAAGATGCACAATTAAAGGAAAAAGATGCAATGTCAGAATTCAATCTTTTGTTGTGGTGCATTTTATTTTGTTTTAATACAATGTACAACAACCAGTTTTTCCAAATTCTCCACCGACATGGGGGTAGTTAAAGATGCAGCACTCCTGCTTGGATGAAAAGAACTGCATCGAAGGCAAGTCGAACATCTCCTTGGAGACTATGAGCACTAAAAGCCGTATGATAAATAAATAATAGTCAAAATTCTCCTTATTTAGACACTTTTATTTGTCTATCAGGACACTCTTTAATGCAGAAAATGATCTTCCTTACATTGCAAGAATTGAGAGATGTTTCCAGAATGAGATTTTTACTCTGCAGCGGAGTGTGCGCTGATAAGGAACTTCGTGGTAGATTAAAAGTCTGTGCCAGACCAAGGCTCGAACTCGGGACCTTTGCCTTTTGCGGGCAAGTGCTCTAACCAGCGAAAGGCAAAGGTCCCGAGTTCGAGTCTCGGTCCAGCACACAGTTTTAAACTGCTAGGAAGTTTCATTGAGAGATGTGTACTTAAATGAGGCAATTTGGAAAACTGTAAGATTGAATAATTCCGGATCGTTCACATTTTCGCAACCTAATGTTATTCTAGCTTTCTAAGTAGGCTGTTTAGGTTTTTATATAGGTAACGCCACGTAGCGCTCTGTATGTAAATCACTGGCTGTGCTGTGTGCAGTCTGTGGCTAGTTTGCATTGTTGTCTGCCATTGTAGTGTTGGGCAGTTGGATGTTAACAGCGCGTAGCGCTGTGCAGTTGGAGGTGAGCCGCCAGCAGTGGCGGATGTGGGGAGAGAAATGGCGGAGTTTTGAAATTTGTAAGACTGGATGTCATGAACTGCTATGTATATTTTGATTTTTCAACACTATTAAGGTAAATATATTGTTTGTTCTCTATTAAAATCTTTCATTTGCTAACTATGCCTATCAGTAGTTAGTGCCTTCCGTAGTTTGGATCTTTTATTTAGGTGGCAGTAGTGGCGCTCGCTGTATTGCAGTAGTTCGAGTAACGAAGATTTTTGTGAGGTAAGTGATTTGTGAAAGGTATAGGTTAATGTTAGTCAGGGCCATTCTTTTGTAGGGATTATTGAAAGTCAGATTGTGTTGCGCTAAAAATATTGTGTGTCAGTTTAAGGATAGTCATGTATAATTTTTCTAAGGGGACGTTTCATAGCTTATCTGTCGAACAGAGACCTCCTCATACCAAAAGCCCTATCGGTAATAAACACTGTGTTCTAAAAAATTAGCGCTCGTACGTTTCTGATTACTTCCTCAGTTCAAATCCAGACTGAAAGAAGAAGGGAGTAAAGTGACCTTGGAGGGTGAAGGGACATCGGAGCATGTCTGCTTCTTAGTGGTTTGCCAACATACATGACTCCTAAATAAGGGGATTATATCCCCACTTGGTGAAAACTGAGTAAAATGCTTTATCATTCTTTATAGAAATTTGAAGAATTTTTTGGTCCCGTGAGATTCGTTAAAAAGGGGTTTTACTGTAAATAATAATGATACGTCTTTTAAATGTCCTCTTTAAAAAAAAATTGGACCTCCCCCTCCCCGCTTTGACAATTTCCTGTTTACGTCCTTGAGAGATAGAGGAAGTATAACAGAATACTGAACGGGTAATTCAGAACATAATGGAAGATGAAAATCTAATAGTCATGGGCCACTGGAATACCGTTGTAGGGGAAGATGTAGAAGAAAGGGTTACGAGGGCTTTGTACTAGGGAGGCGAGAGGAAAAAGACTAATGCAGTTCTGCAATAAATTTCAGTTAGTAACAGCGAATACTCTGTTCAAGAATCACAAGAGGAGGTATACTCGGAAAAGGCCGGCAGATACGGGAAGATTTCTGTCAGTTTACATCATGATCAGGCAGACATTCTGAAACAAGATCCTGGGTTTTAAGGCGTACCTAGGAGCACATATAGATTCAGATCACAATTTACTTGTGGTCAAGAGCAGGCCGAAGTTCAAGAGACTAATCAGAAAGAATCAATGCCTAAGGAAGTGCGATATGGAAGTACTAAGGAATGAAGAGACACACTTGAAGTTGGAAATTTCGAAATTTGTGGTAAGGCCCTATGGGACCAAACTGTTAAGGTCATCGGTTTCTAAACTTACGTACTACTTAATCTAATGCAAAATATCTTACGCTAAGGACAACACGCACACCCATGTCGAGGGAGGACTCGAACGTCCGACGGCGGGAACCGCGCGGACCGTGACAAGGCGCCCTAGACCATGCGGCTACCCCGCGCAGCACACTTGAAGTTCTCTGAGACAGTGATAAAGAATATCTCAGTAGGTATCTCAGTTGAAGACGAATGGAATCTCTAAGAAGGGTAGTAGCAGATGTTGGAAAGAGAAACATAGGTACAAGAAGGTAACAGTGAAGAAACCTCGGATAAGAGAAGAAATGCTTCAGATGATCGAAAAAGAAGGAAGTAGAAAAATGTTCACGGAAATTTAGTAATACAGAATACAAGCTGCTTAGGATTGTGAAGCTGAGGCGAAATAGTTGCATGAAAAATGTGAAGGAATCGAAAAACAACTGATCCCAGGAAGGACTGATTCAGCATATATGAAAGTCAAAACAACCGTCGGTCAAATTAAAAGCAAAGGTGCCATAGAAATCCCACTGTTTAATGCAGCGGAGAGGGATAAGCCATAGGGACAGACGGGTAATATAAATATGTACAGGACCAAAGAGGGAATAATAAGAGTGAAACACCGAGAACGAACCGCACGGGTTAAAAAGGTTGTAAAGCTTCGCCCCTACTCTTCGATGTATACGTCAAAGGGGTACAAGAGTGAAATTAAAATTCAAGGTGAAAGGATATCAACGATTAAGTTTAGCTGATGACATTACCATCCTCAGTAGAAGTGAAAAAGAATTACAGTATCTGATGAATGAAACAAACAGTCTAATGAGTAAAGAATATGGATTGAGAGGTAAATCTAAGAAAGACGAAAGGAATGAGAAGTGGTAGAAATGAGACCAGCGAGAAAAACGCAAGTAATGAGAAGTAGTAGAAATGAGAACAGCGAGCAACTTAACATCGGAATTGGGTTTGCGGAGTGGACGAAGTTAAAGAATTCTGCTGCCTAGTCATCGAAAAATGACGAAAGGAGCAGGGAGGATATAAAAGGCCGACTAGCACTGCAGAAAGGTATTCCTGGCCAAGGTAAGTCTGCTAGTACTAAACATAGGTCTTAATATGAGGATGAAATTTCTGAGAAGGTACCTTTGGGGCACAGCATTGTTTGTTAGTAAATCCGGAAAAGAAGAGAACTGAAGCTTTTGAGAAGCGCTGCAACAAAGGAATTTTGAAAATTAGGTGGATGGATAATGTAAGGAATGAGAAGGTACTCCGTGGAATCGGTGAGGAAAGAGATATATACAAAACACTGACAAGAAGAAGGGACAGGGTTCTAGGATCTCTTTTAAGACATCACGGAATTACTTCTAAGTACTATAGGAAGCTGTAGAAGGTAAAAACTGAAGAGGAAAGCAGAGATTGGAATAGATCCTGCAAATAATTGAGGACGTAAGTTGCAACTGCTGCACTGAGATGAATAGGTTGGCACAAGAGAGGAATTCGTGGCGGGCCGCATCAAACCAGTCAGAAGACTGATGTAAGAAAAAACAAATCCGACTACAGCTCGCAATGAAGGTTCGTTAGCAATAACCATAAACACGGCTGAAGCGCATATAGAGGAGGAAGAGGAGATGGACAGAGAGTCACAGGAGGAAACAGACGTGGGTGGTGGGCTGATGGCTCTGAGAGCTATGGGACTTAAATTCTGAGGTCATCAGTCTCCTACAACTTAGAACTACTTAAACCTAACTAACCTAAGGACACCACACACATCCATGCCCGAGGCAGGATTTGAACCTGCGACCATAGCGGTTGCGCTGTTCCAGACTGAAGCGCCTAGAACCGCTCGGCCACATCTGCTACGGATAGATAGCGCGGGGGGGGGGGGGAGGTAAGCTGCTGGACAGTAAGAGGAGGAAGGAGGTGATGGGAAGGCGAGGAGATGGACAAAGAGAGGAGATTAGCACCTATATCCAACCGCCAAATATGTTTAGCAATTGTGAAGCATTGCCGGGTTTGCTAATAGCAAAATAAAAGCAGCAACAGCTTACAGTGAAAATAGCCTTTTAACAGAAATACGAGGCAGAGAGTAAAAGGAAGGCAGCCTGGGCTGTCTACGTCTGCATCTGATTTAATACTCCGCAAGCCAACTGGCGGTTTGTGGGCGAAGGTTCTTCTAGTACCACTAACTGATACCCCCTTGCCTATTCCACTCGGAATGGCGCACGGGTAGAATGTATTTCCCGAATTTTCCCGTCGTGATCATCTCGCGGGGTGTGGATGGGAGGAGGTAATATGTTGCCGAATCTTCCCCGAACGTTCTTTCTTGAAACTTCAATAGTAAATCTCTCCGTGACGCACAACGGCTTTCTTGTGGTGTCTACCACAGGAGTTTCTTTATTACCTCTGTAATGCTGTCGCACAGACTAAACCATCTCTTGACAAAACGAGCAGCTCTTCATTGGAGCTTCTCTCTCTCTCTCTCTCTCTCTCTCTCTCTCTGTCTCTCTCTCTCCCTCTCCCTCTCCCTCCCTCCCTCTCTCTCTCTCTCTCTCTCTCTCTCTCTCTCTCTCTCTTTTCTAACAGTTCTACATGGCATGAGACCAGAGTGATGAACAAATGAACAATACTCCAAGAACAGGTGGAACAAGCACTTCGTAAGCCTCTTCTTTCGTGGACGAATTACGTTTTCTTGAGATGCTTGCTATGAATCTCAGTCATGCGTCTGCTTTTCGCACTACTTGTTTCAGGTGCTCATTCCACTTAAACTCGTTCTAGATAGTTATTTCTATATATTTTACGGTATACACTTTTTCTAGTAATTTGTCATCAATGGTGTAGCTGTACAGTAGTGGGTTTCTTTCCCTACATGTGCGCAATATGTAACATGTATATACGCTTAGGTCAACAGGCAGAGCCTGCATCTTTCATCAATTCTCTGGTCTTTCTGCAAATCATTACTATCTTCTGGTGTTGTTACTTTGTTATAGACAACCGCATCATCTACGAACAGCCCGAAAGAGCTTCAGATGATTTCTACTAGATCATTAATACACACTGTAAACAGTAACTGTCATCTCACACTTCGGGTGCTCCAGAAATTTCTTTACATCTGTCGATTTTGTACCGTTAAGACTGACGTGTTGAGTTCTATCTACAAACCAGTCGCAAATCTGGTTCGATGGTCGGTAAGCTCGGATTTCTTTCACTTGACAGCGGTGCGGTTCGGTGTTTGATGTCTTCGTGAAGTCAAATAACTCGGCATCAACCCGACCCCTTTTGTTTAAAGCGCTATGAATATCATGAAGGAACAGACCGAGTTGATTTTCGCAAGATCTCTGTTTCCGATTCGGTACTGATTTTTAAAGATAAGATTTTCGTTCTCTAAAAACAAAATTCTTGAGCATTAAACACGCTGCATAATTCTACAACAAACTGAAGTCAACGTTAAGTGCACCTGTCCTACGACCGTTCTTGAAAACGGGAATGACCTGCACTTTTTTTTCAGTCGCTAGGTGCCCTTTGGTTCTTCTTTGGCATAATCTTTACAGGTATCTCATCTGGTCCTGATGGCTTTCTACCACTAAGCGACTGCAGTTGCTCTTCTCTTCCGCGAACAACGGTCATCCCAACATCCGTCGTTTCGCCGGTCGTATGATGATCGAATGGCGGCGCCGTATTAAGGTTTGCCGCGGTGAAACCCTATTGGAATACCGAATTCAGTATTTCCGCCTTCTCTCTCTCGTCTTCCACTTTGGTGCCAGTATGGTTGCAGTGCTTAAATAGGGGAACTCGAACCTGTTACTGACTTTACGTAAGACCAAAATCTCTTAGGGTTTTCAGTCAGATCGGTTGACAAAATTAAACTTTCCAAGTAAAACGCTCTTCTCATTAATCTCCTTACGCTCATTTCCACTTCATCATTAAGAGGAAAAAAGCGAGGAAAAAAGATCTTAATAGTAAGGGAGAGGAATAGAGTAATAGAAGATCCACACCACCTATCAAAGTATATGAATGAGCTTTTATCAAGTAGAACAAAAACGCCCTTAAACAAATATAACGTCAGTACGATAGTCTTACTACGAACCAGAGAGTATGATGACAGTAGTACTGTTCAAAACCTGAAAAATAAAAGGGCTGTAGGCGTAGAGGAAGCACTACTACGTAACTTTACAGACATAATAAATTACTCATTCGCTTGCGGAAGCTTTCCAGAGAATTTAAAACAGACAAGAGTTGTGACTCTACTAAAGAAAGGTAATGTAAAAGACCACCTCCCGATTTCCTATTTTCACGATTCTCAGTAAGAATAGAATCAATAATTAAAGTCAGATTCATTAAGTATTTCAATCAATAAAACTTTCTAAGTGAGTCGCAATTTGGGTTTCGAAGTCGCAGAAGTGAGAATCAGCCATAATACACTCCTGGAAATTGAAATAAGAACACCGTGAATTCATTGTCCCAGGAAGGGGAAACTTTATTGACACATTCCTGGGGTCAGATACATCACATGATCACACTGACAGAACCACAGGCACATAGACACAGGCAACAGAGCATGCACAATGTCGGCACTAGTACAGTGTATATCCACCTTTCGCAGCAATTCAGGCTGCTATTCTCCCATGGAGACGATCGTAGAGATGCTGGATGTAGTCCTGTGGAACGGCTTGCCATGCCATTTCCACCTGGCGCCTCAGTTGGACCAGCGTTCGTGCTGGACGTGCAGACCGCGTGAGACGACGCTTCATCCAGTCCCAAACATGCTCAATGGGGGACAGATCCGGAGATCTTGCTGGCCAGGGTAGTTGACTTACACCTTCTAGAGCACGTTGGGTGGCACGGGATACATGCGGACGTGCATTGTCCTGTTGGAACAGCAAGTTCCCTTGCCGGTCTAGGAATGGTAAAACGATGGGTTCGATGACAGTTTGGATGTACCGTGCACTATTCAGTGTCCCCTCGACGATCACCAGTGGTGTACGGCCAGTGTAGGAGATCGCTCCCCACACATGATGCCGGGTGTTGGCCCTGTGTGCCTCGGTCGTATGCAGTCCTGATTGTGGCGCTCACCTGCACGGCGCCAAACACGCATACGACCATCATTGGCACCAAGGCAGAAGCGACTCTCATCGCTGAAGACGACACGTCTCCATTCGTCCCTCCATTCACGCCTGTCGCGACACCACTGGAGGCGGGCTGCACGATATTGGGGCGTGAGCGGAAGACGGCCTAACGGTGTGCGGGACCGTAGCCCAGCTTCATGGAGACGGTTGCGAATGGTCCTCGCCGATACCCCAGGAGCAACAGTGTCCCTAATTTGCTGGGAAGTGGCGGTGCGGTCCCCTACGGCACTGCGTAGGATCCTACGGTCTTGGCGTGCATCCGTGCGTCGCTGCGGTCCGGTCCCAGGTCGACGGGCACGTGCACCTTCCGCCGACCACTGGCGATAACATCGATGTACTGTGGAGACCTCACGCCCCACGTGTTGAGCAATTCGGCGGTACGTCCACCCGGCCTCCCGCATGCCCACTATACGCCCTCGCTCAAAGTCCGTCAACTGCACATACGGCTCACGTTCACGCTGTCGCGGCATGCTACCAGTGTTAAAGACTGCGATGGAGCTCCGTATGCCACGGCAAACTGGCTGACACTGACGGCGGCGGTGCACAAATGCTGCGCAGCTAGCGCCATTCGACGGCCAACACCGCGGTTCCTGGTGTGTCCACTGTGCCGTGCGTGTGATCATTGCTTGTACAGCCCTCTCGCAGTGTCCGGAGCAAGTATGGTGGGTCTGACACACCGGTGTCAATGTGTTCTTTTTTCCATTTCCAGGAGTGTAGAATTCAATAAAGTGGCACTTGATGCTCTCGACAACGATGAGTTTGTCACAAGCGTATCCTCAGATATCTCAGATATCTTATACTTTTGATACTGCTGCTCAAAATATTTAACTAAATAAGCTATAATCATTAGGAATAAGAAACATAGTTCATGACTGGTTGGCTGGTTCGTTTCATACCTAGCAGAAGATATAACAGAAATTTTAAATGAGGCGAAACTTTTAGTGACATTCTTAACAGAACCAAAATACATTAATCGAAGTGTTCCTCAGCGTAACATATCAAACCAACATTGTTCCTGGTTTACATCAGTGATTTTCCAATAACGTTAATCGGTGGGTAAAAATAGTCTTTGCTGATGATAGTAAGATTATAGGCACTAAGAAGACAGAATAACTCCTTGCAGATAAAGCAAATGAAAACCTAAAGGAAACTTTAAAATTGGTCAATTAGAAACAAATTCGCACTGAACATAAAGAAAACAAATGCCATGATTTTCAGGGAAAATGACGCTCTTTAGTTAAATGTAGATGGTGCCTCTCCAGACTGTGTAACAAACACGAAATTTATGGAAATCAATATTTATTCTCAGGCGAAGTGGTGTAAACAAATACAGACATTTGCAGACGTACTGTGTTTTGGTTACACTTTCATACATACACTGAATTTTAAGCTACGAAATTATTTTCTGGCGAACAAATGCACACAATATGAGTACATATTCAAGATGCAGAAACACCGTGTGAGCACATTTAAAGTCAGTTACTCACTTCAACGATAACACGTATAATTACTACACAAACACTACTGAACGTGACGCTGGAATTAGATCTAAACTGAACTTACATTTACCAACAAAAATTAACCTGACACTCAAAACAGCCTTTCCTAGCGAGAAATAAAACTGTACGAGAAACTGCGCAAGGTGATTAAAGAGATTACTAAAACGAACTTAATTAGAGAGGCAGTTAAGTGTTAAGTAACATATTCTATAAAGAGAAGGATTACTTAGGTAACATACAGTAAAGATAGTAAAAAATAATAGTCCAACGTCTATCACTTCACGTAACACTTTCACACACGTTTCTTTCCGTTATTCTTTCCTGTGCTTTTTTCTTTGTCTGAAAGACCTAAAAGCTCTGCAACGTATAAGGGGCGATCAACAAGTTTTCTTTTGACGGCTTTGCTGCAGCGTATATGCAACAAAGTCAGACTCCATTGCGGAGGTATAAGTACCGACATGTAGACAAGGGATTCGTGTGCCTTGCCCTGCCGACGAACCTGAAGTAACTGCAGAAACGTCGACTACGGCGACGTTATTACCAAATGCATCCAAAGAGAACAAACGTGCTGTTATTGTGTTCTTGGCTACGGAAGGACGAAAATCGGTAGACATCTCTCGGAGAAAGAAGAATGTGTATGGGGCAGCATGGCCTGTCGAAAACCACGATTGGGAAATGGTGCGCCATGCTGCGTGATAACACACGTCCCCGTGCCGCAAAAGTCGTAACGCACAAGTTACGCCAACTGGAGCACCCGCCCTGTAGTCCTGATCTCTTCCCACGCGATGACACCGCCTTTGGTCCCTTAGAAAGGACCTCGAAGGGTCGACGATTCGGACGAGCGTATGCAGGGGGCAGTTACGGACTTGGTCACACAGCAGGGCATGGTGCTCTACCAAACTGTACCGTCAACCTGGTTCCTTGCTGTGATGATTGCCTCAACACTCACGGCGATTTTGTCTGACTGGCACACATTCTGGACTTGCCCCCTTCCAACAGAAAGTTTTTGATCACCCCTTATTTAATAATAACATATTATCTTCTTTCTAAGTTCAACATTTCAGTCATAATAGAGGGATGTTGACTCAGATTTTCAGGCTAGAAAACGGAAAACTTGAAAGGTGGCTACACTGAGCCACAGCGCCAGAGATCGCTAGAGAGCATTGTTCCGCCGCCTCCACGGGCAGTCATTATTGAGATGTGCTAGAGGTCAGTGCTTGTCCAGGACTCGTAGTAGTCAGTTCGTGTTGAGATGTGCTAGTAGGGAGTGCTTGCTGAGATGTGATACTGAAAAATTCTTGTTGAGATGTTGTAATAGCGAGTCGGTGTGGAGATATATTGTAATAATTTGAGTGCTTGTCATCAATATATGAAGGTAACGAAACTTGATTTATTTTTCATTATTTCCATGTTTTAAATAATGCGTCATTACAGGTTCAGTCAACAAAGCATCTGGCTTGTGTTCTTGGATTAGAGTGTAATTGTGGTTCTCTTGAGTAATTATGGTATTTTTATTTCCTTTAATTAATTCAGTATAAATGTTATTTAAAAATTCTTGTGTTGTTGAAGAAGAACCGTGCCAGATGCGTACGTTGAGTCACACTCCCACACACAGAACAGTTACTCTTGTGCTTGTTGTTGCGTTGGTTTTATAGTTGCTGGGGGCTTAATTAATTAACTGTGTTAATGAAAATTTCCATTTCATTCTTTGTTATTGTTCTAAGCAGTCAGATTGCGTAATAATAATAGTCAGGGCCAACCGTTTACGAGACTTCGTAATCGGACATATTTGCATTTCAATTTTATTAAGCCCCCATGCACGTGGCGACCGCTGCTTCGGATCGTCCCTTGGAATTCTTCTGATTGTGTAGACAGTAGTATTGTTGTAGTGATTTGTAGTTTAGTAATTGTAGTCTATATTGCATGTGTAGATTTGGTAATTAGCATTCTTCTAATGGTATTTTTCAAAATTTAATTTTTATTGCCTTGTATACGCGTTTGACGATTTAGTGCAATTATTTCAATTGTTCGTTAATCGTGTTTTTTGGGAAACATTTCGAGTGAATGGTATTGTTGATTATAAAGAGTCATTGTGTTTAATTTTCGTACTGTGACGAGTTTTGTATGTTTTGTAAATGATTACGCGATCGATGAAAAAGGCAAAAATGATGGATAGTCAGAATGACGAAATTGTTGACATGGCGAACTCGCCAACACAGGACAACAGTACGATAAATAATGAAGTTGAGAACAATTTAATAAGCAGGGAAAGTAGTCCGGAACCATTTCAAAATTTTTCTCAATCAGAAAATTCACAGAATACGAGATTAACGATAGAAAATTCTGGAATAGCATCAAACACAGATAGCTTTACAGCTATGACGAATGAAACTGGTTTTGCGGGAAATGTTAGGGGCGAAAGGAATTGCGAACAAGCTAATATGGAGCAGTTGATGGGTGCAATATTAAATTTGGGATCACAAATAGGAACAATTAAAACACAGATGGGAACAATGGAAACACGGTTAGACTCACTGGGATCACAGTTACGATCTGAATTAAAAACAGATAGGGGAACAATGGAAACACGATTAGACTCACTGGGATCACAGTTGGGATCACAAATAGGCACAATTAAAACAGAGATGGAAACAATGGAAACACGGTTAGATTCACGAATAGGGACATGTTTCAAAAATATGAAAGATGAATTAAAGAAAGAAATCAGAGAAGAAGTACAACCGATTTTGAATGCTCACAATAATAGATTAATTGCAGTAGAGATTAGACAAAGGGAACAGGATAGAGAACAGGAGGAGAGAGATCGCGTGATAGTACAGAAATTTTCAGAGTTAAATTTACAACGTGCACACGATAAGGAAGAAATATTTGAGAGAATCGAGGAATCCGTACCAAATGACAGAATAAATAAACTAACACAACAATATGAACAGTTAACTACCAAATGTGTTAATACTGAAACCCGAGTCGCGACACTTACGGAAGACGTAAATAGACAGAAAGAACAAATAGGTGATTTATCGGAAAGAGTTGAGGAGATTTCAGATAAATTGACAAGTCTTAGTTTAAATGGGGATAGAGATTCAGATGATACAGCTCCATTACCATTTGCAGAAACCGAAGAGTACCAGAACATAAATAAGCATGTTGAAAATCAGGGAAAATTTAATGAACGCGTTAAAAGGGAAGTTGAGGCATTACGAAAGCAAGTCAAACAAATTGAAGGCGAAATCGGAGGAAAAGACAGCAGAAGAAATTTAGAATCACAGATAGCAGAGGGGTTTGAAGAAAGTAATTTATTTCATTTACGGGACACAACAAGAGAGCGCCAGGCGCGCGAACTTGACAATAATCGACATTCAAACTGGGACAGACGCGGTAGGTCTTTGTCGCCACGAGGCGAAAACTTTGACTATAAACACTTTTTAATTGTTCGGAAATTTAAGATGTTTCGCAATTCTAGGAATGACATACGTCCATGTTCATGGTTGGATCGATTTACGTGCGCACTTCCGCCAGATTTGCCACTGAGTCACAAACTGAAATTTATGTGCAGCTATTAAAGTCCTCAGGGGATTCACTACACTAAGCGAATATGTGCTGTAGCGATCACAGGGCCCCGAGCTGTAGTGGTGCTATTTCCCTTTTAGTTTTCTGCACCGCTGCCTACTCTTTCACTATTCTTTGCATCTAAAAAAACAACTCTTCTACTATCCATCTATCTAGACAGTAGGTAAAGAATAACCGGATTTGACTGTATTACCCAAAAGTGACTTTGGAAATTACCGTTTGGACTTACTATATTTTCTGCAGCATTTATTCGTAGTATAAACGAAATTTTACCTGTTTATCTTCGTGACAATATTACTTCTTATGTTGACGACATTCTTATTGCTAAACGTTCTTGGAGTGAGCACAACAAAATTTTGGATTCATTATTACGTATTTTTGCACGAGTTGGCATGACAGTGAACTTGGAAAAATCTGAATTTGGTCGTTCTCAGGTGAAATTTCTCGGTCACATTATTTCTACAGAAGGTATTCTTCCCGATCCAGAGAAACTAGACGCTATTCATAATTATGCTGTTCCTACCACAAAACGTGATGTTCGTAGTTTCCTTGGTGTCTGTAATTTTCTTAGACGCTTTGTTAGATTGGACAATTTGGCCACACCTCGTTTATGTGAATTATCTGGAAAAAATTCTAATTGGTGTTGGGATGAGGAAGCTCAGTCAGAATTTGAACAACTTCGTGATGCTTTAGTTGCTGCCCCACTTCTTTCACATCCGGATTTATCTAAAGATTTTTGTTTGGCGACGGACTCATCATACAAAGGCCTAGGTGCACATTTATTTCAAGAGATAGAAGAAAACGGCGTTGTAGTACAGAAAACTGTTGCCTTTGGAAGCCGTGTTCTCTCTAAATCAGAGAAGAATTATTCGATTACGGAACTTGAAGCTTTGGCTGTTGTATGGGCCTTCACAAAATTTCGCACATTTTTGTTTGGCAGACATACTAAGGTTTACACCGATCATCGAGCTCTGGAATTTCTTATGTCGACAAAATTAACTCATGGCAGATTGTCACGATGGGCGTTGTACCTACAGGAATTTGATTTTAGTATTGTTTACATACAGGGATCTTCAAATATTGTTGCTGATGCTTTATCACGTGCACCTATGGGTTTGAAACAAAGTGCCGAAGAGGACGGCAAAGAAAACCATTATTGTTTGATGTACATTCAAGGTGTTGCGTTTGAGAACTTTATTTCGTCTTCGCTCCAGGACATCGCTAAGGAGCAAAATAAGGATCCAATCTGGAAGGACATTAAGGAGAAGTGGAGGAGAAAGGAAAGCGTAGCGATCAGACAGTATTATTTAGTTCGCAATGATATTCTTTTCAAACGAAAATCGGTCGACAACTCTGTTTGGTTAGTTTGTATTCCTGATGAGTGGGTCAATAAATTGATTTGGTACACACATTTCAGTTATGCGCACTTTGGTCCCAGAAAATGCTTTCATAAATTACGAGAAAATTGCTACTTCAGTAATATGGAAAAACGTATTCGATCTGTTCTTGCCAAATGCAAATTATGTCAAAAGGCTAAGCCGCCAACAGTTTCTCACAGAGCACCGTTGTTTCCTATCATTCCAGCGAAATTAAAGGAGATGGCTGCAGTCGATTTGTTCGGTCCAGTGGTTCGTTCTACTAATGGTTTTGCGTATATTTTCGTAGCAGTGGAATTAACATCAAAATATGTGTGTTTTACACCTTTACGCAAAGCAACAGCTCGTTCAGTATCTAATGCTTGCATCAAACATTTTCTTAAGGAAGTTGGTCATGTTGATAAGGTTATATCAGATAATGGATCACAGTTTCGCTCTAAAATTTGGCTTCGTACTCTACGGCGTCGTAAAATTAAACCAATTTTCATTTCTTCATTTCACTTTTTCACCCTCAATCTAATGCTTCAGAGAGATGGATGAAGGAAATCAATAAATTGTGTCGTCTTTATTGTCATCAGAATCACAGAACGTGGGATCAGTATCTTCATATTTTTCAAAATATTCTGAATGAACTCCCTAATGATTCAACTTCTTTACCGCCTACACTGATATTAAAAAATAAAGCACCGACAAATCGCATTTCTGAAATCGTTCCTTTTCCGCCTTCACGAAAACTGCGGCATTCTGAAGTTGTCAACCTGGCCCTACGAAATATTGCGTCTGCGGCTGCAAGAAGAGAGAAATCAGCTAAACGTCCTGGTCGTTTAAAAACTTTGTCAGTTGGTCAGAAGGTATTAATTAAGTCCCACCGTTTGTCTCATAAAGGAAAAGGCTTGTGTCGCAAATTTTTTTTGCTTTATAACGGTCCATTTAGGGTTCGCAAAATCATTCATGATAATACTGTTGAAGTAGAAACTCTTAAATCTCGGCGCTCTAAGGGAATACATCATATATCGAACGTAAAAATTTTTGTGGAATGACATACTTTAGAGAAACTAACAGCTACATGTAAACATGCGGAGAGTACAAGGATACCGCGCCGTGTTCCGGCGGCGGCACATACTCAAAGCAACAGTCAAGTCTGCGCGCCGCACAAGGCAGTCGTTGACCGCAAACAATCACTTCCTACGTCACGCGCCTACAGCTGATCGAGTGCTCAGTGCGAATGCACTGACAGACGTAAATAAATACACAGTTTAATTTCTCCGAATAAATTCTGTATAAAGCTGTAAGGACTTCATAAATTATGTTATTAACGTTCAGTATTTTTCAGGATACGGTTGTATAAAATATTTAAGACCTTCAGGTAAATTCTGTGTGTCCGACGTTAAGAGGACTTACTATCGAGAAAATTTCAGGAAGAATGTAATTTCGAAGATGAAACTAATAAACTAAAAAGGTAACGGTTAATTGAGCTTATTTTTCAGGTAACAGAATTCCACTTAGGTACGTACTTTAAACGTAATTTGCTGCTTGCGATTACGTGATTCATACTTTGTGCTAATTTCATGTTCTATGAATTTACTAGTGAAGCGACGTGCTTACGCATGTTAACTGATTTTGACAATGATTGACTAATGAACAGGGTTGTTATTTGTATATATTATGCATCGCTTGGCTGCTATGCTTTTTCACTGATGTCATATTTTTTTATTATGTGCCTGTTGTGCTTATTTAATTAAATTATAATTATCACCTGATTAATTGTGCTGATGTGGTTAGATATGTAAGTTATACTTTGTGATTTATCTACTTGCGCCTTCATGTTTACTTATTAAGATTACATATGAACATTTATTTGCTTATGTCGATGTGATTCTAATGACCTGTTTATTGTGTAAGGCATGTTTGCTGCTGTGCGTATGGATTGCATATTTACACATTTCTGTTTGTTGTCATAACTACTCTTCAATTTAGTATATAGAAATGCTGATATACTGTGTACAAATATAGAGTTTAGGTTACACTATGGTATTAATTATAGATTGTTCGCTTGGCAGAGCCTCGTTGTAGGAATTGTGCTGCATCCACTTCTTGACATTCTGTTCTCTACTGGTATATTTACTCGCTATTGCTTGTTTTGCTTACGCTCAGTGCCTTATATTTTTAAGATAGGAAAATGAACTGCTATAATTCGACGAACGATATTAGTACAAGAAACTTCATAGAAGTCACATGAGCTGAGGTTTTAGGGAAGCTGTATAAATTTATGTTACTAGGAAGGAAGCTAACGACATGATATACCAAAACTAGGTTTAGACCATTGACAGTATTACACTGCATTTTCGTGAGCAATTGAAATAGGAAGTGACACTTGACACAAAAAATACTCCACATGTTTGCTTCTGCTATGATTCTTGAAGTGGTGTACACACTGTGAAATATTATGATCATTCACACTCCGTAATCGTACTTAATTACTGAGAGTTATTCGAACTTAAGTCTGTTAGAGGTCATGTATGCATTTCTTTTATTTAATGATGGACAAGGAACCAAAATGTATCTTATAATTTATAATGAGTAGAAAATTTGGGTCAGATGGATTACACAGAGGTTGTGTGTGGACACTGTGTCTTCGGATTGTATGGGATGATGAATTGAAGTTGCACTAGGATTTTGTCTGTACTTGTTCGAGGAGACTGACTAGAGGAAAGAGTTGTTATGGAAGTGAAATGATATTGGTGCTGAGGTTTATATGTATCGACGTATTATTGAGGTATTGAGATTAGGTGAAGTAGATGATTATTGGAGTTTTCGTGGACAAAAGGTAAGGTAAATGATATTGATGATCGACGTATTGAAAAGGTATTAGTGAAGTATTGAGATGTTGTGATGCTAATGATTATTGGAGTTTTGGTGGATAAGAGGTAAAGTAAATGAGGAGCATATTGTTTTTGTTGGTTTATATGGAACAAGGAGGATGAAGATGGCAGACTAGAACACTAAAGTAGAAAGAAGATTGCCTACACACACACTTTGTTAAATCAATAAGCAGTATACACTTTTTTTTAAGAGAGGAAGTATTTGCATATCTTGGCTCACTGACAGTTGTTCAGCAACAGTACAATTTGATCTGGCTTGGCAAACATTGGTCTAGACATGATGACTATGACGTTGACTAACTATTATTGACTGTTATACATTGCTGCCACTACTACTTGATACACATAATGAACATAAAGTTTCGACAGAATTGCATTTACACAGTTAACACTATTCAATTACACAGTAGCACTAATGTGGATGAAAGATGAGTGAATGTGTTTTGTGTGTTTTCCTTTTATAATCCCAGAGAAGTGATCCCAACCTATCTCCTAAATATTATTTCACTTGTTTGTTGTGGCTTGCACTGACACCCATAAATATTATAGGTTAACTGTTATTGTGTACTGTAATAGTTAATGTGACAATTAACTGATATCATTTGTGTGTTTATTATGATTTGTATGTTTAGTGTAAGAGCATTGATTATATTTTGTTAAAGAAATTGTATGTGCATTCAAACTATTGTTCATGACTGAACTGTCTCAGTAGTTATGGTGAATAGTATGGACTGTTACTTGCACTTTTTCTACATGATTGGTGCCACAAGGACATGTTTAATTTCTGCTGATGAACTGTGTGATCAGTGATTGTAAAAAAAAATTATGGACTGTTACTTGTACCTTTTCTACAATATTGGTGCCACTAGGACATGTTTAATTTCTGCTTATAAACTCTGATGAACAGTGTGATCAGTGACAGTGTATTTTATTGAACTGCTTCTGCTGAGAAATGTGACTTGTTGCTGTGTGTACCTGCTCAACATTGCTGGGTACCACTGATGGACTGCTTCTACTGAAATGGTGTTACTTGTTGATGTCTGCACCTGCTCAACATTGCGGGGTACCACTGATGGACTGCTTCTACTGAAATGAAGTCACCTGTTGCTGTGTGCACCTGATCAACATTGCTGGGTGCCACTAATGGACTGCTTCTACTGAAATGGTGTTACTTGTTGGTGTCTGCACCTGCTCAACATTGCTGGGTGCCACTGATGGACTGCTTCTACTGAAAAGATGTCACCTGTTGATGTCTGCACCTGCTCAACATTGCTGGGTGCCACTGATGGATTGCTTCTACTGAAATGAAGTCACCTGTTGCTGTGTGCACCTGCTCAACATTGCTGGGTGCCACTGATGGACTGCTTCTACTGAAATGAAGTCACCTGTCGCTGTGTGCACCTGATCAACATTGCTGGTGCCACTAATGGACTGCTTCTACTGAAATGGTGTTACTTGTTGGTGTCTGCACCTATTCAACAGTACTGGGTGCCACTAATGGACTGCTTCTATTGAAAAAATGTTACTTATTGGTATTTGCACCTGTTGACCATTGCTGGGTGCTACTGCTGGAACTGTCAACTGCTTATTCTTGGGCTATGGAAAGCGTTTATGTGAATATTTGTATAAACTGATTTATTGTGTATTACTGTTTGTGGAAAGTTATGAGACTCTTACCTGCACATATTCGTCATTGCTGACGCTATTGATTGAACTGTTTAACCACATAATACTTGTATACACTGTTATGTAAAGTCACATGTATGAAAGAATTTGTATTGCTTACTGTATTCTATATAATAGGTTATTGAAAGGTCAGTGCAAAGCCAAAATTTTATCTAGTTATATGATATTTACGTATTAATATTATCTTTTATTTTTGTCTGTATTTTTTTGACGAATTTGGTGGTATTTTCACCACCAATGCTGGCAAAAATACCATCAAATTCTAGCCGTGGAGGAAGGGCATATGAAAGGTGGCTACACTGAGCCACAGCGCCAGAGATCGCTAGAGAGCATTGTTCCGCCGCCTCCACGGGCAGTCATTATTGAGATGTGCTAGAGGTCAGTGCTTGTCCAGGACTCGTAGTAGTCAGTTCGTGTTGAGATGTGCTAGTAGGGAGTGCTTGCTGAGATGTGATACTGAAAAATTCTTGTTGAGATGTTGTAATAGCGAGTCGGTGTGGAGATATATTGTAATAATTTGAGTGCTTGTCATCAATATATGAAGGTAACGAAACTTGATTTATTTTTCATTATTTCCATGTTTTAAATAATGCGTCATTACAGGTTCAGTCAACAAAGCATCTGGCTTGTGTTCTTGGATTAGAGTGTAATTGTGGTTCTCTTGAGTAATTATGGTATTTTTATTTCCTTTAATTAATTCAGTATAAATGTTATTTAAAAATTCTTGTGTTGTTGAAGAAGAACCGTGCCAGATGCGTACGTTGAGTCACACTCCCACACACAGAACAGTTACTCTTGTGCTTGTTGTTGCGTTGGTTTTATAGTTGCTGGGGGCTTAATTAATTAACTGTGTTAATGAAAATTTCCATTTCATTCTTTGTTATTGTTCTAAGCAGTCAGATTGCGTAATAATAATAGTCAGGGCCAACCGTTTACGAGACTTCGTAATCGGACAGACAGCTGCTAAAGCAAGAAATCAAAATCATTTTCATTACATTTAATTAAGCCCCCATGCAAACTACGTCACATAAAATGGAATCACGCTATAGTCATAATGCCAGCTGACAGTGTGTGCATGGTGCGTGTAGCGTTTGCGCTAGGTGATAGCGGGAAATGAATGAATAGTGGAACACTAACGTTTTGCATTATTAAACAACCTTTTTGCAAAACGATATTGTGCACTAGCATAAACCGAACGACGTAGCTCTGTTTTAAACAGACTGGCCTTGTATTGTGTGGAGTGTGGAAACTCCAGTCTTCATCTGGCCATCCTGTTTTTCCGTGGATTGCCTAAATTAATTCAGGAAAGAGACAGGATGTTTCCTACTGCAAAGTCACGACCAACTACCTGTCCCATACTTGTCAAAATCACCGGTAAGTATGGAATTGCCCGTAAATAAGAAATGTTCTTTGGTTGTTCTAAAACTGTAACACGGGCATGGATGTGTATGATGTCTTTACTTTAGTTACGTTTAAGTAGTTCTAGCGGACTGATGACCTCAGATATTAAGTCCCATAGTGCTCAGAGCCAATAAAAAAATTAAAAAACTGTAATACCATAACATGCCCAATATTACTACAACAGCGACCCACGTAATATTAAAACCACTGCTACAGATAAAATAACTCAGGCAAGCGGGGGAGCACGAGGTTCCAGACCGCAGTTGTTTCCGTCCTTTACGAAACAATTAACATAAGGTTTCACTTGTGACTGTGGCGTATGAAACACAGTTCTTGGAACAGGTAAGTGGATGAACTCATTAGCTGCACTGCAAGAAAGTATGAACGAGTGCAAGAACGAGAACGCGGGAAATGTAATTAGCGAGATATTATCAACGTAAATTAGGAGAAAATTAATACGTGGACCACAAAGCGAAACGTAATTGCCGTCGTGTAATGAATTTCTGCCAGTGGAGCGCTGTGCGCAACACGGGACCAATACTCCGAACACTCTGAGTTAAGGACTCTTTAAGAACATTACCGCAAGGAACGTTTTGTAACCGTGATCAGTTAAGTTATTTTCATGAGACAGAAAATCGGATTTTTATGGTAGTCTTTAGATCGCATTAGAAGTCCAATTTGTACACCTTACGATTAAAGAAACATGACAATTAAAACATTATATCTTCTCTGGGAAACAGAAAGGTTTTTTTCGTAGTGACTGATACAAATCTCGCAGAAATCATTACCTGTTAACGCAAGTGCCTGCTTCATTAAACTATACATCAATAATGCACCTAACAACCAATGTGGATGAAACGTTAGGGCAACGTCTTATTACATATTTTATATCCCCTGAGTTGCGGATGACATACTGTACTAACACAAACGAGTGGTTTCTTTCGTTTGCTTGGTGTCATCACATTCCTCATCAACTTAAAAGTTTCCGAAAATAAAGAAGATACACAATGAAGATGTTTGAGAAATAAAATTGTGTATTTGCAAGAACTGAGACGTTTTTAATTCACTGTTATGTTCTACAAGTACAAATGCTATTTTGATGGTATAATACAAATATACTGTGACAGAGTTGCTTTCAAAGGAATGATATAGTGTATTTAGAAATTCTTCCAGTCCATATGTGGCGTACAACAAACCAGTGCTTAACATTATTGGTTAAAAACAGTCCTGGTTGTAATTTTAGTTTTTTTTTTTTTTTTTTTATTTTTCAACTACGCGTTTCGCCTTATTTAGGCATCTTCAGGTTGATCTTAATTTGGTATTTCTTAGAACGATCCTTTAGACAGTGTAGCCCAAAGGCATCGTCGAATACATCAGGCCAACGTCGCCTTCGTTAACGTCAGTAAAAACATTTCTATATGGAAAAAGAAGTTTTCACTGAGGTTAACGATGGCGATGTTGGCCTGATGTATTCGACGATGCCCTTTGGCTACACTGTCTAAAGGATCGTTCTAAGAAATACCAAATTAAGATCAACCTGAAGATGCCTAAATAAGGCGAAACGCGTAGTTGAAAAATAATAACTTAAATTCCAACCAAGACTGTTTTAACCAAAACTAATATAGTGTATTTAGTTAAAAGCAGTTGAATAAATTAATCAATTAAAACAGACGTTGCTAAAATGTGTAGATCCTGGAAGATAGTACATCACAAGTATAAAAATGTACCATCTTCGACAGTATCCCCACTATCACACAATATCTTTTTACTATAGTATAATATCAGTTCACTTAAACAACCACTGTGACTGTGTTGACGTCTGTATGAACTTCTGCGTGATGAAAGACACTTGACTTGATGGTACATCTACAAAACGTTGACTGCTACAGTAAACTTAATTTTTAAATCATTAAAATTGTTTCTCTTGAAGTTGTGTAGACATACGCTAGGTACTGTAGAAATAATAAAGATGCCATTTGAAGATATATAGGCCAATTTGTGCCCAGTGAGGAAGACACTGTTAAATTTGGACGAACAATCGGCCTAAAAAGATATGTCCTTATGTATTTTTAAAAAGGCCACCCACCGGATACATATGTTATCACTGCTAAAGCATATGTCATTGTCCGGACATAGATAAAGTGACATGGAGGTTGTACGAACGAAAAATATATTTTCCATAAGTAATCTAAACCAAAACACCTGTATGTAGTAACTGTACTATTATTTACTAGTTTCCTTCTACTCTTATTTCTGCCAAGAGAATTGGGAGGAAGTTTCCAATTGAAAACAGCGAAGTTGATACCGATATCTCTATAATTTAATAGCTATGAAAAGTGACTGTGTAAATTACTAAAATCCTGGTCATCTGTGTCGTCAAAAGTGGGGTTATATCATTTAGGAGTGCTCCAGATAAACTAAAACGGCATGTGATTCCCCTCCTTCGAGAACTGAGCGAGGGATCTCTGAGCGGTATGGATAACTATAACTGTGTGTGTGTGTGTGTGTGTGTGTAGTCTTGTATCATGTTTACGTCGTATGATGATGAAAGAAGGGAGAGGGTAAAACCCGACGCCGGCACTTACCATATTAGCCTTCAATAGAGTTCACAGCACACTGCAGAGAGGTTTGGAATTTAATCCCGGCCCAGTGGTGAAATGTCAGGTGATTGGGAACTTCACGCCAGCGCTCTTTCATCCCTTTGGAGCCACATACATGTAGTAAACATTTCATCACCATCATGATACGAAGCGGCTACTTTCGAGTCTACTGCATTAGTCAATGCTTGCGGTAGCTGTCTTGTGTATGGACGCAGGATAACAGGTGGTACTCTGCTGGTTTCCAAGACAAGAGAAAAGACTGAGATGGTCTATGAGAGATGGCTGATCAGTGTTAACAAAAAAAAAGTTAAGGGTCAACATGAATTCGTACAGCTGAAGATCGTAATTCACGGAAAAGTCATGCCAACAGTGAATGTCCAAAGGCTGATGATCATGAACATGATCTTCATCATGATAATTACAATTATGATAACTAAGATGATATCGCTAATAATAACTTACACATAAAACAGATGCACTTTTTGCAATGACGCTAATTTGTTACTTTCCTCTTCAGATATCCACATTCATTTCTGAAATGGTTCACCGTCCCAGCCAAACTAGGCGATGAAACCGTAACTGGAAAGTAGAATCTAAGAGGAGAGCTATTGGTCGGTCACTACTGGAGGCGCTGAGAAGTAAATTAAATCACTGTAACTGTGCCATGCCCCTAGCACTCGACTACATGCATATGTTAAATGCCAAAATGATTGAATTATTTACCTCCATTCATAGCAATAATTTCCTAGGAGAACTGTTCCTTGCTATTCAAAGATACGGAGCCTCCGCCGAGTACAAAACAGGCAGTGCAGTTACTCCACCGATCTACGGTCTTATATCACTCACCTACATTTGCCGCAAAATCTATAACGTATTCTTGAGTATAACAATACCTTCAACAATGTAACCGGTATGGATCCTGAGAACGTCGTGTGCTTAACTCGAGCAATTTGCACACAATTTTAATTTCACAAGTGTGATGGATGGTGGTAACTGTGCCAGTTTGGTGATTCAGGACTTCTGAGAAGCCGTTGATGTAGTAGCATCTCTAAAGTCATATATATCTGAAGATTTCACGTTACTGCAGATGGAGAGCTATCAGAAGAAACAAAAGTAATACATGGTACCTGTAATGTAAATATTATGAGAATATGAAGACTCTTTGAGTCAAATGTTAATTTTTCGCACCAGTGGTTGTAATATATCGCGTGTAGAATTTCATGATTTGCAATAATAGCTGAAGCTGATGTAAGAACGCAGAAATGCCTTACTCACCCATTTTAAATCTTTGTCGCCCTTTGTCTTTCGCTCGCTGCATTGTGAGATGTTACAGAAGTAGTTCAGGACATTCTTAACCTTCGAATTTGCTGCCGTTGTTCCAGGAGGACTGAAGAAGATACGTATATAAGCCACATTGTAAATCTTAGCCGGCCTAGGGGGGCCAAACAAAATGTTCCAATCGTGTGAAGGAGATGATTTTGTTCACATCTCAGTCGCTGCTGAGTATTTCAACAAGGATAAAAAATCAGTCGTCAGGTGCCCAAAAAAGCTTTATTTGGTTCACTTTACCGGTGTCAATAGTTTAAATTGTCATCTTCAGAAGTGAAACAGGCTCAAATCAAAGGTTATCCAACGTCAAAATAAGAATCGGAGGGTAGTGTGTGGTGTCACCGCAAGGCACCACACTTGCTATGTTGTAGGCTTCAAATCGGCCGTGGTCCGTCAGTACACATCGGACCCGCGAGTCGCCACTGTCGACGCTATCAGACCGAGCGCCGCCACTCGGCTGGTCTCACGAGACAAGCTAGCGCACTGGCCGGTTCTACAGCCGACGTTAATAGGAATGGTTCACCTGTTATAGCTTCAGAGACGCTAGTTAGCATAGCCTTCAGCTAAGTCAGTAGCTACGACCTAGCCAGGCCCCACACACATTCAAAATTGATCTATATGTGTGAAGCAATCAGAATTGTAAAGAAGTATTCGCAGTTCAGTCTATAACTGCACTTGTAAATGTTATTGTACAAAGTCAAGATCGACGTACACGGCTGATGCTGAATTAAAGCTAAGTATTTAATTGTATTCCTGTCTACTAACTTTCTAATGACCTAAGATGTTCCAGATACATCCTGTCAAGTAGAGTTCATTGATCCTCACTCGGCCTACGTGATCAACGCGTGCAGTTAATGGCCATCCCCCGCGATCGCACTAAGAATCAAATTGCGTGACTCAGTCGGTTCACCCTTTTTCCATCAGGCCCATAGTTTCGCCTCATACATAACATAGTGTCCAACAAAGAATTGGCAAAAAAATACATACCTGAAACAAGTATGTTAAAAACAAATGTACAAAGATTGAACATAAGAAGTAAAAAGAGGTTTGTTAATGCAGATGTAAAATAGTGAAGCTTGAGGACCACAACGCACCTCCGTCACAGAATCATCGCAAAAAAAAAAAAAAAACAGGTAATATGTGCGATGAGTGGCAAACAATAAACTGCCAAATCGTAAATCGTACGAAGTACATGCGGCGAAAGTTAACCTGTATACCGATGACATGAAGAGCATAAAGCTCACCTATGTATCAAGTGAGAGCGCTAGCGAGCTTAGAAAGTTTAATAAAGTATGCAACAGTGGCAGAGCAAGCATCCATTAAACATAAAAGAAACATGCAACATGATGAACATAAGCATTTAAACAGATAATAAACCATGGAGCAAGTGTTGAGCTAACAAAAACGTAAAAATGAAACATCATTCCTACATAACGTCTAACATTCTGCGTGGTGTCTGTTTCTTCTAAGTCGTGTCTCCCTACCACTTTCGCGCAACGACGCTCTGAATGTGTTTTTTAGGGAATTGACTAGTTTGAACCTGGGACCTGTTGCTGGTAATGAGACGCCACACCACACATGACATGTAGAGTTCAGAAGAGTTCAGTGAGACTAGCGATGATATAATCAAATACTTAATGATTTCAGCCTCAGCTCCACCGCACTCCGTGTAATAGAATCTTAATACTAACTAAATTTAGTGGAAGGGGTTCAAGGCACTCCTATTTTTAGTTAGCTGGTAAAATAACGTCGAAAAAGCAGTTAAGTTTAACATTGGAAATTTTATTCTACTCACAAAACATTGTTTATAAATTGCACTATTGATAAAAAGAAATATTTTAATACAGGATGATAAAAACCAACTGCGTTCAACAAAAATGTGAACGAATATTATCTGAATGGGTTTCCAAGTTCTACAATGGATCGAAGGATGACCTATGCCACATCACATCTATAATTTAGGTTTAAATTAAGTTTCACAAAAGACAAAACTATCAAAATGGTCTACAGTGACCCTCAATTATCTTAAATTACTTATTTAACTTGTCGTAAATTACAGTGGCTGCTGTGGCTTCTCAATAATTATGCAACAGAAAAATCATCGCGTTTCAGATTTTAACTTCACGCAGCAAATGTGAATACCATGAGCTTTAATTGACGATCGACACTAGTATTACGTAAAAAGGGATGTAACAGATGAGACTTCTGCAGTTCTAAGTGAAGCTTTATGCGCTGTTATGCGGCATCGCGTGCGTTCATTACCTTCTCGTTGGTTAGGCAGCGTCAGGGAGCGGCGGGCAGCACAGCTCCACACCTCGCTGTCTCGGAAGCAACTCTCTCCTAACTTCTCCTTACTACAATTTACCGAAGTTGGTTTAAAAAAAGCTATCTGGCTGTGTTTTCAACTGACCAATCAGGGTCTCAATGTTAACCTTAAGCTCCGCCTGCAAAATTCTGTCTACCCAATGAGAAACGTTATACTTTTCATGGTGGGGCAATGTTTTTAACGTTTGCAACGTAACAGAGACGAGAAAAAGTCTCACACTAGAACTTGCAACTGGTGTGGCCCTTTTAGTGTTATCTTAAGATCTGTACTGTTCTTCTGGAGGGCTCTATCTTTTAACATGGGCTGGGGGTGGTCCTGTCGGTCAGCTGGCGACGTGGGTGTCTGTCCCTTATCGTAGAGCCTCTTAGCCTACACGATTCTGCTCTTGGCTTCTCGTTTCTCCACTCAGAACTGCGTCTGTTTCACAGTGGGATGGTATGACATGCATTTAGGCGTTCTTGAGTTAGTCTGTGGTATTCCATTTGCTCACTTGTTGATCGTATTACTTTGGTTAATTTAATGTCAGGATTTATTCGGAGCTATGTGACGTACTGCCGGATTTGCTTATCATGTCAGGGTTTTCATGGATGGTGTTGGATTTGCCTGACACCTTACATATCACTACCCTTCAAACTTAATTTTTGCACTGAAGTTAGGCAATGATTGAATCGTTGTCTAAGTCAGTCATAAATTATTCCTTTATCTAAATTTTGTTGCCTACTGTTCAGCCACGTTATTCTGGTTCTATGCTAGTTTATATTACTAATTTATATTTTTATATTCTTCCAGATTATTCTCAAAAATATGTTTATATTGACAAGAGAAGAATATTTTTATGCTATTACCATTATTAATTTTTAATTATTTTTTCTTTATTTAAGTGTGAAGTTTGTTTTTTAAGAAGTTTGTTATCGAAAGTGAGGAGTCTTTCACATCGATTTTCTTTGAAATATTTTTTTTATAAATGTAGTAATTAAGTAAAATCTATTCCTAACACATTTTCTAATTATCATGTACAAGTAAAATGTTTTTGTTTCTAGACACTTATTTCAACATTGTTACACTAACAAATAATAATTATTTCCAAGAATTGCTTTGACAAAGAAATATACATACACAAGTATTGAGATATTATCCTAACAAATGGTACAAATGTTAAAAAAAGGGGAAAACATCCAAAAAGATGTTTTTTTTTATTCTTTGTTTATATAAGGAGAAAATAAGTAAAATATAGTTATTCTTTTATTTTTATGAGGAGAAAATAAGTGGCATATAGTTTTAGTGTTTATTATGCCTTACTTTTGTGCTTTATATACTGTCCATTTCAGAACTAATGACTTATTTTTATCGATAGTCTATTTTTTACGTAAGTCCATAGTCAATGACTGTTATTGTGTAGTTTCTTAGCTGTCTGGTGTGCTTAACTTATTTAGTTTTCCACACGCTTCTTTTGCACAATTCCTACATCACATAATTTGATTTCACACATTCACACAATCCTATCAACGTTGAAGCATGAGGTTGGCGAATGTTTTTGCATGAAGGTGATGGACTAGAGCGAGATGGATGTGGGCAAGTATTTGATGTACAGCTTCGTTCATCGTTCCTTGTTGGGTTTGCAATGGTGTGTTGCTGTTGTGGAGGTCCCATAATGGAATGGCGCTGTGAGCAGAGAATCACGTGGTTTACTGGCTTTGTATGCGTGAAAGTCATCGTTATGTGTCGCTGAAAGCGGTCATTTTTCGTTGTGATACTTCGCAGACAGCTAGATTACAATAGGATAGGGATTTGGGAAGGTATGTCGTCTATTCTTCACCCATCTTCTTTCTTGGTTTCAATCTTGCGAATCTTCAACTTCTGTTCTTCCTGCTTTTCCTCTGCTTCTTATTTGATTCTTGGTCCTTCTCTAGGCAGGATATGGGAATATTTATTAATAACTAGTCGCTTTGAAGTTCTCCTCTTAGTAACAGTTTGACAAATTGTTTGGACATGTCATTTCTACTTTGTGGAAGTTTTCTTCCTTTTCGTGCATCAGCGTGCTGTTTAATAGCAGTAGTGTGACTTTTACACATATTTTTTTCCAGTGGTGGCTTGCCCAAGCGGTCTTCCCGTCGGGCCGTTTTTTGCTCGCTCCGCTGAGTCGGGGCGTCCCGGGACACTCCTGGCCTTCCATGTGTCTACATCTACATCTACATCTACAGCCATACTCCGCAAGCCACCTGACGGTGTGTGGCGGAGGGTACCTTGAGTACTTCTATCGGTTCTCCCTTCTATTCCAGTCTCGTATTGTTCGTGGAAAGAAGGATTGTCGGTATGCTTCTGTGTGGGCTCTAATCTCTCTGATTTTATCCTCATGGTCTCTTTGCAAGATATACGCAGGAGGGAGCAATATACTGTTTGACTCTTCGGTGAAGGTATGTTCTTGAAACTTTAACAAAAGCCCGTACCGAGCTACTGAGCGTCTCTCCTGCAGAGTCTTCCACTGGAGTTTATCTATCATCTCCGTAACGCTTTCGCAATTACTAAATGATCCTGTAACGAAGCGCGCTGCTCTCCATTGGAACTTCTCCATCTCCTCCATCAACCCCATCTGGTACGGATCCCACACTGCCAAGCAGTGGGCGAACAAGCATACTGTAACATACTGTAACCTACCGCCGGCCGCGGTGGTCTCGCGGTTCTAGGCGCGCAGTCCGGAACCGTGCGACTGCTACGGTCGCAGGTTCGAATCCTGCCTCGGGCATGGATATGTGTGATGTCCTTAGGTTAGTTAGGTTTAAGTAGTTCTAAGTCCTAGGGGACTAATGACCACAGCAGTTGAGTCCCATAGTGCTCAGAGCCATTTTGTAACCTACTTCCTTTGTTTTCGGATTGCATTTCCTTAGGATTCTTCCAATGAATCTGTCTGGCATCTGCTTTACCAAACATCAATTTTATGTGATCATTCCATTTTAAATCACTCGTAATGCGTACTGCCAGATAATTTATGGAATTAACTGCTTCCAGTTGCTGACCTGCTATTTTGTAACAAAATGATAAGGGATCTATCTTTCTATGTATTCGCAGCACATTACACTTGTCTACATTGAGATTAAATTGTCATTCCCTGCACCATGCGTCAATTCGCTGCAGATCCTCCTGCATTTCAGTACAATCTTCCATTGTTACAACCTCTCGATACACCACAGCATCATCTGCAAAAAGCCTCAGTGAACTGCCGATGTCATCCGCAAGGTCATTTATGTATATTGTGAATAGCAACGGTCCTATGACACTCCCCTGCGGCACACCTGAAATCACTCTTACTTCGGAAGACTTCTCTCCATTGAGAGTGACATGCTGCTTTCTGTTATCTAGGAACTCTTCAATCCAATCACACAACTGGTCTGATAGTCCATATGCTCTTACTTTGTTCATTAAACGACTGTGGGGAACTGTATCGAATGCCTTGTGGAAGTCAAGAAACACGGCATCTTCCTGGTAATTCGTGTCTATGGCCCTCTGAGTCTCGTGGACGAATAGCGCAAGCTGGTTTTCACACGACCGTCTTTATCGAAACCCATGCTGATTCCTACAGTGTAGATTTTTAGTCTCAAGAAAAGGCATTATACTCGAACGTAATACGTGTTCCAAAATTCTACAACTGATCGATGTTAGAGATATAGGTCCATAGTTGTGCACAACTGCTCAACGTCCCTTCTTGAAAACGGGGATGACCTGTGCTCTTTTCCAATCCTTTGGAACGCTACGCTCTTCTAGAGACCTACGGTACACCGCTGCAAGAAGGCGGGCAAGTTCCTTCGCGTACTCTGTATAAAATCGAACTGGTATCCCATCAGGTCCAGCGGCCTTTCCTCTTTTGAGCGATTGTAATTGTTTCTCTATCCCTCTGTCGTCTATTTCGATATCTACCATTTTGTCATCTATGTGAAACTCTAGAGAAGGAAATACAGTGCAATCTTCCACTGTGAAACAGCTTTGGAAAAAGACATTTAGTATTTTGTCCTGTAGTCTGTCATCCTCTGTTTCAGTACTATTTTGGTCACAGAGTGTCTGGACATTTTGATTTGATCCACCTACCGCTTTGACATAAGACCAAAATTTCTTAGGATTTTCTGCCGAGTCAGTACATAGAACTTTACTTTCGAATTCTTTGAACGCCTCTCGCATAGCCCTCCTCACACTACATTTCGCTTCGCGTAATTTTTGTTTGTCTGCAAGGCTTTGGCTATTTTTATGTTTGCTGTGAAGTTCCCTTTGCTTGCGCAGCAGTTTTCTAACTCGGTTGTTGTACCACGGTGGCTCTTTTCAATCTCTTACGAACTTGCTTGGCACATACTTATGTAACGCATATTGTACAATGGTTTTGAACTTTGTCCACTGATCCTCAACACTATATGTACTTGAGACAAAAGTTTTGTGTTGAGCCGTCAGGTAGTCTGTAATCTGCTTTTTGTCACTTTTGCTAAACAGAAAAATCTTCCTACCTTTTTTAATATTTCTGTTTACAGCTGAAATCAACGATGCAGTAACCGTTTTATGATTGCTGATTCCCTGTTCTGCATTAACTGTTTCAAATAGTTCGGGTCTGTTTGTCACCAGAAGGTCTAATATGTTATCGCCACGAGTCGGTTCTCTGTTTAACTGCTCAAGGTAGTTTTCAGATAAAGCACTTAAAATAATTTCACTGGATTCTTTGTCCCTGCCACCCGTTATGAACGTTTGAGTCTCCCAGTCTATATCCGGCAAATTAAAATCTCCACCCAGAACTCTAACATGGTGGGGAAATCTACTCAAAATATTTTCCAAATTATCCTTCAGGTGCTCAGCCACAACAGCTGCTGAGCCAGGGGGCCTATAGAGACATCCAATTACCATGTCTGAGCCTGCTTTAACCATGACCTTCACCCAAATTTACTTCACATTTCGAATCTCCGTCAATTTCCTTCGATACTATTGCACTTCTTATCGCTATAAACATGCCTCCCCCTTCACTGTCCAGCCTGTCTCTGCGGTATACATTTCAATCTGAGTTTAGGAATTCATTACTGTTTACGTCTGGTTTCAGCCAACTTTCTGTCCCTAGTACTATATGAGTATTGTGACCGTTTATTAATGAGAGCAGTTCTGGGACCTATCTATAAACGCTCCTGCAGTTTACTATTAGCACATTAATATTGTTATTCCCTGTTGCATTTTGCCTACCCCTACATTGCCCCATCCCAGGAGGCGTCTTGTTGGAACTAGGGAGGGAATTCTGTAACCTAAAAAACCCACATGTGCACTCCATACATACTCCGCTACCCTTGTAGCCTGACCTATTCAGGGGGACCCTACATTTCTTCACCCGATAGTGGAGGTCGAGAAACTTGGACCCCAGATCTCTGCAGAATCATCTGACCCTCTGGTTTAAGCCTTCTACTCAGCTCCAAACCAGAGGACCGCGGTCGGTTCTGGGAACGATACTACAAATAGTTAGCTCAGATTCCACCCTGCGAGCGAGGCTTTCCGCCTTCACCAAATCCGCCAGCCGCCTGTATGAATTGAGGATGACCTCTGAACCCAGCTGGCAGGAGTCATTGGTGCCGACATGAGCAACAATTTGCAGTCGGGTGCACCCAGTGCTCTCTATCGCCGCCGGCAGGGCCTCCTCCACATCTCGGATGAGACCCCCTGGCAAGCAGACAGAGTGAGCACTGGCCTTCTTCCCCGATCTTTCCACTAAGGGGCTCCATCACCCGCCTAACGTTGGAGCTCTCTGCAGATTCACTGCCCACTTCGGATACAAGGGCCCTCTATTGGTCTCTCTGTCCTTTCCCTTGTCTCAACGCTTCTGCCTTGTAGGAATCGTGTCTTGCTAATTACGTCCTTTTCTTTCTTGATACTTCTCGCATTGCAACTTGTGGGTCGTTGCATCTGGTTGTTGCTGGAGTTTTTAGAATGGTTCTTACAAGGAAACCTCCCCATCGTACCCCCCTCAGATTTAGTTATAAATTGACACAGTGGATAGGCCTTGAAAAACTGAACACAGATCAATCGAGAAAACAGGAAGAAGTTGTGTGGAACTATGAAAAAATAAGCAAAATATACAAACTGAGTAATCCATGTGCAAGGTAGGCAACATCAAGGAGAGTGTGAGCCTACGAGCGCCGTGGTCTCGTGGTTAGCGTGAGCAGCTGCGGAATGACGGGGCCTTGGTTCAAGTCTTCTCTTGAATGAAAAGTTTAATTTTTTATTTTCAGACAATTATCAAAGTTCAGGCACTCCAAAATTCCAGGACATGTTCAGATTTGCTTGGACATATGCAGGTTTTGACAGTCTACACACGCAAACATTTGGAAACGTAAAAAACACGTTTTGACAGAGCACAGGGAAAACTGTCTGACTGTGAAACTGTTGCATTCATTTGTTGCAGTTTATGTGACAAACTCTTATGTTTTCATGACTTTTTTGGGATTAATTATCACATCCACAAGAAAACCTAAATCGGGCAAGGCAGAAGAATCTTGTTACCCACTCGCCAAGTGTACAAGTTAGGTGGGTCGACAACATATTCCTGTCATGTGACGCACATGCCGTCACCAGTGTCGTATAGAATATATCAGACGTGTTTTCCTGTGGAGGAATCGGTTGACCTTTGACCTTGGGATCAAATGTTTTCGGTTCCTATTGGAGAGGCACGTCCTTTCGTCTACTAATCGCATGGTTTTTTGGTGCGGTCGCAATACACAGACACTAAACTTATTACAGTGAACAGAGACGTCAATGAATGAACGGACAAATCGTAACTTTGCGAAAATAAAGACAGTAAAATTTTCACTCGAGGGAAGACCCGAACCAAGGACCTTTCGTTTCGCAGCTGCTCACTCTATCCACAGGACCACGGCGCTCTTCAGCTAACATTGTCCTTGATGTTGCCTATCTTGCGCATGGACTACTGAGTTTGTATATTTTGCTTATTTTTTCATAGTTCTACACAACTTCTTCCTGTTGTCTCGATTGATCTGTGTTCAGTTTTTCAAGGTCCATCCACTGTGTCAATTTATAACTAAATCTAAGGGGGGTGCGATGGGGAGGTTACCTTGTAAGAAAAAATTTTTCTTATATTCATCTAACATATGTCTAGTACCTACATTGTTTTACGCCTTTTTAAAAAGCTTTACAAATTTCGGCACCCTTTCCATGTTACAATTCTAAGATATTTTGAGTCTTAACTTTTACAATAATCCTCAAATTCGTTTTTTCTATTTTTTTGTGTAGTGTTGTGGTGTATAGCATTTTAGTATTTCATGCTGTTAGACTATCTATGCTTTATCCCTTCACCTTAATCTATGCTACTATTGGTGTTATTATTGTTTTTGTTTTTATTGAAACTACTTTCTTTTTCCCACCTTCCTCTCCCTTCTTTCTTCTTTCTCTTGACGATCTTATCTGCAACATAAACTTGAAATATTGTGCTAATTATTTAACAGTAATAAAATTAATCTTCAAACTTTTTGATATGGCTCACATGGTGAAGTCCTAAGGTTTTGTCTGTTTTTGGGTTCATTAGTTCCACAGCATTATCATGAGCAATTCGGCTAATTATGACAGGTCCTTTGTATGCAGTGTAAAACTTACGTATTTTGTGTTTCTGTTTGCTGGAGAGATGGTGTGTTTTTACAAATACTTTCTGGCCTACTGAGAATGTTCTTTTAATTGCTGTTCTATCTCCTCTTTCTTTTCTTTTAATGGCTGCCTTTCTGATGTTGGAGATTGCTGTTGTTATGACTTGTTTGTGCTGTCTACATGGTACAATAGGAAATCTAACATTTTCTCTGGTTTTGTTTGGGGTTTCTATATTTTTAAGTACAGTAACTGGAGGTAGTAGTGTAGTGTTATTTGGCATTTCTTTTATTACTTCTTGAAAATCTTTAAGGTATATATCTGAAGTGTTGTGTCTTTTGCCTGCATATAATCGGCATAAAGTGCCTATGTCCTTCATAGATCGTCTGCTGGATTTACGTTAGGTTTGTACTTAGATATGTAGATGGGTTTTATTTTGTGTTGTTTCAACGTGATCTGCCATTGCACTGATTTGTATTGTGGGCCACTATCCGAAATTATTCGTTCCACTCGACCAACTTGTCTGAGAAAATCTTGTCTAAATGCTTTACTTATAGTAAGGCCTGTTGCTCGTTTTAATGGTGTCAAGGTAACATATTTAGAAGTAAGTTCCAAAATGACAAATATGAAAATCTATCCATGTTTTGCGCATGGGAGGGGCCCATCAAATCTGTTGCAGCTATTTGTTTTAATTTTTTAGGGATTATTGGAAACATAGGTGGTTTGGTTTGGAAAGTGACGTGTTTAGCGCTCATACATTTTTTTTTTGCGTTTGACTAATACTGTTCTAATTCGTCTTTCCATATTAAGAAAATGGCTTGTTTGTTTTATTTTTAAAAAGCATTTCTTTGGTCCAAAGTGGCCATTACTTATATGTGTATACCATATGTACTTATTAATTAGTTCATCCGGGATATAAATTAACCATTCATTCGTTGCAACATATCATCTAAAAAATAAAACATTGGTTTTTACGAGACAGTGCTGTCGAATGTCTGGAAAATCCTTACTTCTCCACTTGTGTTTTATTCCAAGTATTTTGGGATCCTTGTCCTGTTCTTTGCCTATATTTTTGAATGCTGTCGTAATGTAGTTTTCGAAAGGTACTTGTTTCATATAGTACATTGTAAACTGGTCTTCTGCTGCTTCCAAACCTATGTTATTGGATGCACCCTGTGGACATCGTGATAAAGCATCTGCTAATACATTCGCTGGTCCTGGTATTTGTGTAATAGTGAAGTGAAATTCTTGTAGTATTAATATCCATCTGACTAACCTCCCATGAGTTAGTGTGGCGGATAACAGAAATTCTAATGCTTTGTGGTCAGTGTATACTTTTGTTTTTTTTCTAAATAGGAAGTATCGAAAACGTTGGAAGCCCCATACAATGGCCAATGCTTCGAGTTCCGTGACTGAATAGTTTTTCTCGCTTTTTGTGAGTACACGACTGGCAAATGCAATTGTTCTATATGATCTTAGCCCTGCCTGTTCGTATTCTTGGAATAAAACAACTCCTAAACCTGTTTTCGCGCTATCAGTGGCCATACAAAAATTTTGTTTTAGATCAGGATGTGCTAAAATCGGTGCTGTTGTTAGTGCGTTTTTCACTTTAAAAATTCTTCATTGGCTTGCTGATCCCATACCCATGGCGTGTTTTTTCAGTCAATGCACTTAGGCATGGTGTTGTGAGAGAGTCGATCCAAATAAATTTCTTATAGAATCCTCTGAGAGTTTTCTTATTATATGGAGTACAGAATTTTTTGATTGCCATTAGTTTTTCTGGGTTGGGCATTACCCCTTTCTCTGAAATTATGTGTACTAGAAATTTGACCTCTCGCCTTGCAAATTTCGAATTTGTTATATTTACTGTGACCCCATGTTCTTTCATGATCTGTAAAAACTGATTTAATGTGTCATTGTGATGTTCCCAAGAGGGTTCTGCTATAATCACATCATCAACATAACAAGTAATTTTTTGTAAAATTTCAGGACTGAGTATTTAAATCCCCTAATAAACGCTGCTGATGATATGTCTAAACCAAATGGCAATCGCTTAAATTGGTAACATCTACCGAATACGATAAATGCTGTAAATTTTCTACATTCTGGGGCCAATTCTATTTGCCAGAAACCACTACGTAAATCAATTGATGAAAATATCTTAGCACTGTGGAAGTTTTGTATCAATTCCTCTAATTTTTCTGGGCGATCTGTCTTAGTGATTATGATTCTGTTGATCTGTCTGGAATCAAGCACTAACCTGATGCTCCCATCTCGTTTTTGTACAATATGGAGCGGGCTGTTATACACTCCTGGAAATGGAAAAAAGAACACATTGACACCGGTGTGTCAGACCCACCATACTTGCTCCGGACACTGCGAGAGGGCTGTACAAGCAATGATCACACGCACGGCACAGCGGACACACCAGGAACCGCGGTGTTGGCCGTCGAATGGCGCTAGCTGCGCAGCATTTGTGCACCGCCGCCGTCAGTGTCAGCCAGTTTGCCGTGGCATACGGAGCTCCATCGCAGTCTTTAACACTGGTAGCGTGCCGCGACAGCGTGGACGTGAACCGTATGTGCAGTTGACGGACTTTGAGCGAGGGCGTATAGTGGGCATGCGGGAGGCCGGGTGGACGTACCGCCGAATTGCTCAAAACGTGGGGCGTGAGGTCTCCACAGTACATCGATGTTGTCGCCAGTGGTCGGCGGAAGGTGCACGTGCCCGTCGACCTGGGACCGGACCGCAGCGACGCACGGATGCACGCCAAGACCGTAGGATCCTACGCAGTGCCGTAGGGGACCGCACCGCCACTTCCCAGCAAATTAGGGACACTGTTGCTCCTGGCGTATCGGCGAGGACCATTCGCAACCGTCTCCATGAAGCTGGGCTACGGTCCCGCACACCGTTAGGCCGTCTTCCGCTCACGCCCCAACATCGTGCAGCCCGCCTCCAGTGGTGTCGCGACAGGCGTGAATGGAGGGACGAATGGAGACGTGTCGTCTTCAGCGATGAGAGTCGCTTCTGCCTTGGTGCCAATGATGGTCGTATGCGTGTTTGGCGCCGTGCAGGTGAGCGCCACAATCAGGACTGCATACGACCGAGGCACACAGGGCCAACACCCGGCATCATGGTGTGGGGAGCGATCTCCTACACTGGCCGTACACCACTGGTGATCGTCGAGGGGACACTGAATAGTGCACGGTACATCCAAACCGTCATCGAACCCATCGTTCTACCATTCCTAGACCGGCAAGGGAACTTGCTGTTCCAACAGGACAACGCACGTCCGCATGTATCCCGTGCCACCCAACGTGCTCTAGAAGGTGTAAGTCAACTACCCTGGCCAGCAAGATCTCCGGATCTGTCCCCCATTGAGCATGTTTGGGACTGGATGAAGCGTCGTCTCACGCGGTCTGCACGTCCAGCACGAACGCTGGTCCAACTGAGGCGCCAGGTGGAAATGGCATGGCAAGCCGTTCCACAGGACTACATCCAGCATCTCTACGATCGTCTCCATGGGAGAATAGCAGCCTGAATTGCTGCGAAAGGTGGATATACACTGTACTAGTGCCGACATTGTGCATGCTCTGTTGCCTGTGTCTATGTGCCTGTGGTTCTGTCAGTGTGATCATGTGATGTATCTGACCCCAGGAATGTGTCAATAAAGTTTCCCCTTCCTGGGACAATGAATTCACGGTGTTCTTATTTCAATTTCCAGGAGTGTATATGGAGTTAGCTGGTTCAATAATATCATCTAACATTTTAGATATCTCCTGGAATACTTTATTCCTGTAGCTTAATGGGATTGTATAGGGTGGCACTCTAAATGGTTTGTGGTGTTTTACTTCAAACTTGTACTGAAAGTGTTTAATACTACCAGTCTTAGGTAAAAATACCTCTGCTTTATCTCGTAAAATACCCTCTAATTCTCTTTTACTGTGTTCCTAAATACCTTGAACGTCTTGCCATTTTTCGTCGATTTATTTATGGACTTCTAACATGAGTTGAGGCGATTTCCCCCCTTTGTGCGTCCCATTCTAATTCTTCATCCTCTTTATCTCGCACCATTCTTAATTGTTTGTTTATAACTGATATTTCTTCTAATTTTAGCTTTTGCTCAAAGAGAAGTGTGACATTCCCGAATGTTACGTTACCTTTCCCCATATTTATTATCGCTCGTCTCTCATTTAAAAAATCTGCACCTATAATCAAATCTACAGTTAGTTTTGGTATAATCACGAAGTTGGCTTCGATCTTTTGACCTTGACACGAAAGAGTTAACCTTGTTTGTCTCGTAACTTCCGCAGCATTGTTTCTAATAGGACCTCTTCTTTTAACCTTACGTGTTTTCAGAACTGGCAATTCCTCATTGGCATTACACTGCATGAATAAATTTTCTGAGATCGCGGTCAGTTCACTTCCGCTATCAGTTACAATATTGACTGGATATGCTTTACCATGGCCTTCACAATTGGTTGAATTTGAAAGGGTTGGTTCTGTTCTTCTTCTTCTTCTTGCATCAACGCATCCTCCACTGAATCATACATGAGTCTTTTCAGGAATTTCCCTTGTGAATTCGAGCTTTCTGTAGGATAAGCTTCGACTGCTACTTCTCTCTCTTTTATTTCCTCTTCTCTATTTCTTCCTTCATTTACGCTTTCTTCAACATCCTCTACTTTTTCCTCATCCTCGTCTATCTTCTCCTTCTTCGTCGCTACTTCCACATAATCGCATTTAAATGCTGTAATTATCGCTTCATAACTTCCATCATTATATACGTTGGGTTGTGTGCCCACTATTAACTTATTTTCAACTTCTGTCGACTGTGCATTATCCTCATTGAATTCGCTTTCCCTGGTTTCCATCTCCAATAGCTCTGCAATACTCATTACATCGTCCTTTCCTCCTACATTCGTTGTGCATGCCTCTGGTAATTCATCTTCCTCGTCAGTATTCTCCCAATTAATTTCGTCCCAACACGATATTGTTATTTTCTTGTCTCCGTTTTCATCTGGTCCCTACGGTTTTGTTTCTTCCTTCTTCTCTTCTCGTGATAAGGTATTTATTTCTCTGTTCAAAGTGCTGCAATTATCCTGGGTCGGTGCGTCATTCTCTTTGGCATGGGCGCTTAGCTGTCAATTCGAACGTTTTTCGGGGTTTGGTGGTCTTACCTCGACCTCCTCTATCTGTATTCTCTTTTCTTGCTTCGCTTGTTGATATTGGTTTCTGTGTTGATAATTTGTCGGTCTATTGGTTCTCCAATACCCGTTCCGATTGTCATTGTTCCCCCTGTAATAGTTGTTGCCGTTCCTGGATGAATTATAGTTATTGCCGTATTCTCTTCTAAATCCATAACCGTTTTCTTTTTTTTTGTTTAAATCTGTTGTCGTTTCTTGGTGCGAAGTTATCACGTGGTTCGTAATTATTGTTTCTTCGTACTGTGTCTTGTGGATTCCATTGCTTTTTGCTTTCGTTTTCACGTACGCTTCGTCTTTTTCTTGCGTCATCTTCCGAAAATATGAACTCTAGTTCCCTTAGAATTCCTTTAAATGCTTCGACGTCATTGCCTCCGCAATCTACTAATGATTACTGGTATTTCAATGGTAACTTCATCGCGCATAATTTAATCAACTCTCCATCACTGTATGGTGCATCTAAGCATTGATTTTTCTTTGCCATTACTTCCAAAAATTTCACGGGACTCGTCTCTCCTGAATTTTCAAAATACGGCTTCTGTAATAATTCGTTCTTCACTCTGTTCTGTGCTTCGCTGGACCAATATCGTGAGAGAAACTTCTCTCTGAAATCTTCGTACGATCGGCATGTCGCTGCAACATTCTGCATGGTTTCTGCGACTGTTCCTGACATGTGTGCACATATAAAGTCTAATTTGTGTGCTTGCGTCCAGTGTTTTGGTAATCCTACTCGGAATTGACCAATAAAAGTTCGTGGATGTAATGAGTTTCCTTCTCGAAAGTGCTGAAATTTTCTGACTGTGAGGAAATGATCGTTGTCGTACTTCGTCATAGTTTCATATGAAATTCGCGATTCTTCGCCACTTTTGTGTCTGATCATTTCTCCCGTCGTTCTTTTCGGTTGTGGTAGACCCATTGGATATTGTCCACTGTAACTTTCGCCTACCCTTACATAGTATCGTTGGAGTGGTACGCAATAATTTTCTTCCATCGGTTGTGAACGTGTAGCTTAATGCATTGCGCTGTACTCTTCGCGACCTGGCTTTCCATTGTCACGTATTGGTTCGGTATCTTGTCTGGCTAACCTTGCCGCTTCATTGCACGATCCAGACTGTCTTGAAACATACATTTGTGGTTCTGTATGTGTTTGTGGTGCCGTTTGTTCATCAAGAATTTCGAAACGTGTTTGTTGCTGTGCAGGCTGTCTGATTTCACGTATGTTACTTTCCGCCTGTGATTGGAATCGCAAACGCGTGATATCTTCGTTAATTGTTTGTTTTTCCGGTGCTGTTACAGATACGGATGTGGTTGCAGACTCAGTGCTTGTTCGATCTTGTTCACTACGATCTTCAATGGTTTGCAACAACTCTGTTCGCAATTTCTGAAATTGTCGCTTCGTTTGCGCTTCTATTTTGACTATATGGTTATCATATCTTTTCAGCGCTGCTTTTGTGATACGTTTGTGTAACACACTGTTTTCAACAATTTCACGCGCTGTACCTGTTGCTTGTCTAGTAATTTCTTTTATCTGTTTCTCTAGTTTCTTGACTTCTCCCTGGGTGTTGTTACGTAATGTTTTGATCTCGTCCTGAATGTCATAACGCAATGTTTGTACGTCCGCTTGTACCTTGTCAATGTCTGTTCTCAAGCGATTGTAACCTGTTATTAAGTCTCCTATCACTTCTCGGGATTCTTTTGCCTCGTCTTCAATATGACTTGGGTGTAACTGAATTTTTTTGTTTTGCTCTTTAATCTCACGCATTTATCTCGTGGTTTCTGCAATTTGTTTCGTCGTTTCTGCATTCTGAATTTGAATTTGGTTCGCTATTTCTTCATTTTGCCTTGTCATGGTTTCTGTAATTTGTTGTAATAATTCTGCCAGATTGGTGGGTCCTATTGCGTTATCTTCCGACGTCCTACGCTCTGTGTTTTCGCCCAAGTGTTGGTTTGCAACCGATTGCATTGAACTGTGCGGTGACACGTCTCTGCTCGAAATCCTTGTACTCTGTGGTGAAGGAGCTCTGATTACTTGTACTATGGGTTCTACGTATTCAAGACGCAAGTTAGAATCCTCATCGACTGTCTCTCTACTTTCCTGCTCCTCTGTCGTATGCTGACTTACGTTTTCTATGCCTTGGCGTACATTATCCTCGTTATGGTGCGTTATCTGTCCTATTTCTCGCGATACTGCATCGTCTGTTGTACTGTCCTCTATTCTCTGTCCATCTTCATGCTGGGTCTCTACCTCAATTCGGTCAATGTCTCCATCTGCCATTTCTAATCTTACCGAATCCCTTACTTTCTGTTTTAAAAGCAATTCACGCGCCCTACTTCGAGTCAACATGCGCTCATAGGATCTCACGCGTTTCATAAACTTTTTGCACACACGACTTGACAATCCATTCACTTACTTGTTGGGTCAGAACCAACTTGTCAACGATGTATCCGCCACCTGTGCGCTTGCATTGAGGAGAAAACTTAATTCTAACAATTTTTAAAGTTTAAATTTAATTATGCTATTGTCTCTGCTAGAATATCTCACATTCTATTGAATACTTTCTTACTATCTATCGCTGCATCTACTGTTTTCAACTATTTATGCCTTTAAAAAAATTTTTATTACGAAAATTTTTAACAGGATATTTTTCTGACCTAGTTGGGCATGTGGTCGACCTTCAATCATGGCATCTCACCAGCCTGGCAGGGTCGCCAATCTCTGACATTCTGCGTGTTGTCTGTCTGTTCTATATCGTGTGTCCCTATCACTTTCGCGCAACGACGCTCTGAGCGTGTTTTTTAGGGAATTGACTAGTTTGAACCTGGGACCTGTTGCTGGTAAGGAGACGCCAGACCACACATGACATGTAGAGTTCAGAAGAGTTCAGTGAGACTAGCAATGATATAATCAAATACTTAATGATTTCAGCCTCAGCTCCACTGCACTCCCTGTAACAGAATCTTAATACTAACTAAATTTAGTGGAAGGGGTTCATGGTTCTCCTATATTTAGTTAGCTGGTAAAGTAACGTCAGAAAGCAGTTAAGTTTACCATTGGAAATTTTATTCTACTCACAAATCATTGTTTATAAATTGCACTATTGATAAAAGGAAATATTTTAATACAGGATGATAAAAACCAACTGCATTCAACAAAAATGTGAACGAATATTCTCTGAATTGGTTTCCAAGTTCTACAATGGATCGTAGGATGACCTATGCCACATCACATCTATAATTTAGGTTTAAATTAAGTTTCACAAAAGACAAAACTATCAAAATGGTCTACAGTGACCCTCAATTATCTTAAATTACTTATTTAACTTTTCGTAAATTACAGTGGCTGATGTGGCTTCTCAATAATTATGTAACAGAAAAATCATCGCGTTTCAGATTTTAACTTCACGTAGCAAATGTGAATACCATGAGCTTTAATTGACGATCGATACTAGTATTACGTAAAAAGGGATGTAACAGATGAGACTTCTGCAGTTCTAAGTGAAGCTTTATGCACTGTTATGCGGCATCGCGTGCGTTCATTACCTTCTCGTTGGTTAGGCAGCGTCAGGGGGCGGCGGGCAGCACAGCTCCACATCTCGCTGTCTCGGAAGCAACTCTCTCCTAACTTCTCCTTACTACAATTTACCGAAGTTGGTTTAAAAAAAGCTATCTGGCTGTGTTTTCAACTGACCAATCAGGCTCTCAATGTTAACCTTAAGCTCCGCCTGCAAAATTCTGTCTATTCAATGAGAAACGTTATACTTTTCATGGTGGGGCAATGTTTTTAACGTTTGCAACGTAACAGAGACGCGAAAAAGTCTCACACTAGAACTTGCAACTGGTGTGGCCCTTTTAGTGTTATAGTAAGATCTATACTGTTCTTCTGGAGGGCTCTATCTTTTAACATGGGCTAGGGGGTGGTCCTGTCGGTCAGCTGGCGACGTGGGTGTCTGTCCCTTATCGTAGGGCCTCTTAGCCTACACGATTCTGCTCTTGGCTTCTGTTGTCGTTTCTCCCCTCAGAAATGCGTCTGTTTCACAGTGGGAAGGTATGACATGCATTTAGGCGTTCTTGTGTTAGTCTGTGGTATTCCATTTGCTCACTCGTTGATCGTATTACTTTGGTTAATTTAATGTCAGGACTTATTCGGAGCTATGTGACTTACTGCCGGATTTGTCAGGGTTTTCATGGAAGGTTTTGGATTTGCCTGGCACCTTACAAACGGGAGCTGAATAAGTGAAGGTAGAAACGTTTTTTCAACAGTTTATGGTGGCGCCATGGGCCAACGGTGAAGCGGCGATACGTTAAGCTCTTCAGTGTCCTGTGACGGAGCTGGCGGCTGGACGCGAGTTCACAGGTGAGACATGTGAGTGATCTGCAGTTGGGCGTCGATGGATGGCAGTGGAGACCCCAGCCACGAAGGCGCACGGAGGGCCCTGCGCGTGTTTACACGTTGAGTTTATGTGTAAATGTTCAAATGTGTGTGAAATCTTATGCGACTTAACTGCTAAGGTCATCAGTCCCTAAGCTTACACACTACTTAACCTAAATTATTCTAAGGACACACACACACACCCATGCCCGAGGGAGGACTCGAACCTCCGCCGGGACCAGCCGCACAGTCCACGACTGCAACGCCCTAGACAGCTCGGCTTATACCGCGGGGAGTTTATGTGCAGAGACATGGCTATAGGTCGTCAAAATGATGAATGAAGCTGGTATGTCATAGCAAGTAAGCCTTTGGAGGCGTTTTAGCAAGTCAGCGTGTGACAGTTATACAATAAACATTGTAGTAGTTCGTGCCTATGCAAGGGGAACAACGTTAAAAAATAAAAATAAATCTTTCGTAGATTAACAGATATTGGTATGTACTGGGTGGAAACGATAAAACGAAAGAGTTGGACTCCAAGTATGTTACTATACAACATCTAACAGAGAAGCTATACCATCAGAAAACAATCTTTTTTCATTGCGAGCCGATCATTCAGCAAATCCTTAGAGTGAAGGCGGGAATATTTATAAATTTTTAGTTCTTCTAAGAGATTCATTTAGCACCCTTTGTTGGCTACATGCAAAATTATCGTATCGAGTCAAACGGGCGGCGGAAATACGTGTTTTCAGTTTTAAGATATTCAGAAAAGGTTGACTACAGCTATTCCCACAACTTTTGTTGAACAGAAGCTCACGAAAACGGGGTTCGAAAGCCCTCCCTGTCTGTCCTACATAAAAAATCGAACAACGATTGCTGTGCATTTTATATCAGATTAGATATGTATGTCGGTTTTAAGCGTGTCGGCATGTATGAAAAGCAATTTAGTGACATTACTAGCCGCAAATGCTACATTGAGATTATGTTTTGCTAAACAGCTTGAAAAGCTGATATCACATGACACCTAGAAAAGGAAATGTAAAGTACTTTGTTTTCCCAGTGAACCCATCCTTATCAAGCAAAGAAGAACGGGCGTGCTTCTTAGTTTCAGCGTTATGAAGGTTTTGCAAAAGCTAGCCTTGTTGACAGAAATGTTGTTAAGTTGTGTGGCAACAGCAGAGGGGAGTAAGCGTGGCCTCAGACATGCAGTTAAACATAGCATGAAAAAATGCCACTTTGTGCTTACCATATAAGGACGAGGGAAGAAGCATGAACGATGTTACCTGTTCGTAGTAGGTTTCATACAGATATCAGAACTATCAAGTCGAGGAAAGTAAATTCATGGGAGTGATTTTCTATTCCGTAGGTAAATTTTATTTTCGGGTAGTAGGATCTCACATTGTCACTAAGAGATATGAAATCATTCACTTCGCCTGTGAAGGAGAGAGGGAGACTTTGAACGGACAGGGATGTGATGACATTCGCCGTGCCACTCGCCATGTTAACCAGACTTCGACCCTTCCGATTGCCATTCATTTCGGTCCACGCAGCGTGGGCTTTCCGGACGATACTTTACGTCTTCTAACGCTCTCGAAAACTGGCTCCATAGGGGGGTGGGGGGGATCTCCCCAAAATAACTTGAATGTTTTTTATCGCGGAATCCGTTAGTTATCCGAAGTGTGGGAAAAGACCGTAGCTGCCGAAGGACGCTGCTTTCAATATATCATTTTACACCTTTCTGTTACGAGGGTTGTCCAGAAAATAATGCATCGGATTTTTTTCTCTCAGTGGCCGAGCGGTTCTAGGCGGTACAGTCTGGAAGCGCAAGACCGCTACGGTCGCAGGTTCGAATCCTGCCTCGGACATGGGTATGTGTGATGTCCTTAGGTTAGTTAGGTTTAAGTATTTCTGAGTTCTAGGGGACGGATGACCTCAGAGCCATTTTTTGTCTCAGCCTAAAACGATGCTACGAATGCGAAGCGTTACGTATGTATTATTTGAAGACTCCTGAGTGAGCACGCCAAGTTTGCGTCACTTCCGACAGATAGCGTAGCTGCAGGACAGTTTCAAAATGGCGTCTGTAAGCAATGTACGTCACAAGCGACGTGCCGTCATTGAATTTCTCACTGCAGAGAAGGAAACTGTGGGGTATATTCACAAAAACGCTTGTGTACGGTCTATGGGGAATCTGCTGTCGACAGAGGTACTGTTAGTCTCTGGCCACGGACGGTGAGGCCATCAGAAGGCGGTTCGGCGGAGCTCCACGACTTACAGCGGTCACGGAGACCAACTTCGGCTGTAACGCCTGACATGTTCCAACTACACTCCTGGAAATTGAAATAAGAACACCGTGAATTCATTGTCCCAGGAAGGGGAAACTTTATTGACACATTCCTGGGGTCAGATACATCATATGATCACACTGGCAGAACCACAGGCACATAGACACAGGCAACAGAGCATGCACAATGTCGGCACTAGTACAGTGTATATCCACCTTTCGCAGCAATGCAGGCTGCTATTCTCCCATGGAGACGATCGTAGAGATGCTGGATGTAGTCCTGTGGAACGGCTTGCCATGCCATTTCCACCTGGCGCCTCAGTTGGACCAGCATTCGTGCTGGACGTGCAGACCGCGTGAGACGACGCTTCATCCAGTCCCAAACATGCTCAATGGGGGACAGATCCGGAGATCTTGCTGGCCAGGGTAGTTGACTTACACCTTCTAGAGCACGTTGGGTGGCACGGGATACATGCGGACGTGCATTGTCCTGTTGGAACAGCAAGTTCCCTTGCCGGTCTAGGAATGGTAGAACGATGGGTTCGATGACGGTTTGGATGTACCGTGCACTATTCAGTGTCCCCTCGACGATCACCAGTGGTGTACGGCCAGTGTAGGAGATCGCTCCCCACACCATGATGCCGGGTGTTGGCCCTGTGTGCCTCGGTCGTATGCAGTCCTGATTGTGGCGCTCACCTGCACGGCGCCAAACACGCATACGACCATCATTGGCACCAAGGCAGAAGCGACTCTCATCGCTGAAGACGACACGTCTCCATTCGTCCCTCCATTCACGCCTGTCGCGACACCACTGGAGGCGGGCTGCACGATGTTGGGGCGTGAGCGGAAGACGGCCTAACGGTGTGCGGGACCGTAGCCCAGCTTCACGGAGACGGTTGCGAATGGTCCTCGCCGATACCCCAGGAGCAACAGTGTCCCTAATTTGCTGGGAAGTGGCGGTGCGGTCCCCTACGGCACTGCGTAGGATCCTACGGTCTTGGCGTGCATCCGTGCGTCGCTGCGGTCCGGTCCCAGGTCGACGGGCACGTGCACCTTCCGCCGACCACTGGCGACAACATCGATGTACTGTGGAGACCTCACGCCCCACGTGTTGAGCAATTCGGCGGTACGTCCACCCGGCCTCCCGCATGCCCACTATACGCCCTCGCTCAAAGTCCGTCAACTGCACATACGGTTCACGTCCACGCTGTCGCGGCATGTTACCAGTGTTAAAGACTGCGATGGTTCTCCGTATGCCACGGCAAACTGGCTGACACTGACGGCGGCGGTGCACAAATGCTGCGCAGCTAGCGCCATTCGACGGCCAACACCGCGGTTCCTGGTGTGTCCGCTGTGCCGTGCGTGTGATCATTGCTTGTACAGCCCTCTCGCAGTGTCCGGAGCAAGTATGGTGGGTCTGACACACCGGTGTCAATGTGTTCTTTTTTCCATTTCCAGGAGTGTAACTGATGTCGTTCGCGAGGACAGACGTATTACGACTCGGCAGTTGCGCTGCATCTGTCAATCAGTAAGGGAAGGGTGAAAGCAGTTGTCTGCATCTTGGATATTCGAAAGTGTGTGCGAGATGGGTCTCACGGTATCTAACGGTGGATCACAAATCGTACAGAAAAGGCATTTGCCTTGGTTTTTTGCAACGTTTTGAAGCTGAGGGGGAGGCCTTCTTGTCCTGGATTGTGACAGGTGATGAAACGTGGGTTCACCATTTTGAGCCCGAAGGAAAAGACAGTCGATGGAATGACGCCATTCCAACTCCCCACAGAAGAAAAACTTCAAAACAACTGCTTCCGCCGGTAAGGTCAACATCGCCACGTCCTGGGACTGTGAATGTGCGATTCTCATTGATGTGATGCCAAGAAGCGGTACCATTAATTCCGAAGCATATGCCAACACATTAACAAAACTCAAGACGCACCCAGGACATGTTTTGCTGCAACACGATAACGCTCGGCGCCAGACAAGTCTGAGGACTGCTGAACATATCGCAAACCAGGGTTGTAAAGTATTACCGCATCCACTCTACAGCCATGGCCTGGCCCCCTGCCCCGAACTTCCATTTCTTTGGGCCATCAAAGGATGCCATTCGTGGGAGACATTTTGAGGACGATGAGGAGGTGATTCACACAGTGAAGCACTGGCTCCGTCACCAGGGCAAGGACTGGTACCGACAGGGCGTACACGTCCCTGTTTCGCGCTGGAGGAAGGCCGTAGAACGGTATGGCGATCACGTGGAAAAGTAGAGTGAATAGATGAAACACAACTCTTTCTTGTGTGTAATTCTCATTATGTTCAATATAGAATTATTGAAGAGGGCAACGGCCTTGCCGCAGTGGTTACACCGGTTCCCGTGAGATCAACGCAGTTAAGCGCTGTCGGGCGTTGTCGCCGCTTGGATGGGTGACCATCCAGGCCGCCATGCGCTGTTGCCATTTTTCGGGGTTCGCTCAGCCTCATGATACCAATTGAGGAGGTACTCGACCGATTTGTAGCGGCTTCGGTCAAGAATACCATCATTACGACCGGGAGAACGGAGTGCTGACCCAATGCCTCTCCTATCCGCATCCTCCGCTGAGGATGACACGGTGGTCATATGGTCCTGATGGGACAAAAAAAATTAAAAAAAAAGCCAGGTTCAAATGACTCTGAGCACTATCGCAACCCTAGAACTTATAACTACTTAAACCTCACTAACCTAAGGACATCACACACATCCATGCCCAAGGCAGGATTCGAACCTGCGACCGTAGCGGTCGCGCGGTTCCAGACTGTAGTGCCTAGAACCGCTCGGCCACTCCTGCCGGCCCCGATGGGCCACTTGTGGCCTGTGGACGGAGTGTTTTTTTTTCATAGAATTGTTGAAGAAAAAAATGCGGTGCATTATTTTCTGGGCAACCCTCGTAAAAATGAAGGTTGGTATACACCTAATACTTCCAGTTTTCTACAACTCCATAAACTGTTTCTGTGACTTTATTGCCGCATTGCCGCATTTCTTCACAGATTTAAAGCGACGCTATCGACCAGAACACTACGAAGCACGCTGTTGTTCTCGGAAACAATATTTCTGAGTAACATAATCATTACGCACCGTTCGATTTCCTTTTTCTTCCAGCTGCGGCCGATCGTAAATTTCCGTGCGCAGCGGGGTCGACCTCAGCGCGCCTGCGCGCCGCTGCTATAAACAAACGTTTTACGACGGCGCAGCATAATCGCGCCTAATCACCGGCGTGGAGCGCGGTGCCGGTCCGCGGTTCGCTTCCCAAGTGGGTCGGCGCTGGCGCGCGGTGTGCCCGCAGCCCGCGGGCCAGCCAGATAGAAAGTGATTTCGCCGCGACCACCGGCTGTCCCGGGGGGGAATGCGGTGCAGCCAGGCTTCGACCTTCCGCGGTCGCCGGGTGTGGGCGGGGCGTGGCCACCAGCCCTCGGCTGGGGCCGCGTCGCGAACACACCTCGACGGATAAACGCCGGGCCGCGCGCCGGCGTGAGCGGCCTTTCGCATTCGGCGCTCTAACTCAGGCGGGGGCGGCGCGGCGCGTGGCCCGTAAATTTCTCTCGCCGTATTACTCACAGACGCCCCCAGCATTAAAGGCTAATACAGCGCTTGTACGTCTCAAGTCATAAATAGACCGCCGTTCTATTACAGAGAACTAAAAAAAACTAAACTCCTTCCGAACAGACCATGGCGGCAAAACGGTACCGACCGGCCGCCGTGCCATCCTCAGCACACAGGCGTCAAATCGTTCAAATAGCTCTGAGCACTATGGGACTTAACTTCTGAAGTCATCAGTCCCCTAGAACTACTTAAACCTAACTAACCTAAGGACATCTCACACATCCATGCCCGAGGCAGGATTCGAACCAGCGACCGTAGCAGTCGCGTGGTTCCAGACTGTAGCCACAGGCGTCACTGGATGCAGATATGAAGGAGCATGTGGGCAGCTCACCGCTCCCCCGACCGTATGCTAGTTTACGAGACTATAGCCGCTACTTCTCCATAACACAGCTCCTCGGTTTGCGTCACAAGGGCTGAGTGCACCCCACTTGCCAACAGCGCTCGGCAGACGGGTGGTCATCCATCTAAGTACTAGCCGAGCCCAAAAGCGCTTAACTTCAATGATCTGACAGGAACCGGTGTTACCAATGCGGCCTGTTCTGTTACACAGGCCGACGAAAAAAATTCACTACTGGCCATTAAAATTGCTACACCAACAACAAATGCAGATGATAAACGGATATTGATTGGACGTTGCTCGCCATGGGATTACCTTAGTATCATTTTGGCAGCTGTAGATACACGTGCCACATGTGGAAAAGCATTGTCCTGTTGAAAAACGGCACCAAGATGCACCGTTGTGCTATCAAAGCTGTGTCCTGAAGTCCAACCCGATGGCTGCCTACACCACGACGCCAGGTGTAAATCCGTTGTGCCTCTCCGAATAGGAGCTCTCCACAGGTCACCACCACACTCGACGGCCGTCATCCGGAGAGAGTGCAGAACCACGATTCATCCCTGAACACACTGCGATGCCATTCATCAGTGATCCACCCTTCGCAGACATGATAGCAATCCACTGTGAACGCAGCCGTTTCGTGTTGCGGTGTTAACGGCAACCTACGCATGGGACAGCAATTCCTTACTCCGGTTGTTGCTAGTTTCCGAACAAAGTTGCGAGATGACACATAATGTTTTCCGGAGTGCATTACTATTCTTCCCTGATGCCAGGCGCATCTGTGAAGGGGTTAAAACGCGCTATTAAAATGAGGAACGTGGGTCTATCTGGGAGGTAAAATGCTGCGAGGGGAACGTGGTAGACTCCGCCACCCTCCCTCCAAGAGCAGTGGCGCGCACCTGAGCCAGAAGTCCACACACGAATTGAGCACCAAAGAGTAACTTTATCTTCTACGGCTTTAGGATACCACCATCTTGCGACAGTGGTATCCGAATCTGCTTGCTGGTCGCCATCAGAATATTTAGTTCCTAACGGAGAGGTTTAGGTGCACTGTCGAAATTCTACTTCCAAATGACACACCTTGCGTTATCATCTCGCGCTCTCTTGCAGCTTTAATAGATACTAGAGAGCTTGAGCTATGACTTCCACACCCTTCTAAAGTTTCTACCAAAAGTTTTCCAAGTTCGTAAAAGTTAAAAGAAAAATACAGTACTAACAGTAGTGGTAATACATAAATGATTTATAATGCATTTATCTCTAAATTAGGAAGCTTTCAGTTACATCAAACGTAGTCTAGTCACTGGTTGTCGAAGAGTAACAGATCACCAGGGATATGTCAACCCTTGCAAAGTACCGCAAGTTGACTGCCTGTGACACGGTTGTGAAGTGGAAAAGCAGTGAAGCTTCCACGACTAAACTGACATCAAGTAGACCTCATGTGGTGACGCACGGGGACCGTCGAGCGTTACGGAGGGTGGTTGTAAATAAATAAATAAAAAAAGAAATAGAAAATAAAAAGATAGCTCCGAAGTACTACAAGTAGTACGGTTCAACCACGGTGACTGTGAGTAGGGAGTTATAAATAATAGCGTACAATGATCGAGCAGCTTCTCATTGGCCACATCCTTCTGCAATAACCGCTAAGCGACGCTTAAGGCGGTGCGAAGATCGACGCCATTGGACGGATCACTGGAAACAAGTGATGTGGAGTGGCGGGTCGTGCAGTGGCAGTCCGACGGAAATATCTCGGTTTGGCAGATGCCTGGAGAACTTTACCTGTATCACGTGGTGTGCGAACTGTGAAGTACAGAAGAGGGTAACGTTACGGTACGGGGATGTTTTTTGTGATCAGGGTGTGGTCGTATTATGGCGGCCGAGAAAAGGTTAAACGCTGAAGGATTAGAGGAAAGTTTGCAGCATCGAGTACTGCGTACAGTTTGAAGACGACGTCTGTTTCTTTCAGCATAACAACGGCTCCTGTCATTAGGCCTCTGAGGCAGCGGTTTGTGGCCAATAACATTACTGAAATGGACTGCCCTGCGACGAGTCCCCACCCGAACCCTTTGGGATCTGATCTTCATCTACACACGTACTCCGCGAACCACACTACGATGCTTGGCGGAGGGAACCCTGTTCCACTACTAGTCTTTCCCTCTCCTGTTCCACTCGCAATCAGACCGAGGGGAAAATGACTGTCTCTATGTCTCCGTATGAGTCTTAATTTCTCGTAGCTTATCTTCGTGATCCTTACGCGAAATGTTTTCTGGCGACAGCAGGAACGCTCTGCAGTCATCTTCAAATGCCGGTTCTCTAAATTTTTCCAGTAGTCTCTGTCTACCGTCTACCATCCACATCTACATCTAAATCTACATCTACATGGACACACTTCAAATCACACTTACGTACCTGACAGAGGGTTCATCGAACCACCATCACAAAAGTTCTGTATTATTCCAGTACCGGACAGCGCTCGAAAAAAAAACGAACGCCTATGTATTTCCGCGCGAGCTCTGATTTCCCTTATTTTATTATGATCATCGTTTCGTCCTCAACAAAAGATTTGCGCTTTCCGAGAAGAATGTTGCTGATTGAAATTTCACGAGAAGATTCTGCCGCAACGAGAAAAGCCCTTGTTTAAATGACGTCCGTTCAAAATCCTGTATCATCTCCGCGACATTCTCTCTCCTGTTTCCGGAGAGTACAAAAACTGCTGCTCTTCTTTGATTTCTCTCAATGTGCTCCGTTAATCCTACGGTATCTGGTAGGGATACCGGACCGCACAGCAGTACTCCAAAAGAGCACGGACAGGCATAACGCAGACAGTCTCTTTAGTAGATCTGTTGCATTTTCTAAGTGTTCTGGCAACAAAATTGAGTCCTTTCTTTGCCTTTTCCACAACATATTCTATGTATTCTTTTCAATTTAAGCTGTTTGTAATTGTAATTCCCAGATACATAGTTGAATTTACGGCCTTCAGATTTGACTGATTTATCGTGTATCCGGAGTTCAGTACCCCTGTGGATGATCTCACACTTTTTATTACTTAGGGTCAACTGCCAATTTTCTCACCATACAAGTATCATTTCTAAATTGTTTTGCAATCAGTTTTTATCTTCTGATGACTTTACTAGATGATCAACGGCAGATTCATCTGTAAGAAATCTAAGACGGGTGCTGAGATTGTCTCCTGAATCGTTAACATAGATAAGGAACAGCAGAGGGTCTGTAACATTACCTTTGGCAATCCCAGAAATCACTTCTCTTTTACTCGATGGCTTTCCGTCGCTTACTACGAACTGTGACAGGAAATCACGAATCTAGTGACGAAACTGAAACAATATCCCATAAGCACGCAGTTTCACTACAGGCCACTTGTGCGGTACAGTCTTCTGGAAATCTAAAAGTACGGAATCAGTTTGAAATCCCCTGGCAATAGCACTCAACAGTTCGTGCATTTCACAAGAATGACTTTTCTAAATTCGTCTTGACTCTGTGTCAATAGAATGCTCTCTTCGAAGTAATGTATGTTCCAAAATCCTGCTGCATATCGACGTTAATGATACAGGCCTGTAATTTAGTGGGTTACTCGTATCGCTTTTCTTAAAAATTCGGTTGACCTGTGCAATTTTTCTGTCTTTCGGTACGGATCTTTCATCTAGCGAACAACTGTATATGATGGTTAAGTATGGAGCTATTGCATCAGCATACTATGAAAGAAACCTAAGTGGTATATAGTCTGGACTGGAAGACTTGCTTTTATTAAGTGATTTTAGTTGCTTCGCTAGTCCGAGGGCATCTACTTTTAAGTCACTCATGGTAACAGCTGTTATTGATTCGAACTCTGGAATATTTACTTCATTTCTTTGGTGAAGGAATTTCGGAAGGCTCTGTTTAGTAACTCTGCTTTAGCAGCACTGTCGTCTATAGTATTTCGATTGCTGTCCCGCAGAAAGGCATCGATTGTGTGAGAAAGTGTCGATTGTGTCAAAAAGTGTGGCCTTCGCTCCTGGAACCCCTATCTGAGTTCCCGAAGTATCTCGGTAACAGTTGCGTGTTTCTCGAACCTAGCGGTAATAAATCTAGCGGCACCCTCCTGAATTGCTTCCATGCCTTCCTTTGATCTGACCCGGTGCGGATCCCAAGCACTCGAGCAGTACCAAAGAATAGGTCGCATTAGCGTCGTATATGCGATCATATTCACAGGTGAACCATACTTTCCTAAAAGTCTCCCAATAAACCAAAGTCGACCATTGCGCTTCCCTGCCACAGTCCTCACACGCTTGTTACGTTTCATATCGCTTTGTAACGTTACGCCCAGATATTTAAACGTCATGAGCATGTCAATCAGGACATTCGTAAGTCATCTTGTATAATCCTATAGTGATTCATCTTCCACACCTTTCCGTACACCACAGCATCATCAGCAAACAACCCCAGATGGCGGCCCACCCTGTACGCCAAATAGTTTACAAATATAGAAAATAACAGCATTCGTACCACACTTCTCTGTGACACTCATGACCATGTCCTCGTCTCTGCTGAACTTTCGCCGTCGAGGACAACATACTGGGCCCTATTACTGAAGAAATCTTCGAACTGCTCAAATATTTGGTAACCTATTCTGTATGCTCGTACCTTCGTTAAAAATCTGCAGTGGGGGACCGTATCAAATGCTTTTCGTAATTCAAGGAATATAGAATCTGCCATTTTGCTCTCCATCCGTAATTCGCTGTAAATCATGTGAGAGAAGGGCAAACTGAGTTCTACATGAGCGATGCTTTTCGTCGCGGTCATAAGCTTTCCGGTCTCTAGGAAATTTTTTTATATTGGAACGCAGAATGTGTTCTATAACCTAGGACATCGACCTCACACGAAAGCCCAGTGTCCCATGTCGCTGTCTGCTGTGGTTACGACTCTTGAGGAAGAATAGTTGTGCCAGTCCTCCACAGAGATTCAGAAACCGCATTCAGAATGTCCCTAGCAGAGGTGAAGCCGTCATAAAGGCGAAAGGTTGACACACTCCTCATTATTGTCCACTGATAGGTTCCTCATACTTTAAAATGATAGCGTACTTCTCTTGTTCCTTACCTTGTATGTACGCTGAAGCGACAGGGAAATTGGTATAAGCATGCGTATACAAATACAGAGATACGTAGAATACGGCGCATCGGTCAGCAATGCCTATATGAGGCAAGCGTCTGGCGCAGTTGTTGGAGCAGTTACTGCTCCTGCAATGGCAGGTTATCAAGATTTAAGTGAGTTTTTACGTGGTGTTATAGTCGGCGCACGAGCGACGGGATAGAGTTTCTCCGAGGTAGCGATGAAGTGGGGATTTTCCCGTACAATAATTTCACGAGTGTACCGTGAATATCAGGCATCCGGTAAAACATCAAATCTCCGACATCGCTGCGGCAGGAAAAAGATCCTGCAAGAACGGGACCAACTACGACTGAAGAGAATCCCGCAGCGTGACAGAAGTGCAACCCTTCCGCAAATTGATGCAGATTTCAATGCTGGGCCGTCAACATGTGTCAGCGTGCGAACCATTCAAGGAAATGCCATCGATATGGGCTTTCGGAGCCTAAGGCCCAATCATGTAACATTGATGACTGCACGACACAAAGCTTTACGCCTCATCTGGTCCGTCAACACCGACATTGGACTGTTCATGACTGGAAACATGTTGCCTGGTCGGACAAGTTTCGTTTCAAATTGTGTCGAGCCGATGGACGTGTACGGGTATGGAGACAAGCTCATGAATCCACTGTCCCTGCATGTTATCAGATAACTGTTCAAGGTGGTGGACGCTCTGTAATGGTGTGAGGCGTGTGCAGTTGGAGTGATATGAGACCCCTGACATGTCTAGATACATACGTAAGCATCCTGTCTGATCACCTGCATCCATTCATGTCCATTGTGCATTCCGACGGACTTCGGCAATTCCAGCAGGACAATGCGACAACCCACACGTCCAAAATTGCTACGAAGTGGATGCATCAACACTCTTGTGAGTTTAAACGCATACGCTTGCAACGTGCTGTTCAGAAGACATATCCACCCTCTTACGGATTTATGGACAGCACTACAGGCATCACGGTGTCATTTCCCTCCAGCACTACTTCGGAGATTAATCGAGTCCATGCCACGTCGTGTTCTGGCACTTCAGCGTTCTCGCTGTTGCCTTAGTCGATATTAGGCAGGTGTACCAGTTCCTTTGGCTGTTCAGCGTATGTGTTGTGTAATTTGCTGAGGCAGTTTATAATGAAAACTGGCTTCAAATTAGTCAACAGTTTCGAATAGAAAGTTTTATACACTGCTGGCCATTAAAATTGCTACACCAAGAAGAAATGCAGATGATAAACAGGTATTCATTGGACAAATATATTATACTGGAAATGACATGTAATTACATTTTTACGCAGTTTGGGTGCATATGTGCTGAGAAATCAGTACGTAATAACAGCCTTGATACGCCTGGGCATTGAGTCAAACAGACCATGGATGGCGTGTACAGGTACAGCTGCCCATGCAGCTTCAACGCGATACCACAGTTCATCAAGAGTAGTGATTGGCGTATTGTGACGAGCCAGTTGTTTGGCCACCATTGAGCAGACGTTTTCAGTTGGTGAGAGATCGGAGAATGTGCTGGCCAGGGCAGCAGTCGAACATTTTCTGTATCCAGAAAGGCCCGTACAGGACCTGCAACATGCGATCGAGCATTATCCTGCTGAAATGTAGGGTTTAGCAGGGATCGAATGAAGGGTAGAGCCACGGGTCGTAACACATCTGAAATGTAACGTCCACTGTTGAAAGTGCCGTCAATGCGAACAAGAGGTGACCGAGACGTGTAACCAATGGCACTGCACACTATGACGCCGGGTGATACGCCAGTATGGCGATGACGAATACACGCTTCCAATGTGCGTTCACCGCGATGTCACCAAACACGGATGCGACCATCATAATGCTGTAAACAGAACCTGGATTCAACCGAAAAAATGACGTTTTGCCATTCGTGCACCCAGGTTCGTCGTTGAGTGCACCATCGCAGGCACTCCTGTCTGTGATGCAGCGTCGAGGGTAACCGCTCGAGCTGATAGACCATGCTGCTGTAAACGTCGCAGAACTGTTCGTGCAGTTGGTTGTTGTCTTGCAGACGTCCCCATCTGTTGACTCAGGGATCGAGACGTGGCTGCACTATCCGTTACAGCCATGCGGATAAGATGCCTATCATCGCGATTGCTAGTGATACGAGGCCGTTTGGATCCAGCACGGCGTTCCGTATTACCCTGCTAGACCGACCGATTCCCTATTCTGCTAACAGTCATTTGATCTCGACCAACACGAGCAGCAATGTCGCGATACGATAAACCGCAATCGCGATAGGCTACAATCCGACCTTTATCAAAGTCGGAGACGTGATGGTAGACATTTCTCCTCCTTACACGAGGCATCACAACAACGTTTCAGCAGGCAACGCCGGTCAACTGCTGTTTGTGTATGAGGAATCGGTTGGAAACTTTCCTCATGTCAGCACGTTTTAGGTGTCGCCACCGGCGCCAACCATGTGTGAATGCTCTGAATCATTTGCATATCACAGCATCTTCTTCCTGTCGGTTAAATTTCGCGTCTGTAGGACGTCATCTTCGTGGTGTAGCAATTTTAATGGCCAGTTGTGTAGATGCGACTTCTTTTACTCGTTGATTCACGGCTCGGACCGACGCATAATCAAAAGAGTACAGTAAGTGGTTTAGATACAGTGAGCGTTTGATTGCACACCAATGCTCTTTGCGGCGTTAGGGAACGCTAGGAGTAATCGAGTGCCGTGCGTGAGGCGCTGCAACATAGTAGCGGGCTCTGCGCTGCGCCGCGCTGCGTGCGGAATTGAAAGCGGCGCCTCACGCGCCCGGCCGCTGGATGAGTGGTCTGTGCGGGTGACCTCTGACCCCGCCTCTTGCTGTCTGCAGCGCTCCGTGTTCGGCGCGGCCGGCCGCCCGGCGTGCTCGCCTGAGGCCAAGGTCACACGGCCCCTGCGGCTTTATGCTCGGCAACCGACGACCCACGGCGGACTCCGCCGTCGGCTCGGACGGACAGACGGACGTCGGCGTTGTGCAATTCAATTGGCGCTCGCAGGCGCGTTCCCCGCGCGCGATCCGTATCTGTAACAGCGTACGCCGCGGAGCCGCTTTAATGACCTCACGAGCGTTATGTCCGAGCGCACTCTGAAATCATAATGGTATTCCGCGCCGCCGACTGAGGCCGGTCGGCACTTTCTCCGTGCCGGAGATTCCGATCTGGGCGGGCCGCGGGCGCAAGTTTGCTCTCGTTACGGCGACCTGCAACCTCAGCAAGTGTCGCGAGTTAAAACTGCGCGGGGACCCCGTCTGCTGCCGCGTGTTCGATGAATTCCGTGGCGGCGAGGACCTCCGTCTGAGGACGTAGCGGTTCCCAGAACACGGCGTGATGGCGACCAGTTCCGGTAAATATTTCCCATGAATCACTCGTGGAGTCCGAAACAATTTCACCCACGAGCAGCGGGGATTCCCCAAACAGCATGGATTCCGGAAACAGCGATCGTGTGAGACCCAACTCGCTTTATTTGTTCATGACACCCACAAAATATTAGATACAGGCTCCCAGGTAGATGCCATTTTCCTTGACTTCCGGAAGGCATTCGATACAGTTTCGAACTGTCGCCTGATAAACAAAGTAACAGCCAGCTGTGTGGCTGGATTGAAGAGTTTTTAGCAAACAGAACACAGCATCTTTTTCACAATGGAGAGACGTCTACAGACGTTAAAGTAACCTCTGGCGTGCCACAGGTGAGTGTTATGTGACCATTGCTTTTCACAATATATATGAATGACCTAGCAGATAGAGTCGAAAGTTCCATGCGGCTTTTCGTGGATGATGCTGTAGTATACAGAGAAGTTGCAGCATTAGAAAATTACAGCGAAATGCAGGAAGATCTGCAGCGGATAGGCACTTGGTGCAGGGAGTGGCAACTGACTCTTAACATAGACAAATGTAATGTATTGCGAAAACATAGAAAGAAGGATCATTTATTGTATGATTATATGATAGCGGAACAAACACTGGTAGCAGTTACTTCTGTAGAATATCTGGGAGTATGCGTACGGAACGATTTGAATTGGAATGATCATATAAAATTAATTGTTGGTAAGGCGGGTACCAGGTTGAGATTCATTGGGAGAGTCCTTAGAAAATATAGTCCATCAACAAAGAAGGTGGCTTACAAAACTCTCGTTCGACCTATACTTGAGTATTGCTCATCAGTGTGGGAGCCGTACCAGATCGGGTTGACGGAGGAGATAGAGAAGATCCGAAGAAGAGTGGCACGTTTCGTCACAGGGTTATTTGGTATGCGTGATAGCGTTACGGAGATGTTTAGCAAACTCAAGTGGCAGACTCTGCAAGAGAGGCGATCTGCATCGCGGTGTAGCCTGCTGTCCAGATTTCGAGAGGGTGCTTTTCTCGATGAGGTATCGCATATATTGCTTCCCCCTACTTATACCTCCCGAGGAGATCACGAATGTAAAATTAGAGAGATTAGAGCGCGCACGGTGGCTTTCCGGCAGTCGTTCTTCCCGCGAACCATATGCGAGTGGAACAGGAAAGGGAGGTAATGACAGTGGCACGTAAAGTGACCTCCGCTACACACCGTTGGGTGGCTTGCGGAGTATAAATGTAGATGTAGATGTAGACTTGGTGAAAAATGATTACACAGGATACGAATGAGCAAATACCGAAGGCCTGGAACGCATAATGTGTTGAGCGTGTATCGGTGCTAGGTTACTTGCTGTTAGCTGCTTAAAGCTTATTGTTCTTTCGTGTTATAAACTTATTTCAGTGTTATTGCCATTTTCTAGTACGACCTGCGATCATGATACGTACTAGGGGTATGTAGTTGTCGCCAGTTAGGTGGTATTTCACAAAGAATATCTGCAAAGTGGTCGCTCGTTTCACTATCCTAAGGAAATGCAATCCGAAAACAATGGAAGTAGGTTACAGTACACTTGTTTGCCCACTGCTTGAATACTGCTCACCAGTGTGGGATCCGTACCAAATAGGGTTGATAGAAGAGATAGAGAAGATCCAACGGAGAGCAGCGCGCTTCGTTACAGGATCATTTAGTAAACGCGAAAGCGTTACGGAGATGATAGATAAAATCCAGTCGAAGACTCTGGCGGAGAGACGCTCAGTAACTCGGTACGGGCTTTTGTTGAAGTTTCGAGAACACACCTTCACCGAGGAGTCAAGCAGTATATTGTTCCCTCCTGCGTGTATCTCGCGAAGAGACCACGAGGATAAAATCGGAGAGATTAGAACCCACACAGAGGCATACCGACAATCCTTCTTTCCACGAACAGTACGAAACTGGAATAGATGGGAGAACCGATAGAGGTAGTCAAGGTACCCTCCGCCACACACCGTCAGGTGGCTTGCGGAGTATGGATGTAGATGTAGATGTAGATCTTTTATCTGGCGTCTGGCCGGGGGGTGCGGATTACACCCTTGTGCGGCTATCGCTGCCTGGCCTATTCTTCAAAAGGGGCCGCTTCAGTCGCGTCTAGGTAGAGGCTTTCGAATGGTGCGGAGCACGCAGTTGACGGGAGTTTTTCGCACAGTGTAGAGCCGAAGGCCGTGCTTCGAGCAAAGGACACGCAGTGCGGATCCGCACGACGTCCTTCCCTCTTCTTCTCGAAGACCGGGCAGAAGGCTGAGATCTTGTTCGCTTATGTTCAAAATGGTTCAAATGGCTCTGAGCACTATGGGACTTAACATCTGAGGTCATCAGTCCCCTAGACTTAGAACTACTTATACCTAACTAAGGTAAGGACGTCACACACACCCATGCCCGAGGCATGATTGGAACCTGCGACCGTAGCAGCAGCGCGGTCCCGGACTGAAGCATAGAACCGCTTGGCTACAGAGGCCGGCGCTCGCTTATGTTGTGCGCTACTTGTTGCTCAGCTCAGGGCACCGATTCCCCTCTCCGCGTGCTGTCTGAACAGATGTTCATCTTCATTCAGTCGTCATGCTCCCCTTATTACTAGGCTCTTTGATTTTAGGAACAGTTGTTGCCCCGTCTGCTCTGTGTGGTTTTGAAGTAACTTGTCTTAACCAGCTGGCCAGCGTTCTCTCTCTCAGAATTTGCCATGGTTAACATTTTTGTCGTTATGTAATGTGCCCAGTTACCAAGGATACCTATGTGATGGGCCTTTGCCTTTTCTAGTTCTTTTTTTTTAATTTTTTTTTAAATTATTATGTAAGAAAACAAGCTGTTTCTAACTTTTAATACTTGTTTTCATAGTGTTTTAGAAGCTATGGGGCTCTGATATCACTATTTTTCAGCCATTTTAAGCATGCTGTTAGCTCCAGTTACTGGCAAGATCCTGGACTCGCATTCGGGAGGACGACTGTTCAAACCCGCCTCCGGCCATCCTGATTTAGATTTTCCGTGATTTCCTTAGCTCGCTTGAGGCATATACGGGGATGGTTCCTTTGAAAGGTCACGGCTAATTTCCTTCCCTAATCCGATAGGACCCATCCCCTCCTCCAAATCAACCTGTCAACCAACCAACTAGCGAATTGTTTATTATACTCCTTCCTCGAACAAATTACAGGTTCCTTTCTGTAGTTATCTGTGCGCGAAGCTTATTTCCTATGGCGTATCAACTTATAGGAAACGCTCTTTAGGTACAATCATGGTTAAACCATAACTTTACTTGTTGTATAATCCAGTGAGACACTTACCTCGCGAGGACGCCTCTCCAGCGCTTCCTAACGCGGCTTACTGTTTGTTTGCGGTCGTGCGTCCTGTTTTCTGTCTGTGCTCAAGCTGAGTATCTTATGTTGTCTCACAGGCATTGAAAAGAAAAGCCAAGAGGCTTTTGGTGAACTGTCTTCGCATAAGTTTTCCCTGTAATGTTTAGTACACATTGTATCATTGGTCTACGTTTACTGTAAGTAATGTCATGAAGAACTTTATCTAAAACTGTTTTAAAATTTTTAAGCACGCCATTGGTTTGAGGTTATTACTATTGTAACAAAAGAGCTGGTTCATTTATCATTTCGAACGCTTTCATGTTTGCAATGTCAAATCAACTTCAGTTTTGCCAACTATATTTTGAAGGGGACCTGCTGTTACCCAAAAAATTATATTGAGATAAATGTTATTGTCCAAGAGTCCTTCCATCTCATTTCCATGATCTTGGTACTTTCCGATTTCAGTATAGTTGTCGTCAATTAGATGATACTTCATATAAAATGTCACCAAACTTATACTTACAATAAGCTGTTCATAATGCACGTACGTACTGAATCTGTGTTGTCGCTACATTCTTGCTGTCTTATAATATGAACGTGTATGTAACTCTCATAAGACCAGACATTTGTACCGGATTTTTATGTGTTCCTAAGTTTCCTGCTTTCTTATATTGTGAGTAATTACCTATTTTTCGTAAGATCTGACAGGTGGCTCTATGGTGACAGCTTTATAGCTTGATCACAAATGCTGTATGTTTACATTTTTTTATGTATATCACAGATACTGTGATTTTTATTTTTTTCTCTGTGTAATCTTTGGTATATTCTGCAGTATGGTTCGTCATTTCAAAAAGCTAATAAAATTTTCTAAAACGTGTTTATATTTCAAGTCTGTTTATTCGTTTACAATATCTTGCGGCTTGTTTTTTATATGTAGGTACATTTCAATTTCTTCTAGAATGTTGATGCTGATTCCTTATGGAATTTCCTGAAATATATGGATTGCTTTTTCGATGTTTTCTCTTTTATGGGTGTTTAGATGTAGAAAGAAAACATCGAAACAACAATCTACTATACAAAATACAATATAAAATTTCAAAAGGAATCAGCATGGATATTCTAGAGAAATGGAAATTTAATTGCATATAAAAAACAGCCCACAAGGTGTTCTGAACGAACAAACAGACCCAACGTATAATCACTTTTTAGAAAATTTTATTAGCTCTTTGAAACGACAAACCATATTACAGCATAGACCAAAGATTACACAAACAATTCAAAGCAATGTATCTATGAGATAGATAAACAAATGTAAAGACACAGCATCTCTGGATCAAGCTATAAAGCTGTCAGTATAGAACCAACTGTCATATCTTACGAAAAATACGTAATTATTCGCAGTATAAGACAGCACGAAAATTACGAACATATACAGATCCATTATATTAATGCGGTATAACAATGTGATAACAGAGTTTCTCCCGGTGTATACAGTGTTCAAATAACTTACTAGAATACAGCCAGCTGACGCTATACACAACCGCCGATGTTTCGACAGGTGCAAAACCTCCCAGTGTCAATGTAAAACTGCAGAAAGTAAGCGTTGTGCAAGGGAATTTAAAACCTCGGTTTGCAGAGAAACTCCGGAAAGATAACACACATCTTACGTCAGCCATTTATGGTTTGTGATGGCACTAATATTTACAGTGTTTGTCTGTATTTATGCGTGTATGTGTGTGTGTGGTTTTATCTTCCTGGAGTTTCTCTGCAAACCGAGGTTTTAAATTCTCTTGCACAGCGCTTACCTGCTGCTGTTTCGCTTGAAAGTGGCAGTGTGTGCTCCTTTCGAAAACGACACCCTGCTGCCTTCCCGTAAATTATTTAAACGTTGTAACAACTTAATGTAAGTAAACGTGGATCAAGTTAATAAACTGTCAAAATAGAAACATCTCCCGAAATCTTATAAAAATACATACTACTTCATAATATAATACAGCAAGAAAATAGCGACCAGATACAAATGCGGTATGTACGTACTTTATTAAGAACTTAACGCAAGTATACCTTTGTACACGTTCTGTGAAAAATAACATCTAACTGACGACATCTATACGATGTGTAATGATTGCAGATTGTACTAGAAAATGACAGTAACACCGAAATAAGCTTAGAATAATAAACGTTAAGCAGCTCAGGATTTAACCATTCATTAAAGTGTCATAATGCGCCTTATATTACATTGCAGGCTTTGGAATGCGAAATATCCCTCGGAATGTTCAGAATGGTTTTCTCGGATGCCTGTGCTAGCTACCTCGGCTATACAACTGCTCTAACGCCTTACGCAAAGGCTGTACTGACATATACGCAGAATTATACAACGGATACGCCATACTGGGAGGTGACGCTGTTTGGAAATAGTAATTTTACGGTTACTAAATTCTGAAATGGCGTTGGTCAGACCTGACTTTGGTCTCGAGTACATACGTCCCTTGTTGACCTTCACCGTTGTGGCGCTCATTGTCCTGAAAGAACTCGATTTGTGTGTGGTGGAAGTTATGACAAGTGCGTGCAGCAGAAGGTCATCGTCAGCATATTGCGAGTAATCTACAGGTGGCGTGACTTCTCGCTTCCCGTATTCCTCTTCCTCTTATCAAGGCATTCTCTTTCTTGTATTTCTCTGCCACCATTCGTATCCCGGACATCTCGACCCCAGGTCCTCCTAGGTTGCCCACTGCCACGCCGCGATTTGGCCATTGGCTGTTGTTCATTCTTTCTATATGTCCACACCATTTTAGACGTTTCGCCTCTATGGTGAGTACTGTTGATTTATCGACGTCCACAGCATCTCTTATGTTAATATTTGATACACGATGCAGTTTGGAGATCCCACAACTTCGCTTTCAAAAATCAGTCTCTAGTGCAGGCAACTTGTTTCTCTGACTCCTCTTTGCTTTGCATTTCTGAGCTTCATAGTTAACAATGTTTCCAACAATTGAACGACACATCAGCTTCTTGTTCGTAACGCAGTGTGCTTTTAAACCGACAACTTGCCCAAGACAATCTTGACTTTGCCTACAATAACTCTAGGTACATGTGTGGCACAAAATTCATTAATAATATGGCGTAATTACTAAGTCCCAGCCCTCTGTCTCAAGTACCGATTAACTTACCGCACATAATATCAAAGAGTAGTAACAACCTCAGCACAGGTGACAATCTCTCCCGGACAAAGCAGACACACACTTACTATCACACTAAATAACAGCATTAGAATTTCGACAGTCTTCGTGCAGTCATTGGCTATTTCAGCATCTACTACGCGCCGGCTACTGTTTTATAGAACTTTTGCTTTTCAATTTATAAACAATAAAATCAAGAGGGAACTTCAAAAGTAAGTTGCACAGTAATATGGTAAGCTTCGTGACTTTTAATGAGTGCCATATTACACTCCAAGGTGGCACAATGCATGACACTGTTTTCCAACATAGTCACCAAGTCTCTATGAACAACGGTCGAGAAGTTACACCAGTTGTTCACTTCGTCAACGATAGAAATCACTCCTTGGTCAGTGAGTTCCTCATTGGCAGAGAATCTCCAATTACGGCGAATCAGCTCCTTGATCAGCCGGACAGTGTTGTCATGATCTACATCGAAGGCCTTCCTTCCCGATTGTAACAACGACGTCTGGGCGGCCTTGGTCGAATTGCACAGCCACTGGACGCGACACTGCGTTTGGTCCACACACCGCCAGAATTTCAAGGTGAGTCTGCGGACAATGTAGACGTTTTGCACTGTCCCGCGTACTTCAACTATGCTGTACGTCTCGAACTGACGCGCCATTTGACGCCCACACTGTGATGCATCTGTTAATCGTACTGCAGTGGAAGCGTTTTTGTAGGAAATCTAGAGGAGCACGCTCATCTGACAATGCGTCACATTGTTGCGCAATGATTTTAGCGTGGGATGGTTTGTGTAACTTATTCTTTCTAGTCCTTCGTGTTACCGGATACATATAAAGGGATTTTTTATTTATTTAACCCGATCTGATTACGGCCATGTGGCCCTCAGTTACATCGGACCATGGTTTCACACGTACAGTACCTGCTACATAATAGTTACCTAAGAAATAACAATTTTAATATGACAAATAGTATTAAAATGAACTGAGAGTCGGTAGTGGCATTGTGAGTGAATTATACAGACTATCACCTGATGACGTCAAGACTGGCATTACTGGTACTGCTGCAGCTGCAGGCACTAATGCTGATGATAGCAGTAATAGTAATAGTAATAATAATAACAATGATTAAGCACTCGATACACTTACACGATCACAATACCACAAATTTAGAATACATCACAAACATTCAGCAACAGAAAGATTCACATTAAACAGTAAGGAAGGAGGAAGGGGATTTATCGACATAAAAAAGCTACATTATGGACAGGTAGACAATTTAAGAAAATTCTTTATAGAACGAGCAGAAACTAGCAAAATACACAAAGCAATCACTCATAAATTCATCGGCTACACCATTGCAATTTCATAACCACTTCTACAACTCTTTAGATCACGTAACATCAACAGATACGAAGAAAGTAAATTGGAAAAAGAAAACACTACATGCGAAGCACCCATATAATCTAACACAGCCACACATCGATCAAGAAGCATCCAACACATGGCTAAGAAAAGGCAATATATACAGTGAGACGGAAGGATTCATGATTGCAATACAGGATCAAACAATAAACACCAGATATTACAGCAAGTATATTATTAAAGATCCCAATACCACAACAGATAAATGCAGACCTTGCAAACAAAAAATAGAAACAGAAGATCACATTACAAGCAGATGTACAATACTGGCAAATACAGAATACACCAGAAGACATGACAATGTAGCAAAAATAATACATCAAGAACTTGCCATACAACATAAACTAATAAAACAACACGTTCCAACATACAAGTATGCACCACAAAATGTACTGGAGAATGATGAATACAAATTATACTGGAACAGAACCATTATAACAGCCACCAGTACATCAACGCAATACAGCTACATCCAAACGTATATATACAACTAAAGAAATCTGTAATTATTGATACATGTTCAATTACCCAAAAGTTCCTAAATGCAATGTAACATATACCGTACAGTTAAAAGGAGGTCACGCTTGATCAAGGTCCACGTCACTTTCCATTTTTAACCAGACATAACGTCTGATAAAGGAAAGAAATAATAATGATTAATAATAATAATAATTGTGACAATAATTTTGACATTAATAACAATAACGATAGTTGCAGATATAAGAAAACTGTCCTTTCTCTGTAGTGGCCCATTTTGTCTAATATTTATTATCAAGGTATTCCATTCTTACGCTCAAACTGCACGTGTTCTGCCGTTGTTGCCGTACAGCTTTTGTGTCAAGTGACGTCTGCGCCGAGTTTCTATGGCAACGGCCACTGCAGCCTTGCTCACTTTTCTTAACCCTTAAAATTTTGTAACTTGCGTCGGAAATAAATACAGTTTGTAATAAAAATCTGAAGGTGTACGAAATGTCCGGTGAATTGTGAGTGGAACTAACATTTATGGATTCCGGACTTCTATGACGCTGACGAGTATAACTACATGAAGCTACTGGATTCTTCCATCTTTATTGTCACAGCACTGGATTAACCGTCCTGCAGAATGTAAAATACACCATACAAGATCAGTGTCGTACTGTCGTAGGAATCCTACAATAAAATGGTGAATACCACGAACGTTTGGTTCGTAGCACCGACGAATATCACCAAACAATGTTAATGTCTCAGGTGCATTTTTACTTTGTTTCCTTAAAAGGAGGAATTACTGCGTTAATGCTCCGTGATATGTTTCACAAGTGAATGGGTGGGACGTCTAAGTTGGCTGTGAAAATGAACAGCAAAAATCCTATCGCAGTCACAGAATATTTTCTCTGTGCTATCGTCAGTGGGTTTTGTTTATTGAAACCGTGATTTCACATTATATGGTTTTGCAGTACCATATGTATGGTGTCCTGCACTGATGGCTTGTTGCGTTTTGTCGTGACTGATCCTTCTTGTTTTGCGTTCTGAGGGTACTGCACACACATATAAATGTATTTTCTGTAATTTCGTTTCTTATAAACTCTCTTTCATTCGCAAAAAAAAAAAAAAAAAAAAATCGGACTGAAAAGCTTAAACTAATTTCTCCTGGCCCCAAAGGGTTCCTACTCCTATACAGATAGCCCTGAAAATTTGTGAGTGTTAATTTTTTAATGTGTATCAAAATATTTGTAAGATTTAAGATGAATACCGTGGGCACTGTAACAGATAATAGTAAGGAAGGGAACTATTCATATATCAGCTATGCGTTGTACGCACCCCACGTTTGTAGTTTCTAGTTAATTTTTATAGATGTTAAAAATTCAGTCACAGATTTTCAGGACTATCTGAAAGGGTTTAGGAATCTGTATGGGAGTAGGAGAAACTACTGTATAATTTCAAGTCCAGTTTAAAACCGCGCTAAATTAAAAACTCATTTTTATTTAAGTTACTATTTTCTGCATTCTAGTCTTGGGTCTGACAAATTTTTCAGTCGATTTCAAACATTTTGATGAGTTTACATCAAATACATGGTAAGTTTTAGGTTTATTTCAGTTTATTCTAACCCGACCAACTAATATATTGCTTCCTCGTAAGTACATATAAGACAGTGAAGATAAACATTATATCTCAACTATCTCGGAGGCTTACAAACGATCGTTCTTTCAAACCATCCGCGATTGGAACTGAAAAAGTAGGAAACTGCAGAGATACACAAAGTTCCCTTCACCATACACCAGACAAGAAAGGGAGTTCATTTTGCGTTGTCATCCAGTTCTGAGCTACTTTGAAAGTTTCAAGTTTATAATGCATCCTGAGACGACAGTGGAAACAAAGTACTATCCGCCACACTCTAGACAAAAAAGCGTGCTAGTGTTGTATTGTTCTGAGCTATGTTTAAAGTTTCAAGTCTCTAGCTCATCGGGAAGTTTCTGTAAAATCAATTTCAAAATTGTATCGACCAGACAGGCAGACAAGAAAGCGACCAAGTAGAAACGTGACGGGAAAAAAGAACTTTCGACAACTGGGGAGGGACTTGGAGGGGAGATGATAGTTTTTCCAACAATACTTCATGTCTCCTGAAGAGTGCACTGATACGTCCCTTGTTGCTTCGATTACTGACGGTGGTACTGTATGAAGTGATGTTTGTATTGACGTATTTTAATCTGACAGTAGGGCTAACCAAATACGCATAATCTTCGGTCACTGATTAATAAAGCAGTCTGGCTATCAATACGAAAAGAGGTCATCGAAGATGTTGTATAATGGTCATAGAGTTCATAAAATACTTCGCGATGAAACTTTTCGCTGAACTAATAGATACTTTGCTTGGGATACTTGTTATGATCACGTTACCTGACAAGTGATTTTAACAATATTGCATGACCGCATAAAAGTTTGAGACATGGCTATAAGCAGCATGTAACACGAAAAGAGGGGATGCAAGTATGTGGAAAACCATATTTTAAATGGTACAGGTGTTTTCTATGACAACTTCACAAAATGGTTCAAATGGCTCTGAGCACTATGGGACTCAACTTCGGAGGTCATTAGTCCCCTAGAACTTAGAACTACTTAAACCTAACTAACCTAAGGACATCACAAACATCCACGCCCGAGGCAGGATTCGAACCTGCGACCGTAGCGGTCTTGCGGTTCCAGACTGCAGCGCCTTTAACCGCACGGCCACTTCGGCCGGCGACAACTTCACACACAGTGTACATAACATAGTATAGTTCTCAATATTCAGAAATAAATTGAGAGATATTTAATCTCGTGTACGCACACGGTGTAAAAGAGTATTAGGGAAATTTCCATCACAAATATGTTTACATGTGTTAGACAATGAATAAAAACATTTATATACAAAAAAATATCCGAGAAACTTCGTTGAATATGTGTATAAATAATGTAATCTTTCTATTTTGTCTATTTCAGATACTCTCTGATTTATACCATCCCACTAATTTGGGGCCAGATTAGCTCGGAAAGGAGAACCGTTAAAAGTAACAAACCAGAGGTTTCTAGAGGAGTTTTGACACGTTTTAGCTGACTGTATGACAAGTTTCAGCGAGACTATAAGAAAACAGAGGTTTCAGAACATTGGTAATATTTACTGAAAAATCAGTGTTTTCATCGTATGCCTAGAAGATTAAAGTATCTGTTTTGCCAATGATTTTGGTAATTGAAAGGTATATGTACCCGTAATATTAAATTCTTCGCTAAAGAACAGTTCTGTAGTAAATATGAATCCCGGTGTACAACATCGAAAGCTACAGAATTCACCTCCTCATAACGCGCTCACACGTCCTATAATCAGTTGTGGTATAGTATGTTTGCAACTATCCCGTTGCTAATAATCTTCTACACATACTTCAACATTTACATGACTATTGTGCAGTTCGCAATTAAGTGTCTGAAGGGGTTCATCGAATCACCTCCAAGTTATTTCTCTACCGTTCCACTCTCGAACGGCGTGCGGGGAAAACGGACCCTTATATTTATCTGGGCGAGCTCTGGTTTCTCTTATTTTATCACGCTGATCGTTTCTCAATTTATAGATGGGCGCCAGCAAAAATTTTTACACTCTGAGGAGATAGTTGGTGACTGAAATTTCATGAGAAGTTTCTGTTGCAACAGATAAAGTGTTTGTTTTAATGGCTGCCGCCCCAGTTCGCCTATCATATCCGTGCTACTCACTCCCCTGTTTCACCATATTACTAAACGCATTGCCCTTCTTTAAACTTTTTCGATGTGTTCCTCCATTGCTATTCCACACCGCACACCGACACTCCAGAAAAGAGCGGACACGCGTAGTATAAGCAGTCTAGACCTGTTACATTTTCTAAGTATGCTGCCCATAGACCGCAGTCTTTGGTTTGCTTTCCTCATAACATTATCCATGTGACCGTTCCAATTTAATTGTAATCCCTAACAACTTAATTGAATTAAAAACCTTTAGATTTATTTGATTTTATCGTGCAACCGAAATTTAGCGGATAACTTTTAGTATTCGTGTGGATGACTTCGCACTTTTCATGACTTATAGTCTATTGCCACTTTTCGCATCATACAGGTATCTTACCTACATCATTTTTCAGTTGTTTTGATCTTATGATGACTTTACAAGCCGGTAAATGATGGCATCATCAGCAAACAATCTAACAAGGGAACCTCCCCATCGCACCCCCCTCAGATTTAGTTACAAGTAGGCACAGTGGATAGGCCTTCCAAAACTGAACAAAGATCAATCGAGAAAACAGGAAGAAGTTGTGTGGAACTATGAAAAAATAAGCAAAATATACAAACTGAGCAGTCCATGCGCAAGATAATGCAACACCAAGGATAGTGTGATCTGGGGAGCGCCGCGGTTCCGTGGTTAGCGCGAGCAGCTGCGGAATCAGAGGTCCTTGGTTACTTTCTTTATTTTCGCAAAGTTGTGATCTGTCCGTTCGATCATTGACGTCTCTGTTCACTGTTATAAGTTTAGTGTCTGTGTTTTGCGACCGCACCGCAAAACCGTGCGATTAGTAGACGAAAGGACGTGCCTCTCCAATGGGAACCGAAAACATTTGATCGCAAGGTAATAAGTCAACCGATTCCTCCACAGGTTAACACAGCTGATAAATTCTATACGACACTGGTGACGGCATGTGCGTCACATGACAGGAGTATGTTGTCGGCCCACCTAACTTGTACACTTGGCGAATGGGTAAAAAAGATTCTTCTACCTTGCCCGATTTAGGTTTTCTTGTGGATGTCAGTTACCTCGCATCAGACGGACAGATAATAACTGTCTGAAAATAAAAATTTAAATTTTTCACTCGAGGGAAGGCTTGAACCAAGGACCTCTCGTTCGGCAGCTGCTCACGCTAACCACGGGGCCACGACACACCAGATCTCACATTATACTTGTTGTGGCCTATCTTGCGCATAGACTACTCAGTTTGTATATTTTGCTTATTTTTTCGTAGTTCCACACAACTTCTTCCTGTTTTCTCGATTGATCTGTGTGCAGTTTTGGAAGGCCTATCCACTGTGCCAACGTATAACCAAATCTGAGGGGAGTACGATGGGGAGGTTCCCTTGTAAGAAGACTGCCCAGATTGTTTTCTGAATCGTTTAAGTAGATCAGCAACAGCTGAGGACTTAGACGAGTCATAGGGCAGATTGTTCAGAAAACGCAGAATGGGGAGGTATATAAAAGGAGCAGCAGGGAAGGGTGCATTTATTGAAATATTTTCTATGACTGATGAGTTAGAAATATACAGTTTTTACATATGTATCTCATTGTGTCTTCTCTCCTTTTGTTATCATCATTTACAATTTGTGAGGCAGTCTCTCCGCTAAAGACCATTCTATTTAGAACCGCACATGAGGTGGTTTATTTAAGAAAAAACTACTTTTGACAACAGAGTGACATGATGAATTTACTTCGTGATATTTATATCAAGATGAATCTTATTTAATTAGTTAATTAAATCAGTAGAACAGTGGACAAAATGCAGTCAAATGAAACAAAATTGTCTTGTTCTACAAAGTCACTTCTGCGGGTTTGGGCACCTTGATGAAGAGACTGGGTTTTCCAGAAACGTGTAATTGCTTTCGAGACGGGTGGGGCCAAAATCTACTTCCGGCTATGATATTCAGATTTTCCCAGTTCTCCCTAAGTCAGTTAAGGCCAATGTTGGGATGGTTTTGCCCCATTTCTAGTGATCTGTCTCAAATGGCCCAGTAGGTGTTTGGGAATTTAAAAGCCAATCTCCCCTATTTTCCCCTTCCCCTACTTACAGTCTGAGGGTACTCTCTCCCAAGTCAACCAGCCCTTCTTCGTTTTACATTTATTACTTTCTTTTCTTGAGCAGCACGATCCAAGAATTAAGAATACAGTAATAGGTCGTCAGTGCTACAGATCCTGGTGGAACAAAAGACGGACGTATTATTGCAATCCAGTGTCACGATCGGTGAATAATACTGTGTGGAATGACTATTGCTGTCGGTTGTTTAAGTTCTCATTCTGAGAGTGGAAGGTTAAGGTATGCAAAAAGCCATCAGCAAGTACTGTAATAAAACGGAAGGCGATTGCGCCAAAGGTGTTACTGTTCTAGGAACTAGCAGCTATAAAGTGTTCCTCAAGATTCCACTGCATATTATATCGTCTTATGTGAGAAGAACGCAGGCCTCTTGAAAAATTCATATATTATGTCGCTAATCTTAGAGCCTATTGCATTGCAACAGTTGTGTATTTTAGTAAATGAGACAAAGCCTTTACTACCTAAAAGTGCTTACCTCTCCTAATATGGTATCTCGTATTAGGAGGCACTGCGGTTACTGTCTTTTGCCTCCATACTGCATGTATCTCTCTTCCGTAACAGTGAAAGGGGACAGGAGCATTTGCGACTGTTGGAAAAATGATTTAAATGCACTTACGGAAGTGAGAAATGGTTTCGAGATGACATGTTGGTTCATCGACCAAACTGAGAATTTTTCTTTCCGATATTTTTCTTTTCATAATCTTTAAATTGGCAAAAGGACAACGTTTTACTTTCTCAGTATCCTTCGAACAACAGGCTTGGATGAAGGAGAGCTTGAACAGCAACAAGCTTGGTCGAGGAATGTAGACGGTTCCAACGTACGTTCCTTTGGCTTGTTGACAGAAACTATGAAGTAAATGAGATGCAGAGGATGATCATTGACCGTGTATGTCTGCTACGTATTACTGAACAACAAAGACAGTCATAAACTTATATCAGTTGTTGATTTGATGGTGCTGCGATTTAGGACGTAAAAGAAAAGCGCTTCGAATTTTTCAGCTCAGTTCATCTCAGTAGAAATTCAAGAAATGGCACACAGATTCTTCTACGAGCACCAAGGTTTAAAAAAAATTTTTTAAGGAAATTTACAGTAACGATTTCGAATGAGAAGCTTGCGTTAAGTGAGCAAAGCTACGAATACAGAAAAATCGGAATAAAACGAAAAATTATTATTTCAGGGGTCTATAAGCCAGATTGCTATTCTTCGGGAAACATAGCTAATTAGTACGGTCTCCGCACGGGCCGAGTTGTTCGTTCTCAAGAACGCTTACTACCTGTCCAAGTGTTTATGAACTCCTTTTGCTTTGTTTACAGAGTTCACTTTGTGGGAACGTTCTGTTAATTTTAAGGGTAAAGTGTGCATCCGTTATTTATTACACCATTATGAAAAGTTGGTCCTGGTTGTCTTTTTAATTGATTTATTTTTCCCGCATGCTAATGACACAGCAACTCATCCCCTCATGTTTCACTCAAATAATAGCTTCGACGAAGCCAGACCAACAGATTCACTGGATTTTCTTTGGATCGCGATGCAATACTTTTTTTGTGCCTATAGAATCATTAGTGCACTATTACTACGAGTCTCCCGGTACCGTTTGGTCGCCGACTCCTTTTTTGTTCACAACTTTCATTCGCCTTACAAGATCATCGGCCAATGGTACAACCACATAAATAAAGGACAGAGGTAGAATTACCATCATATGCCCACTGCAACCAACAAAGATAGTGGTTTCTACATATTAAACGCCGGTTCACAGTGAACTATCCCACCTAGCTACGAAACCCGCTAACAGCCTCCAACGTGACTTTTGTCTATACTCGAGATATGCAACCTTAGGACAGTAACGTCGATGAGAGGACACCGATACTCATTTTCATTCATCTTCAGTGAGCACTTGAGGAAATCCACTGCCGACCGCCGGGCCTTACTACTAATATACACTACCCAGCCAGAACTAATGTCCATGAGAATATTGGATCCTGAACGCCTAAAAACGTAATTATGTTCCTACAATAATTGAAGGCTGCCTTAGGTATTTTCAATGCGTTAGCATCCTCCAGCAATGCATTTATGTAATAGCTATTTTACATATCAACACAAAAGCTTTCATACACACATTCAACATAACTACATTATTAATCTTGAATAAAAATAACAGTGTAAGCAGCATTAAAACACGTCGTACAGCTAGTACGATTCTGTGAGGCGACTACAACAGCTTTTAAGTATTAAATATTGTCATGAAGCTAAATAATATAGTCTTACTGGAGCAAGTTGATCTTTACATTTCAAGGGAAAAACCAAGGATGTAGCCGAAATGGGGGCCCCAAGGCGTCCAGACCCCTCCTATCATAAATGTGTGTGTGAATTCCTAAGGGACCAAACTGCTGAGGTCATTAATCCCTCCTCCTATCACACATGAACTAGTTGCCGCGCAGTTTAATTGAAAAATATTTTGATTTTCAATCATATGACGATAAAGGGATATGCATTATCGACAGTCAACAACGACGTCGATAGATTTAAATAATTGTATAGCGATATCGGTTATCGCCCATTCCTAATTTAGCAAAGACCAACTACTGTACATTCTTGGGCTTAATTGTGTGCAGTCATTGTTTTCTTAAGCAGTTCAGTTCTTACTTGCAGTTGAATTTAATGTGAGTGCTCTCGATCATTGTTTTGTGCTGTATGCTGTTGCGATAGTTTGTAATTATGAATAAGGTTGTGAAAACAAAGAAGAGGGAAACCAATGCAGATTCGTTCACTTGCGTTACTACAAGTTCCAAATATGTACGCACTACTATAATAGCCTAATTAGCTATCTACAAGTGTTTGATGTTAACATTGTAGTGGATTTAGACACTGGTAGAACTTTCACAAGCCAATGGAGCGTAAATGACATTACAAATAAAGTTATATTAAAATCATTGCATAAAAATACACTTGGATTTGCCTATGTTGCTCAAATATCGCTTTGATCAACAAAGGTATCGTCAGACGTGGATGACCGTATTTCTTAAAAAAATTTGCTCAAAATTCTGTCATTAGTAGCCCAAATGGCAGAATATCGACCAGTGTGCTTGACCGGGCGTACTCAATTATTAACTCCTGTTCCGATACGGAAGGGGTATCTGATGGTAGCACATTTTATAGTCCGTTCATTTCTGAGAGATTTCTTTCAGCGGGCTGCTCTTGAATCAGGCCGATCTGGCTGTGTCCTGCTCCCCCTCTCCTCTTCTCTTTCCGCTGTTGTAAAGCTGTAATAACTGCAGCCAGGAATTCCATGCACAATTAAATCTCAAAAAAAAGCACGCATTCGTGCTCTGCCAAATGACTAGACATTGTAAGTAGGCTGTTTAGGTTTTCTTATTGGTAACGCCACGTAGCACTCTGTATGAAAATCACTGGCTGTGCTGTGTGCAGTCCGTGGCTGGTTTGCATTGTTGTCTGCCATTGTAGTGTTGGGCAGCTGGATGTTAACAGCGCGTAGCGTTGCGCAGTTGGAGGTGAGCCGCCAGCAGTGGTGGATGTGGGGAGAGAAATGGCGGAGTTTTGAAATTTGTAAGGCTGGATGTCATGAACTGCTATATATATTATGACTATTAAAGTAAATACATTGTTTGTTCTCTATTAAAATATTACATTTGCTAACTATGCCTGTCAGTAGTTAGTGCCTTTCGTAGTTTGAATCTTTTATTTAGCTGGCAGTAGTGGCGCTCGCTGTTTTGCAGTAGTTCGAGTAACGAAGATTTTTGTGAGGTAAGTGAATTGTGAGAGGTATAGGTTAATGTTAGTCAGGGCCATATTGTGTGTCACTTTAAGCGTAGTCTTGTAAAATTTTTCAAAGGGGACATTTCATATGGCGACCCTGCCAGGATACCTCAGATTTTTCTTGTAGTTTGTGTAACTAGTGCAGCTTTTGTTTATTGCTAGCGCATACTTATAGAGAGAATTTCCTTTGTAGTTGTAGTTTTTCATTGTCGTACACAGTTGTGGCATACATGTAGATTTGCACCAAGTATTTCGCAGCTGCGCTTGCAATTAACTAGATATTATTTTCAATGCTATGTTAATGTGTTTTGTTATTTTGCTCTTCAAATTGTGCTTTTCTGTGTTGTCGTGTGAAATATTGTGACAATAATGGCGTGTGAAAAACGTAATACTAGGCTTCTAATTAAACTGAGAAATGGCAGTGAAGACGAAAGCAGTGGGTTAGCGCCGCAGAGTAATGAATTAACTAATGTTCAAAGTAGTAATTTGGTAATTGTGCATAGGGAAATGGAGCGAGCTGCAAATAATGGTGTAGGCAGTGAAACAATTAGTGAACAGGGAAGCATTATCGTTCGATTGGTCCACAACAGATCGCCTCAGGAATCCGAAATGACAGAACACAATATTGCAAATACTGTAGACTCAGGTTTTGGGTCCTCACCGTTTTCTCAAATGAGTGAAGACACATTTTCTGCTTTTCAAAACGCGAATGTTGCCGGTGAAAATGCACTGCCAAAAAGCATAGAGAAACACATTCCAGACACTAACACATTATTATTGCAATTAATGCAACAAATGGAACAAAATCAGAGACAAACACAGCAAAAGCTTCAAAAGTTAGACACAATGGAACAAAATCTTAGGAAGTTAGACACCACACTTGAACAAACACGTGAAGATTTAACTACTGAGTTACATAACTTTGAATCGAAATGTCAAAAAGTCTGTAATGACGTAAAAACACAAATTTGTGAGCATTTCCAACCTATTTTTTCGCGTCATGAAAATGCATTACAGAATTACGAAGCAGCCATAAAAGAACTGCAAATTATTGTTCATGAAAATTATGAGACCTTGGAAGATAAAATTGACTCTGTTGCATCTACCGATTCGGTTACGCAACTTGCAAAAACTCAGGAAAACTTAAAGGACACAGTAAATACGATTTCAACACAAATGGACACTCTGAAACGTGGTTCAGAAAAACACACAGAGGAAATAATTTCACTATCAGATAAAGTAGCCGAACTTTCAGATCAGTTCACTAACTTATCTACAAAGGTATATGATGATCTGAATGACACAAGACCTGTAGCTTTCACTGACACTGAAGAGTATGAAAAAATTAGAAAATTCAAACAAAATCAAAATCAAATCAATACACAGTACAAAAGAGAAATCTGGGAAGTACAAGATCAGTTGGCACAAGTAATACGAGAATTACATATTTCAGAGGACACTCGTGTTCCAGTACGGGAAGAGGGACATAGAAATACGGAGCAACCACAAAATAGTAACACAGGACACTTCGGAAATTATGATTGAAATTGGCAAGGCGCATTGAATTTTGAGATGGAACCGCCGAAACGAAGTAACAATGAGCGATGTGCGACTCGCCGACACGATGATTTTGACTATAAGCTGTTCATTACTACACGTAAATTCAAAGTCTGGCAACGACATTCATCCACGAGCATTGCTTCATCAATTCTCTCATTGTTTTCCTCCCAACTGGTCATTGCAGCACAGAGTAGAATGTATGTGTGGCTACTTAGAGAATGAACCAGCTGTAAGAATGCGATCGGTCATTCACGATTGTCACAGTGAAGGAGAATATTATCATGCCTTCCTCTCAGCATATTGATCTCAAGCTACACAAGACCGAGTAAAACATAGCATCATAATGATGAAACATTTCGAACAATCTGAATTCTCCAGTCTTGTGAAATATTTTGAAGACATGTTGCACAAGAATCAGTACCTGTCAAACCCATACATCCCCTCAGAACTCATCCGCATTTGCTTAATCAAATTACCTGAACATTTGCGACATATTATTTTGGCAGGACGTTGCAAAGACGACTTTGAACCTTTTCAGGGACTCTTACAAGAATTAGAAATTGATACTGACAATCACGGAACGCGAAAACAGGAACACAACAATTATAGGTCACATCCGTCGCAATTCCGCGATGAAACAAATAATAACTGGACACGACAAGGCTATTCTTATAACGTAAATCGTGACCAAAACAGCCACCACCCGTATGACAACCGTTGGCAGAGTAGTAATAATTACAGGGAAAGATCACCTCTCCGTGGTAGTGACTATCACAGACACAATCAGAGTAACAGACAACATGGGAACCAGAACTATTATTACCAAGGGAGACAGAATAACTTTAGACACAACGGTCCAGCGCACAGTTACGATTCAGGGAGAAATTCTCCACCACGTGACCGACAAGAAAGAAACTACAGGAACTACCAACATGACGACAGACGATGTGATCGTAACGACAGACCTGAATTGCATCAGAACTGGCGAGCTTCAAAATTGGCAGGGCCTTCTCGTCAATGTCAATTTGTAGAAGTTAGGTCTCCTAATCCGAATAACGACGCGCGTCAACAAAGAGACAGACAATGACTCGCACCGCAGGCAGCCACGTGCGCCGGCTGGCTCAGCGAAAAATAACATTGACGCTAACCTTGAGAAAAATTTTAGCATTCTTTACCGATGTACCATATACCACATGATAATTCCACTGAAGCTGAAACTCTGTCTACTAGGAAGAGTAAAGGTTTACACCACATTTCACATGTAAAACCGTTTATTGAAAGATAATCTGCTTTTTAGCTTTGTCTTTGCCATAAAACTTTTCACTTCACATTTCTAGTATGCATTGTCAGACTTAGAAACTGTTACCATGCGACAATGTTTGAAGTGAAATATCCAATCAAGAACCAAGAGAACTTATTTAAACAGAAATTACGAATGCATTTTTATAGTGAACAGACGTCACAATGTTATTGTGTGTGTACATTCTTGGTAGTTAGTTGCACGATTACGTAACGACTTTAAGGCTTACATACTTAGAACATATACTGGTACTGCTAATGAGATTTTAATGCAACATTTTGGTTTACTTGAAAATACATTCTGGATTTAAAGTACTTTCAGTGAGATACCAGATGACACAGTGGTTAGTTTATGTGACAGCTACACGATTTTATCACGACGCTACTAATGAGTGACAATTTACAATGTTGCTTTTGCGGTGTATCTGTTTTATATCTGCACAGTTTTTCTGAATTATTCTGGAAAGTAAAACATGTTTTAGTAGTAACTTTTGTGGTATAGCTACAATGAGACAGCCTTTTCCGTAGCACAACAATACGTTACAGCACAGTACTTTCTTCATCACGGCAATAAGCGTAATAACTAAGATATCTATACGCAAAGCATTTCACTTTTGTTTATCATGAGGTAAGTAAATTGACTTCTGCAGAACGTAGCTTTCGGAGGACGATAACTACGACACTTCCACAGAGATTATCTTACAATAAGACGCACAGTTTAGCGCTACAGTACACGTATTTGAGTGATTAATTTTGTACTTAAAACATTTATTTTTAAAGATATTTGAAGTAAAATGATACAAAGGTTTTCCGTGATACATTTCATTTCATTGCTGTAGTCTGTAACACCTGAGGATATAATTACATTAATCCTCAGGGGGGGTACACGGCTGCTTTGTGTACCATGTGTTTGGCAAGCACGAGGAGCCCTAGCTCATATGGTATTTGCTTATACAACTTTACACATTGGTACCATATTTCTCTAACACATAAATTACATGGCTATCTGATTATTTAACAGAGAAACAAATATTTTTTTTACTACATCAGTGACACATGTTTACGCAATTACACAGTTGGATAATTTCACACTTACGAAATTGTATTTTGTCTGTACTTTGTGAACTGCTTATATTTTTTCGGAACCATTGTGATACTATGAGAGCTTTGAATTATGTATTTGGTAAGGGAGCATGATTTTAAAGTACGTTTGAGGTAGATGACACTTTTGAAATGAGCAGAGAATTTTTTTTAGGTTTTAAAATATCCAAAACGCTACGACGATTTTGAGATGTGATTGATCTCTTATGATTTATTATCACGACGACGATGTGTATTATGCTGTTGAGGTATGTTTATGATCAATAAGCTGATGCTATATGAGGAATTTGATTATGCTATGGTTTTATTCTTCCCCAATGAACCATGGACCTTGCCGTTGGTGGGGAGGCTTGCGTGCCTCAGCGATACAGATGGCCGTACCGTAGGTGCAACCACAACCGAGGGGTATCTGTTGAGAGGCCAGACAAACATGTGGTTCCTGAAGAGGGGCAGCAGCCTTTTCAGTAGGTGCAGGGGCAGCAGTCTGGATGATTGACTGATCTGGCCTTGTAACATTAACCAAAATGGCCTTGCTGTGCTGGTACTGCGAATGGCTGAAAGGAAGGGGAAACTACAGCCATAATTTTTCCCGAGGAAATGCAGCTTTACTGTATGATTAAATGATGATGGCGTCCTCTTGGGTAAAATATTCCGGAGGTAAAATAGTCCCCCATTCGGATCTCCGGGCGGGGACTACTCAAGAGGACGTCGTTATCAGGAGAAAGAAAACTGGCATTCTACGGATCGGAGCGTGGAATGTCAGATCCCTTAATCGGGCAGGTAGGTTAGAAAATTTAAAAAGGGAAATGGATAGGTTAAAGTTAGATATAGTTGGAATTAGTGAAGTTCGGTGGCAGGAGGAACAAGACTTTTGGTCTTGGTAATGCAGGAGTAGGCTTAATAATGAATAAAAAAAATAGGAGTGCGGGTTAGCTACTACAAACAGCATAGTGAACGCATTATTGTGGCCAAGATAGACACAAAGGCCATGCCTACTACAGTAGTACAAGTTTATATGCCAACTAGCTCTGCAGATGATGAAGAAAATGATGAAATGTATGACGAGATAAAAGAAATTATTCAGGTAGTGAAGGGAGACGAAAATTTAATAGTCAGGGGTGACTGGAATTCGTCAGTAGGAAAAGGGAGAGAAGGAAACATAGTAGGTGAATATGGATTGGGGGGAAGAAATGAAAGAGGAAGCCGCCTTGTAGAATTTTGCACAGAGCATAACTTAATCATAGCTAACACTTGGTTCAAGAATCATAAAAGAAGGTTGTATACCTGGAAGAATCCTGGAGATACTAATAGGCATCAGATATATTATATAATAGTAAGACAGAGATTTAGGAACAAGGTTTTAAATTGTAAGACATTTCCAGGGGCAGATGTGGATTCTGACCACAATCTATTGACTATGAACTGCAGATTGAAACTGAAGAAACTGTAAAATGGTGGGAATTTAAGATGGGACCTGGATAAACTGAAAGAACCACAGGTTGCAGAGAGTTTCAGGGAGAGCATAAGGGAACAATTGACAGGAATGGGGGAAAGAAATACAGTAGAAGAAGAATGGGTAGCTCTGAGGGATGAAGTAGTGAAGGCAGCAGACGATCAAGTAGGTAAAAAGACGAGGGCTAATAGAAATCCTTGGGTAACAGAAGAAAAATTGAAATTAATTGATGAAAGGAGAAAATATAAAAATGCAGTAAATGAAGCAGGCAAAAGGGAATACAAACGTCTCAAAAATGAGATCGACAGAAAGTGCAAAATGGCTAAGCAGGGATGGCTAGAGGACAAATGTAAGGATGTGGAGGCTTGTCTCACTAGGGGTAAGATAGATACTGCCTACAGGAAAATTAAAGAGACCTTTGGAGAGAAGAGAACCACATGTATGAATATCAAGAGCTCAGATGGCAACACAGTTCTAAGCAAAGAAGGGAAGGCAGAAAGGTGGAAGGAGTATATAGAAGGTTTATACAAGGGCGATGTACTTGAGGACAGTATTATGGAAATGGAAGAGGATGTAGATGAAGATGAAATGGGAGATAAGATACTGCGTGAAGAGTTTGACAGAGCACTGAAAGACCTGAGTCGAAACAAGGCCCTGGGAGTAGACAACATTCCATTAGAACTACTGATAGCCTTGGGAGAGCCAGTCATGACAAAACTCTACCATCTGGTGAGCAAGATGTATGAGACAGGCGAAATACCCACAGACTTCAAGAAGAATATAATAATTCCAATACCAAAGAAAGCAGGTGTTGACAGATGTGAAAATTACCGAACTATCAGTTTAATAAGTCACAGCTCTAAAATACTAACGCGAATTCTTTACAGACGAATGGAAAAACTGGTAGAAGCGGACCTCGGGGAAGATCAGTTTGGATTCCGTAGAAATGTTGGAACATGTGAGGCAATACTAACCTTACGACTTATCTTAGAAGAAAGATTAAGAAAAGGCAAACCTACGTTTCTAGCATTTGTAGACTTAGAGAAAGCTTTTGACAACGTTAACTGGAATACTCTCTTTCAAATCCTGAAGGTGGCAGAGGTAAAATACAGGGAGTGAAAGGCTATTTGCAATTTGTACAGAAACCAGATGGCAGTTATAAGAGTCGAGGGGCATGAAAGGGAAGCAGTGGTTGGGAAAGGTGTGAGACAGGGTTGTAGCCTCTCCCAGATGTTATTCAATCTGTATATTGAGCAAGCAGTAAAGGAAACAAAAGAAAAATTCGGAGTTGGTATTAAAATTCATGGAGAAGAAGTAAAAACTTTGAGGTTCGCCGATGACATTGTAATTCTGTCAGACAGCAAAGAACTTGGAAGAGCAGTTGAACGGAATGGACAGTGTCTTGAAAGGAGGATATAAGATGAACATCAACAAAAGCAAAACGAGGATAATGGAATGTAGTCGAATTAAGTTGGGTGATGCTGAGGGGATTAGATTAGGAAATGAGACACTTAAAGTAGTAAAGGAGTTTTGCTATTTAGGGAGTAAAATAACTGATGATGGTCGAAGTAGAGAGGATATAAAATGTAGACTGGCAATGGAGAGGAAATCGTTTCTGAAGAAGAGAAATTTGTTAACAGCGAGTATAGATTTAAGTGTCAGGAAGTCGTTTCTGAAAGTATTTGTATGGAGTGTAGCCATGTATGGAAGTGAAACATGGACGATGAACAGTTTGGACAAGAAGAGAATAGAAGCTTTCGAAATGTGGTGCTACAGAAGAATGCTGAAGATAAGGTGGGTAGATCACGTAACTAATGAGGAGGTATTGAATAGGATTGGGGAGAAGAGAAGTTTGTGGCACAACTTGACTAGAAGAAGGGATCGGTTGGTAGGACATGTTTTGAGGCATCAAGGGATCACAAATTTAGCATTGGAGGGCAGCGTGGAGGGTAAAAATCGTAGAGGGAGAACAAGAGATCAATACACTAAGCAGATTCAGAAGGATGTAGGTTGCAGTAGGTACTGGGAGAAGAAGAAGCTTGCACAGGATAGAGTAGCATGGAGAGCTGCATCAAACCAGTCTCAGAACTGAAGACCACAACAACAACAACTACAACATGTATTTATTATGATGAAATATTGAAGTGTCGCTGCAAGATTGACGTGTTGACGAATATGTACATGTGTAATAAGGTAAGGAATAAGGAGTAGTGGTTAGGGACTCTGATTTATGAAAAGGATGTTGGAAACCAAGAATCGTACTTTAAGAGTTATGAAATGTGTGTATATGCGTGAATGTATCACAATGCCGTCGAAAATTTTTTGGACACTGTTATATTTACAGGATTTTATTTCTACACATTTGTAATGCAAATTCTCGACCTGTGAAATTTCTATATGAGACTGTCACTGCTGTTGTAAATATTTTTGTAAGAAAGTTAAGTTACCTTCAAGTAATGCGTCGTGGACGCCCAGCTGTACCACCTGCCTGGAAAAAAGCCATTAGTGTGTGCCTTTCAGAGGCACAGGTGGAGAAAAAAAAGAGGTCATTATCCTCGCTATTGACATTTCTTTGCAGAAAGCATCGGAAATACGACACGCTCATTACTTGGAAACATGATTACTCGTACTTTGTGCTACTTACTGAAATGCTTATGAATTGATGGGAAATATTCGTACATTTGCACACCTGATTATGACAAGTGTCTTTCTACAAGAATGGAGAGAGTTTCTACTGACTTATGAAATGCCACATAGCTGTTGAATGATGTTTTTATGCTTTGGTTTGCGTAATTGCTTATTTCATTTGATATCTGTTTTCCAGCTGTGTTGCAGCACTGGTTTTATAAAGTAAACTTAAATGCATTTGCTAATGTGAACACTTTCTGTCAACAGGTCTATTAAATAATTATTTTATGATCCATATTCTTCGAAAAAGGAGCACTTGGAATGGAAAGAACAATAAGAGGAGATTAGTAACAGTTACTGCATACACAATTTTGTTTTCAAGTACTTGGTAATTTCTTTTGTAGAATAAATTGTGATTCACCACTCTAGTATTAAGATGTGACGTAGGTATTAAACATGGCCATTTGTACTGTAATATTTTTTCTGCTTGAGCTTTGTCATGTTTAGATATAAGTTGTTGCATTTGCTGCTGCTGTTTGCCAGGCAGAGTGCTACTGAATTTTGATTTGTGTTACTCTGCTAAGCCAGTTTACTACTGATTTATTTTTCTTGTTTGCTGCACATTGCCTTATATTAGTTGTAATATTGAAATGGCTTTGCTAGTATCTATAATGCTGCTTGATTTGCAAATCTGCATTTTTTGTCATTGCTGTTTGCGTTAATTGTTTTGTGCTGCTGCATTGCCTCGTCCCTTATTTTAGCATCTGAGCTCAGTAGATTTAAGTTAGCTTAAGAGGAGTAGACTATATAAGAGAATGAGTTGCGATGAATTGGAAGAAATGCATTGAGAAGTTTTACAAAAAAAGTACAGAAAGCAGGTATAGATAGCACTTTTTGAAATAATTAAGAACGAAGGGAGATCTCCAAGAAGTAAAGAAAGTTTTGTTTGCAAGATACTGCAGTAAAACAAACCCTGTCCTTTCCGTTTCTGTTATTCCGCTATGTTTTTGTGTACTCTTGTGTATTTGTGTTCTTCCTGTCTTTATGTGTTTATCTGATGAGAGTTATGTTGTAGAATTTTTCTGATAATATGTTATTTACCTTGTAAAGATGTTTAGACATTATTTATTCTGTTTTATTTTAATGCTCATGTGTGAAGTTGATGTTTCGAAAGTTATTCTGATCTTTATGTATGTGCTCGTGTCATAATTCCTGTCACACTGATGTATATGTTATTTCGATTCTTTTGTAAAGCTTGTACTACAAATGTTATCTGTATTGTTGTGTTCTTTAATGATGTATTTTGTACCTTTGTAATTGTATTCTTATGTTATAAAATTGTAATTGACAGCAGTTCATCATATTATTAACTTGTAAGTTCCATTTCACTGTACACGTTTCTTTTGGTCATAGTATATGGACAATATGTGAGAAGTAGTGAATGTTAGTGTTTGCACGTGTGTTAATAATTCAGCAAGGGACTGGATAACAGCATTGCTGGTTCTAAGGACAATTCCAAAAACTTTGTGCGTGCACAAGTGGTGGTTTATGGACTTGCTATATTCTCTGCAAGACTCTTCGATGGTGATTGTGCACCTGCACAGTCGCAGCAGATGGCTGCTGGCCATCTCTACAAGGACTACAGTGGGTCTACACCTTTGATGATCCACCAATACCATTATTTGTACAAGGACTGCAGTGGGTCTGCACTTTCGGTGGCCCACCAATACCACAATCTCTACCAGGACTACAGTGGGTCTGCTCTGTGATGACCTACCTACCAATATTCTTCAAAACTTCGACTGACTCTGCGGTGGGTTTGCTCTGTTGTGGCCCATTACCTGTCTGCATGTCGAGAATCAGCACTGTCTTTCCGTTGGAAGGACAACACTACTTCTTCAAGACTGCACGGAAATCCACTACTTCCGTGTGCATTTTCTTCTACTGCTCAGACTACGAGAAAAACACTGCAATTTTACTCTGATGAACGATCAGGACTGTCTTTATGGACTGTGAGAAAATTTTAGCGTTTGACCAACATTGTATCAATAAGTGTGTGCATTTCATTTCTTTGTTATTGTAATTATGAAAAATTTTTTCAAATCTGTATTGGCCACTGCCCAAAACAACTTGTAAAATTTTTTGTGGGGAGCATGGAGGCTATGTAAGTAGGCTGTTTAGGTTTTCTTATTGGTAACGCCACGTAGCGCTCTGTATGAAAATCACTGGCTGTGCTGTGTGCAGTCTGTGGCTAGTTTGCATTGTTGTCTGCCATTGTAGTGTTGGGCAGCTGGATGTTAACAGCGCGTAGCGTTGCGCAGTTGGAGGTGAGCCGCCAGCAGTGGTGGATGTGGGGAGAGAAATGGCGGAGTTTTGAAATTTGTAAGACTGGATGTCATGAACTGCTATATATATTATGACTTTTGAACACTAGTAAGGTAAATACATTGTTTGTTCTCTATTAAAATCTTTCATTTGCTAACTATGCCTATCAGTAGTTAGTGCCTTCAGCAGTTTGAATCTTTTATTTAGCTGGCAGTAGTGGCGCTCGCTGTATTGCAGTAGCTTGAGTAACGAAGATTTTTGTGAGGTAAGTGATTTGTGAAAGGTATAGATTAATGTTAGTCAGGGCCATTCTTTTGCAGGGATTATTGAAAGATTGCGTTGCGCTAAAAAAAATATTGTGTGTCACTTTAACCACAGTCTTGTACAATTTTTCAAAGGAGACGTTTCAACATACTGTCTGTACTACAACTGGCGACCTCCTAACCACCCATCATGCGTGGGCGGCACCAATTTGTTTTCCGAATGGAAACCCCCCATTTTTATTGCATATTCGGATTCGACGCCTAATAGTACGCACAATTTAGTCGCCAGAGACAGATGGCGCTGTAGCCGACAAGTACTGAGGGTGCCAGTTTTACAATTTAGATTTGATTCTACATCTCAGTTACGGTGTGTTCTTACGGTTGATATTGATGATCAAACGTTATTTGAGCGTAGCAAGTGTGATTATACAGTACAAATAATACAGCTGGACACTGACATTTCTGGCAAATAAGCTACTTCTGTGCTAGCGTGGTTTTGTGTTCCTTGCAGTGTTGATTGTGGTGAGTACCCAAACCGTTGGAATGGTTAATTTCGGTGGCCGCTCTCGAACCCTCTGCCTGGGTGACTGATTTCGGTATGTTTTTCTATCCAACCGCTGTAACACTCGCGCTTGCCGGATGAATACAAACCACAACCACCGTAACGAGGTAAAATGTCAGTGAAATGATGGTGGCAGCCACACCTGCTGTGGACGCTCGCCGAATTCAAGCACGTCAATGGTGAGAGGCTAGGGGACTCACCGAAATTAAGCATCACCATGTAAACAGAAAAGTCTTCGAATGAAGCACTCGTGGAACGATTGAATTCACGACATTCAGAGATTTATGGCTCTATATGAAATTTTTGTTTATTTGGAGAAATGCCGACGGGGCCTGAAGATGTCATAATGAAATGCTGAAACTGGTAACCTTCAAAATAAAATAAAATAACATCTTAAGTTACGCTGCTGCTGGTGAATTTCATTGACATTGACAATTACTTAACCAGCTGATATCCCCTGCCCATGACGGACCAACCTAGATTGGAAACTATTACACTGACATCGTTCTTTCTGTATCACGCTAAACGTATTTTGTAACTAGATGCTCAAAGGGCTAACCGTACTGTACTGTACAATCAAATGTGCAACACTACAGTAAATTTCTAACGCAAAAGTAAGCCAGTAGAACACAGAGGTTATATTTACATAACAAATGAAATGAAGAATCGAATTCATTGGTTCTTAATTGCAAAATCAAGCACTGCCGATATTTGTCGACTTCAGCGCCATTTACCACGAATGGGAAAAAATGGTTTGAGTGGTTTGAGTAGACCTAAAGTAGTTTTTGGCACAGAATCCGAATATGCAATAAAATGGGCGATTCCCATTTTAAAATACAAAGTTGACCATGCCGACGCAGGAAGGGTGGTTGGCCAGTTGGCCAGCTGCAGCACGGCCAGATGTCCGCTTTACTAATATTAAATTTTCATTTCGAAAGTTTTTCCATAGGACGTGTCGTTTTCGAGATATTTATTTGTCTTAAGTTAAAACATACCCCTTCTATATTTCACTTTATACTTCATGTTCTAATGTTTGCATATTCTCTAAATCTCTAAGAAAAGTGTCACAAAAATAAAATTACAGTTTTTCATGGACAAAATAAAGCACTGACACTAAAAGGCCGCACTAACTATTATGTTTATAGAATATTGGCGCATACAGGGTAGTCCATTGATCGTGACGTGTAACCTCCCCACAAAATTTATTCACATTTAGTGTCACCTCAAAACAGAAAAATTCCTAAACTTCTCAACAGTAAAAATTATAATTACGTCGTTCACATCCAGTGTAACGTTCCAACAAAAAATAAATTCAGTAACCTGGTAATAATACAATGTAACTAACCTCTCAATTAAATTGTCGCTCACTTATAACTTTTCAATAATTGACTGTGAATTTAACCGGTTAAATTTTGGACGTCAGCAGTGCTGTGTCATGGCCCTGAAAGATCATTCTGAATTAAAAAAAGGAAAATTCTTACCTCAATGAAGTCGCCACATAACGCATATATATCTGCTCGTACAATAAATATTTCTGGCACAGCCCTGTGCAATGCTGGCCGATAGATTTGTCATTTATGAAAGGAAACAACTGATTTTTCTTTTGCAATAATCGGGATGATCATGGATTGGAGAAATTAGTAAATTCTTTAAATTGAAATAAATGGTTGTTAAAAGTTATTTTTTTATGAGAAAGATTATTATTAGGACATTTTTAAAAGATTTACATGGGACTTGAGATAACAATACTACATATGCGCGAGGCTGATTTTTACCTTATAAAATAATGCCCAGGCTCCGGCATCGCTGCACCACGACTGGCCCAGCCAACACGATACACCAGACCAGACTACTCGCTAGCAACAACTTACTGCTACAGCTACACAGTTCCTACTGCAGTCAACACTGCTCTCTGGTCTGAGATTCTCTTATACCTTGCATATCGCAGGCAGCGAGTGAGCAATACATCTGCTCGGACCTCTTACATAACCCTCCACTGCGGGGGGGGGGGGGGGGGGGGGCAAAAATTTGGCAGCGATGGTGAGTCAATTGGAATTTTTCTATAATCTACTTAATTAACTAAGTCTACAGTCACAGAGTATGTACATTATTGATAAGTGCAGAACATATTAAGTAATGACAAAATGTATACGCAATGAGTACAAAAGATATTAACAAATGACAAAGTGCACACGCACTGTATAAGTCTTTATCATATTTACAACATATCATGGAGTGAAATAAAGTGCACACACACTGTAGAACTCTTTAGCATATTTAGGACGACTGATCATATTAACAAATGAAATAAAGTGCACACACACTGTAAAATCTTTAGCATTTTACAAGAACTAGGAAAGGAATGGGAAGGATTGCATCATGGTTGTAGCACAGTAGGTTGCACGTAGTTGCACCGAAAGTCCACATCTTTCTACAGAAGCACAACACCAAGTGAGACAATCTGAAGTTCTCTTCCCTGAAGTATTTATCAGTGTAGCCAAGACACTGAAATGTTGTATTAATATTCAATGTTATCATTTTGGTAGTACATTAGGTACACCAAACAGTAGGACCATAATAACATCTCCATCGTTGAAGGTGGTGGACAGCATGATGTGTCAACACCACATTCTTGTAGAATCCAAACTCTTTCACCAACGTAGAATTAGTGCAAAAACCAAATATAGTGCTCCATGATCATGAGAATGGACAGGACAAACGGATATTGGAGTAATTTCTGGTAATTAGGTCAGAAGGTGAAGGACATTAAGTCTTATGCTAGTCATCATAGAGAATTACACTAGTCTATCAACCGATTTGAGTAATTGTTGGCACTCATTGCCTAGTTACTAAACATTTCTGTACTATGTATGGAGTATTCAAATGGTTCAAATGGTTCTGAGCACTATGCGACTTAACTTCTGAGGTCATCAGTCGCCTAGAACTTAGAACTAATTAAACCTAACTAACCTAAGGACGTCACACCCATCCATGCCCGAGGCTGGATTCGAACCTGCGACCGTAGTGGTCACGCGGTTCCAGACTGAAGTGCCTAGAACCCACGGCCACACCGGCCGGCGTATGGAGTATTACAAAACATTATTCATAAGTCATCTGATTACAGTAAATATTGGCACTCATTGGCCAGTTACAAACCATTTTTATGCATTATTCAGAAGTCATCATTCAAAGCAAGAGTTAATTAATGGCATACCATTTATACATAAGTCATCATATTACAGTAAACAGTGGCATTCATTGGCCAGTTACTAAACAAGTAGCAAGTATTGAATATTACAAAACACTTTTCATAACTCATCTGATTACAGTAATTATTGGCTCTCATTGGCCAGTTACAAAGTATTCATATAGTTTTACAAAACATTATTCAGTATTATTCAGAAGTCATCATTCAAAACAGGAGCTAGTGAGTGTAGCATCAAGCTACTGGCATTCATATATGATATCATGTAAGTGACATAAGACAAATTTAAAATATAAAACATTGGAACTATTATTCAAAGTCTGTATTACAATCAATACATCAGAGAAATTTGCGTTACATTTAGGACTAGAAATATATCTTAAAGTGGTAGCATTTTTTGGTTGTATACCGCTAAAAGCTGGGACTGGTAATAGATTTTTTTGTGCTAGCAATGCATTGCGTTGAGATCGATAATTAATTGTTGGGGCGTGAAAATATTTGCTTTTGACTTATTGCTGGAAATAAGAATTAATAACGTCATTCATCATGAGTCAGCTGTAGGAAGGTTATGAAACAAGTAGAGTATATGTGATGACATTCATGAATGATACACAAAAATGGGTAAAAAAAAGTGCAAGTATTAGAACAGGTTTCATAACTAAGTGTTTATAGTATATTAATATCATAAATTGCTTCTCCTGGAAAAAATACAAAATGGATTATTGAGCTGAAAGAAGAAACGCATATTATGCTGAAAAGTAGTGAACTCCGAATTAACAGGTACTGAAACGTGTACTCAATATGTATGTACTCTAGCTGTCTTTCCCAAAACATTCAGTCATTATACCATGCGAGATAAGACATAGTGTCAAAAGGAACTGCAACAAATACTTAAGTAACTACATAGCATCTCTTAACTAACAGTAAACATATAAACTTCATCATTATCATCATCTGCAAAGAAAAACTTCATTATTCATATTACCATAACTTCATCACTATCATCACCTGCAAAGAAAAACCTCATTATTCATATTAGCATATTCTTCATATAATTATTCATCATCATTTATTATCATCTGCAAAAAAGACACTTCATTATTCACATTCACATTACCATTTACTTCATACAACTATTCATAGTATAGAGTTTTCTATTTCTAGCATATTTCATCACTAAAATTAACATGTGTAGTTCTGTCTGACAGCTTGCTCAATCACCTCGTATTCAGAAAGAAAAATAATTAGTTAAGACTGGTATCATACGATGTGTATAGTATATTCTGGTTAATGCTTGTTAATTCTGATCCATTTACTCTTCATGACTAGGTATTGCATTTTCTTCCGTTCATTCCGAAGGTGAATTCCATTTCATAGTAATCCACTGTGGTTTGTTTTATTTATTTCTTTTACACGTTATTGCTATCTGAAAATGATGAATAAGGATTAATATCATGCATTTAAATCATATACTCCTCAAATAAAAACTTGTTTCTAGTGATATAATTAAGCATACAGCATAGCATGACAGACAACGTATTATGTCAAAAACATAGACAGTTTTCAAGTGCAAAAAATGTACACAGAATATCATAATGCAGTAGCAAAAAAATGTAAAATAGTCAAGATATTGAGATATCATACGGAAAAATGTCAAAGTCAACTGGTGTTTGTTATATCTAAAAGATTTCGTTGTGCATACAAACAAAACAGGAAAACAATCAAACATACACAAAAAAGGGAAAATGTGCATGGTCTGATATATGACAAGAAAAGCAACCTGCTAAACTTACCTAACCGGGCACTTGCCAGAAAAAAATATGATAATCAACAGTAAGTAGTCACATACATAGAATGGCATAAGTGGTCATAAAATATGTAAGTTTATCTGGAAAAATGTGCACGGTCTGATGTGTAACGACAAGAAAAGCGACCTGCTAACCTTACCTTGCAGGGCACTTTATGGGGCGGTGGGTGGAATTATTGTTGTTAAAAATGTTCCTATTATTTTTGCTGTTGTTTGCCGTTCTCAACACTGGCTCTCTAACTACAATATTGGCTACCAGAAAGTGATTAGCAAAACGTGAAGCCTGTAATTAGAATTCCTAGTGCCCACTTCATCTGAGAATACACTTATAGCTGCAGCTTATAGCTCTGAGGAATTAGGAGATTGTCCGGGATTTATAATCAAAAACGATTTTCTAAAATAGTTGAGTATATTCTGAAAGTCACAGATGAAAAACAAAAGTATCCACACAACCTAACTAACAGAGCAGTTCAGAGTCTAATGCGCTGATGCAACTATAAATGTCCGAATTAAATGTTAAAATGAATGCTCGCCATAATTTGATGATTAGTTTCATCAAACGCCACGCTAAATAATTGGTAGAATGTCTGTCCCGCGGCGGCACGTGAAAATACGCAAACTGAAGATCGATAATTAAAGTCAACCCAGAATTAACACTTCACTCGAAAATGATTTCATGGTTACACGTATCCCGAGTAACTTAATACGGCATCCGAGGCTGTTTGTAGCAATGATACCGACGCGACGCGACTCCCGACACATATGGCGTGCTATTCAGCGTCTGGAGAGAACTGGGGCCTTGCTTCCTCGCGCAGCGTTCTTATATATAAAGCCGCGGTGCGGATGGCTAAGGGAACGCCTGATCAAATCGGCTCTCCCGACTAGCCGCTGGGCTAGTAATGCACCACTCTAAGTTACCTAATAAATCATAGCTTCTCTTGCTGATGGCCGATGAAGCTCTTAATTTAAATGTGCATTCAGCACGCAGGTAAGTATTGATAATAAAATTTTGACGTGGCTACGTTAAATATTTTGGGCGAGAGAATTAATTTAATTACACTGCACGCAGTAGACGAGATCTGAACTGGCCCTTTGGAGAGACGCTATCGCTATAGTTTTATAGGTATTCAAATGAAACTTCTCACATCTTCGTAGTTATAGCGGATCTCCAACCTACTTGAATATAAACATCCTAGCCTTATTTATTTGCCTACTTAATCTATCTTGCTTCCTTAAGTTTTAAGACAAAAACCAGAAAATATTGAATTTTAACTAAAATTTTAATTTGAGAAACCCAAAGTACTGTTTTTATTAAATTATTATGAAAGATGAATCTAATTATAAATTTTTAACTTTCTAGCTCTTTTCTGTTGCGCCAATGATTTTTACAGAGAAACGTCCAAATTTCGAAAATGGCTAAAGTTATCGAACTGATATTCAACACACATTAATTTAGTATTACTCCTGACATGCTAGAAATGTTTTAGGTTATTTGCTTGATTTTTAAAGTATTGCGCAACATTTGTGACGTCAGAGCTAGTTACAGCAGACTGGCTGGCACACAGTGGAAAGACTGATATGAATTTACTACAGCGTGCGTAGGCTGCTTCCCTACATCACCCTCTACTTAAATTTTTTGTTTATGAATGTTAATGAACGAAAAAATAAATTTAATTACAAAAAGGGAAGCAAGAGTACAGCTTAACTTCCTATGAAAATTAACATTGAAATGTAAACATGTAGAAATATTAAAAGAAAACTGATTACTGACATTAATTATTTAAATTGCGGGCATGTTTACTGCCTCTTAAGCAACATTATTAATCAAAATTTAAGCAAAGTCAATGAGACACTTTGGCATACATATTGACTTAGACAAGCAAACACATAAAAATATGTAAAATTATGAAAATCTTAAATCTATTAAATACATTTTTACATACACAAATTCAAAGAAAATACACAACAGATGATTATCTCTTAGCAGTCTTTTCTAAACCTGAAAGAAAATTTCACAAATCCTTTTTACACATGTGGTTGTAGCCGCTTTGGCTGGCGTCCTACACTTCCATTCACAAGGGTAGAGGAGGGGAAGTTGCTATGGTGTGCGTCCTTCACGTTCACTCTAAATTACATGGGGAAAGGGGAGGGGTCACTGTGAGTTGTGTCCAAGTCACTCCACGCTTTCACGCAGCTACCAGGCTGCCATTATCTGGTTTGTCCTGTAGAACAAACAAAAAGAGTGCCTCAGACTCTGTTCACTTAATATCTAAGGGTGGGTCAAAATGAAATGGGGATATATACATTTTATCCTTCAATATTTTGCTGGAACAAAGTTAACAGAACTTTTTCAATTTTTACTCTCGTGGTTACTTAACTGTCATAATCGATAAACAAATGGATCAAAACGCCGTTAGTCACGTACTAGAGAAAATTTATGCTCAAGGCATACAATCATAAATCCTATTTAATCTGAATTTATTATTTCTGGGCCGGAACACTGAACCAATGCTCGGTACATTCCTGACAAATCTGTATTTTATTCCCTTAGCTGACTCATCTTCGATTACCTTATTCGTAGAGATAGTATGAGTATATTTGATTAGTAGTTGTTTCTCAGCTTCTTTGTACATGTAACTTTTGGTAACCGTACAGTTGTGAGTGTTCAAAACACACTACGTTTATTTGACTACTAAATCCACTTATTGGTCCTCTGCTGCTGTGTCAGTTCCACATCTGCAAATATGTACTTACTTACTTTGAAGTGTATCTATGCTGAGCTATCAATAATGTTTCACGTCTGCCATTATATACTTACTTACTTTGCTAGTGTATGAACTTATTTAACACTCACTCTATTAACATTTTAAAGCATAGAATAGCACATTTATTTCATATCTATAGTGTATTGCAGCTGATCAGTTTGCTCACGTGGCAATCCATTTCCACTCGATCGGACGCTGAAACCACAGGTAGTCTCTCTCGACCTACCACTAAAGTGCATCATGTAATTATGGACGAGCGTAATGCTAAATTCCTTAAACCTATAGGACACCATGAGCTGCTCTGTCTCATCTAACATAAGGGTACCTATGGTCGCATTCACGCCTCCAACTTTTAACCTCAATACGTGTAGGTGTGTCCTGTCACACACTACACCAAATAACGGCTAGCTCCAACCTTATAAATATTTCAAAGACGTGTCCTTCACGTCTCAACCACAAACACTGTTCAATTCTATTACACTGCCATTCCTTGCCACACAAGGTGAGTTTATTCTAACAACTTGTCTGCATATTTTTCATAACACGAAGCACTCTCTTTTACTATTGATTAGTTAGCTCTACAGCATACAATAGGTTTCACTGCCACTTCAGATCCTGCTTGAACACGAATTTGTAAATCTTTTTTAAATATTGTTGGTGGACCATTTCCAATAACACAACACTTTGTACTTACAATATTACCAGGGTTCTATACATACTCGTTACTCAAATACCTTTGTATCTTAATTACGTCATACTTCTCTATTGTTTACGTCACTGTTAGGTTTGTCACATTAGGTATTTTTCTTCACTAATCGGTGGATAGAATGGTTCCAGAACTCATGCCTTAATAGTCATGACGGAAAATTTTAGTATTTGGAAAGAAGAGGTCGAAATTTAAGGTGGATAGGAAAGATGAAGAGTGAGTGAGACCTGAAATGGGAAAGAAGATCTCACACAGCTGGGACTGCACAGCTGCCACACTGTGTAGAGGTTATAGAACAACCTCCTCCCTACAGCATTCATTGTTTAATGCTGGCTTGATAACCATAACGGAAAATTTAATGCGTTGGAAAGAATAGGTCGAAATTTTTGGGGACAGGAAAGATGAAGAGTGAATGAGACCTGAAAAGGAAAGAAGATCTCACACAGCTGGGACTGCACAGCTGCCACACTGTGTAGAGGTTACAGAACAACCTCCTCCCTACAGCATTCATTGTTTAATGCTGGCTTGATAACCATAACGGAAAATTTAATGCGTTGGAAAGAATAGGTCGAAATTTTTGGGGACAGGAAAGATGAAGAGTGAATGAGACCTGAAAAGGAAAGAAGATCTCACACAGCTGGGACTGCACAGCTGCCACACTGTGTAGAGGTTACAGAACAACCTCCTCCCTACAGCATTCATTGTTTAATGCTGGCTTGATAACCATAACGGAAAATTTAATGCGTTGGAAAGAATAGGTCGAAATTTTTGGGGACAGGAAAGATGAAGAGTGAATGAGACCTGAAAAGGAAAGAAGATCTCACACAGCTGGGACTGCACAGCTGCCACACTGTGTGGAGGTTATAGAACAACCTCCTCCCTACAGCATTCATTAGCTTCAGAAATTTTTCGTATTGGAAAGAAGGGGTCGAAATTTTTGTGGATAGGAAAGATGAAGAGTGGGTGAGACCTGAAATGGGAAAGAAGATCTCACACAGCTGGGACTGCACAGCTGCCAGACTGTGTAGAGGTTACAGAACAACCTCCTCCCTACGGAATTCACTGGTTTCAGAAAAGTTTCATAATGGAAAGAAAGGGTCGAAATTTTTGTGAATAGGAAAGATGAAGAATGAGTGAGATCTGAAATGGGAAAGATCTCACACAGCTGGGACTGCACAGCTGCCACACTGTGTAGAGGTTACAGAACAACCCCCTCCCTACGGCATTCATTCATAACCTTTGACCAAGCCACGTCGATCTGAAAATACCTTATGATGCCTTTTTAGAACCTGCCTCAGTTCTTCCTTCTGATTAGCTGAAATTTTATCGATTTCCTGCAATTTAGCTTCCATTTTGTCCAAAATAATTGCTTCTTCTTCTTCTGTGTTTAGCTTACTTGTACTAAGATTAACACCTTAGCAATGTTAGTACTAATATTTTCTACTCTCATTTCAACATTATCTACTCTTTGCACAATATGAGTAGTATCAGTTTTGATTGCGTCTACTTCTGCTTGACATATATTTACTTTTATATTAATATCTTTAAACCTATCTGAGCACAGTTCAGATTCCGACTAGATCTTTTCTGTTAACTTGTGCTCCAGCTTCGCATCTTCCATTTGGAAGTATCTGCGAACCTCAGCAACTTCGGATTTTACTGTTTTATACATTCCAGAAAACTGTTGAGCAACCTTTTTCTTAATATCCTCATGATTGTAATCAATTTTATAATTCAAACTGTCTAGATCCTCTTTCAACTTATTGCAACCAGCCTTGAAGGTATCGTCCATTACCTCCAATCGTTTATTAAAATTAGTTTGGCTGGCCATAATCTCAGACTTTAATTCAGCATTACTGCTTTTGACCTGTTCACTTACTTCAGACTTTAATTCAGCTGTCATTCTAGCATTACTGGCTGACATTTTTGCATTACTGGCAGCTATTGCTTGTAATATAACATTCAAATCAATAGCCCCAGCATCTTTGGGTTGCTCACTAGCTGGCTTTTTATCACACTCAGGTGACGAAAAACTAGCTCCAACACCAGAATCATCAAAACTAAACGAAACTTCTGATTGATCAGTCATATTACCTTCTCCTGTTTAAACTCTACCATCTCTGATGACTGTTTCGTTTTTAACTCATCAGATAAACTATCTTCCAATAAATTAACAATTTCTGATTTCTGCTTTGCTACAGGGGTTTCTATTATTGAATCATTGCCCCTTTTTACACTACTGTCAGGAGACAATACTTCATATTTCACTTTAACATTACTACTTTCATGCATATTTACACTTGAACCATTGTCTGGATTTACAGTTCCCTTAATAGACATAGGTTCTGATTTAAGTTTAACCTCAGTTTCTTCTGGCAGTTCCATTTCCGACAGTCTTTTAGTGCAGGTTAGTAAAATTTTAAACAGCTTTTCACTTAACTTAGTTCCTTCTGCACGACGTATGGCGTTGTGTGCGCGGCGTACCGGGATTACTGATGCGACGCAGCGCGCTGAACTGCCGACGGCACGCCGACGGCTGTTGTGTGTTTGCGTGGCCCACAACTGCAGGCGCGGCTCCGGCTGCTCCAGCGGACGACTGCGGTGAGGCGAAACTGGCTTCTCTCGATGCCGGCAGCGCCGCTAGATTCAGTGCCAGCTCCATCAATCCAGATGCGTTGTTAATGCATTTGCGTCGTCCACATGCACACGTAATACAGTCACTGTTCTATGCTCAGTTGCGTGTCGCATTTCACTCGCGAATCCGAATAGTTAAAAATCACTTTCACTTTTACTCAGTTTACTTTCCCGGCCGATGCACCATATGTGGGGTGGCGGGTGGAATTATTGTTGTTAAAAATGTTCCTATTATTTTTGCTGTTGTTTGCCGTTCTCAACACTGGCTCTCTAACTACAATATTGGCTACCAGAAAGTGATTAGCAAAACGTGAAGCCTGTAATTAGAATTCCTAGTGCCCACTTCATCTGAGAATACACTTATAGCTGCAGCTTATAGCTCTGAGGAATTAGGAGATTGTCCGGGATTTATAATCAAAAACGATTTTCTAAAATAGTTGAGTATATTCTGAAAGTCACAGATGAAAAACAAAAGTATCCACACAACCTAACTAACAGAGCAGTTCAGAGTCTAATGCGCTGATGCAACTATAAATGTCCGAATTAAATGTTAAAATGAATGCTCGCCATAATTTGATGATTAGTTTCATCAAACGCCACGCTAAATAATTGGTAGAATGTCTGTCCCGCGGCGGCACGTGAAAATACGCAAACTGAAGATCGATAATTAAAGTCAACCCAGAATTAACACTTCACTCGAAAATGATTTCATGGTTACACGTATCCCGAGTAACTTAATACGGCATCCGAGGCTGTTTGTAGCAATGATACCGACGCGACGCGACTCCCGACACATATGGCGTGCTATTCAGCGTCTGGAGAGAACTGGGGCCTTGCTTCCTCGCGCAGCGTTCTTATATATAAAGCCGCGGTGCGGATGGCTAAGGGAACGCCTGATCAAATCGGCTCTCCCGACTAGCCGCTGGGCTAGTAATGCACCACTTCAAGTTACCTAATAAATCATAGCTTCTCTTGGTGATGGCCGATGAAGCTCTTAATTTAAATGTGCATTCAGCACGCAGGTAAGTATTGATAATAAAATTTTGACGTGGCTACGTTAAATATTTTGGGCGAGAGAATTAATTTAATTACACTGCACGCAGTAGACGAGATCTGAACTGGCCCTTTGGAGAGACGCTATCGCTATAGTTTTATAGGTATTCAAATGAAACTTCTCACATCTTCGTAGTTATAGCGGATCTCCAACCTACTTAAATATAAACATCCTAGCCTTATTTATTGGCCTACTTAATCTATATTGCTTCCTTAAGTTTTAAGACAAATCCAGAAAATATTGAATTTTAACTAAAATTTTAATTTGAGAAACCCAAAGTACTGTTTTTATTAAATTATTATGAAAGATGAATCTAATTATAAATTTTTAACTTTCTAGCTTTTTTCTGTTGCGCCAATGATTTTTACAGAGAAACGTCCAAATTTCGAAAATGGCTAAAGTTATCGAACTGATATTCAGCACACATTAATTTAGTATTACTCCTGACATGCTAGAAATGTTTTAGGTTATTTGCTTGATTTTTAAAGTATTGCGCAACATTTGTGACGTCAGAGCTAGTTACAGCAGACTGGCTGGCACACAATGGAAAGACTGATATGAATTTACTACAGTGTGAGTAGGCTGCTTCCCTACAACTTGCCAGGAAAAAATATGATAATCATCAGTAAGTGTATATATAAACATCTGGAAATGGCATTACAGTGTGATAAATGATAAAGTATGTTCATTCAATAAAGGGTTTAATATTGGAGACATGGTGATTGGCCTTGCTTTTTCTGGTTCTCAAAGTTCGATGTGTACTACATTGGGGTGAGGTATGCAGCGAATTCGATATGGACCTGCGTAAAGAGGGGCAAATTTACTGCATCCACTCTTTCCTCTGTTGGATAAATAGTGTGTACGTACTAATATCTTCTGTCCTATGTGAAAGTCACGGCGTGTACAAACCTGTTTTTGCTGTCTCTTCCGGCGCTCTGCGGCACGTTTGATGTTGTTGAGCGCAATGGAGTTAATTACATCCTGGAATGAGAGCATGTGTGTGTCCCAATCAATATGTTTTTTATGGAAGTATATTCTACATAGTTTACCAATTTCTTTCATTAGACGTTCACAAGGGTTCGAAGAAGCGTGATACTTGGATATATAGATCGGAGAAATGTTTCTTGTTCGTAACATACGTGTCCATATAGCAGATTGAAACTGTGGTCCATTGTCGGAAATTACTTTCAATACATGCCCTACATGAAATAAAAATGTTTTACAAATGCATTCGAAACAGATTTAGCAGTAGCTTTGCGTAACGGAGTGAAGGTAACAAATTTCGAAGTGAGTTCAACAGCGACAAAGATGTAGCAAAAACCTCTATTAGTTCTGGGAATCGGACCAAAAATGTCTACAGCGGCCATGTGTCTCAATTTAACGGGTACAATGGGATGTAACGGAGGAATATGTGAAGTCGTGTCTGACTTAGCTTTCTGGCAGATTTTACATGACGCTAAAACTCGTCGTATACGTTTCTCCATGTTGGCAAAATAACAGTTCTGTCTCAGTGTAAGAAAACATTTTCTGGCTCCATAATGCGCGCAACTTAAATGAGTATACCAAATTAATTTGTTAACAAGCTCTTCAGGAATACAAAGTAACCAACTGTTGCTGTCAGGGTGAGAGCAGCGAAACAGAATATTATTGCGTACAGTGTAATGGTTTCTGATGGTAACATTATTCCTATCTTGCCAAAGGTGTTTAGTTTCTTTCCACACGTTGTCTTTGCTCTGCTCTTGTGCTATGTCTCGTAATGATGCCGAAATAAAATTTTCGAATGCAACTTGTTGAATATACATGACGCTAGAATTTGCTTGGCAGAAGTTGGTTGCGATGTCTTGCTGATTGTTGCTGAGAGAACGGGATAGTGCGTCTGCTACAATATTTTGCGTACCGGGAATATGAACAATTGTAAAATTAAATTCCTGTAAATAAAGTTTCCATCTGCTTAACCTGTCGTGTGTAAATTTTGCGGAAAGTAAAAACTGTATAGCTCTATGATCTGTGTAAACGGTGGTATGTCTTCCATAAAGAAAATGCCTAAATCTGGTAAATGCCCATACAACACATAATGTTTCAAGTTCTGTGACAGAATAATTGCGTTCAGCAGGTGACAGAAAGCGACTTGCAAAGGCGATGTTTTTAATTACTGTAGTACCGTCTTCTTCAATTTCCTGAAAAATATGTACGCCTAAAGCTGTGTTAGAACTGTCGGTGGCAATGGAAAAATTTCTAGTAAGATCTGGGTGTGATAAAAGAGGTGCGTTCAACAAAGCTTGTTTTAGATTGATAAATTCAGAATGTGCTTGGCTATCCCATGACCAAATAGCGTTTTTACCCGTCAGTTGGCAGAATCGAGGGGTGTCTAAAGCAGAGTAATGAATAAATTTACGGAAAAAGTTAATTAATCCCAGAAAGCTGCGTAGTTATGTCGTCAAAAGTAATAACATTTTCGTGAACAAGAGTCTGTGTATCAAAAGTATTGCTTGCGTTGCTGGAAGATGCAACCTGTACTGTATCTAGTCAAATTATATCTGACGTGCTGTTATTTGTGGGAGGATGCTGTGGAATTTCGACTATTTGTACTGGTCTGTTATTTCTTCCTGACGTATGATATCTACTGTCTGGTTCATTCATGATAATCTGTTGTTGGGGTTGATTATGCTGCTGGTAAGACCGACTGTTATTAAACGTACGCTGAAAATTGTGCTCATTACTTTTACGTCTGTCATGATAGTCATTGCTATACGGTGCGTTGCGATAGGAGTTGAAATGATGTGTTTTCGGTACGTACTGATTTCCTTGTTGCTGTGCGTTACTATTTGGTGGAGCCGACGCTATACGTGTAGGCGGCGAAACATTACAGCTTGTTTGACCTTCCAGACTACATTGTTGGTTAGGTATGCTAACAGGCTGGCTTTGATGCTGTTGCGGGGAAACTCCTCTATTGTTGCCAAAATGCGTCTGCGATAGCTGAAAATTTTGACGATACTGATGATTAAAATTTTGTCACTTATTAAAATTATACTGGTATTTCTTGTCATTTCGGGAGCGTCTAATGAAAACTGTTACTTTCAGGTAAAACTTGTGATATCAGGTTTTCTTTACACATCCTTAATCCTAGATAGATCGATAGTTGAAGAGCTGTTTTGATAGATATAAAGGATAGTAGAAGAGAAGGCAGTAGTGCAGAAAACTAAAGATGAAATAGCACTACTACGGCCCGGGGCCCTGTGCTCGCTACGGCAGATATTCATCGAAGAGTAATGAATCCCCTGAGATCTATTACGCGCTGCGAATAATTTTTATTTTCTGCATTACAAGCCAAGCTGGTGGAAATGTGAAAACAAATTGTTGTATCCAGTCCAAAGGGTGTATTTGTGTTCTGTCATTTTTAAATACCTTAAATTTCCTAACGGATAGAAAGTGCTTATAATCAAAATTGTCTTCTCTGAATGTCTGAACTGGTTCAGGATTGTATGATAATCCATTTGTCTGTGACTGTTCGGAATCTAAGTCAAGTACTCTCTGTAAATTACCTAAATTACACTGGCTGTGTGAGCGCGACAAATGTTCGGAAAGTGGCGTATGTTGTGACGTGTTAGAGACTGCAACATTTTTCATCTCTGTCACTTTAAAACGTTCGTCAATTTGGCTGTTCTGTTGTTCAAATTTCGTATCTACTTTCGCATCCAGCGTGTGTGAAAGTTCTCCTGACATTAATTTAAACTCGTCGCGTAACTGTGTTGCGTTTTCAGAACATTGTTCAGTGACTGCAATACTTTCATCTCTAAATAATTTCGTTGTGGCTACACGTGTAGTACTTAATTCTTGTGCAACAGATCTAATTTCTTCACTACTGTTCCTAGCACAAGCCTTAATTTCCTCACGTAATTGTTCTTTAGTATCATGACGTTGCACGGTAACGGCTGTAATCTGTTCGCTAAGTTGTTTGTTCTGTTCGTTAAGGTTGTCGTGTTTTTCATTCGACTGTTTGATACTTTCATTAAGTTGTTTGCACGATTCAATAAGTTGTTTGAAATGGTTGTCGTATTTTTCATTAAGTTGTTTGAAATGGTTGTCGAATTTTTCATTAAGTTCTTGTTTGAGATTTTCATTATTTTCATTAATTTGTTGTTTGAGAGTTTCACTAAGTTTTAGCTATAATGCCATAACTCGATCCATGCCAAAATTAGCTGCTGTATTCACTGTGCTGTGTGATGCTATATGTGCATTTGTCACGTTTTGTGTACCAGTAACCCTTTGGTCATTGTGTGATTCACAAAAAGGTTTGCCAATCGGATGTGCACTGTTGGCCACTACACCGGAATCAAATAAATCTGACGGGTTTTGTGTATATTGTTCGCCTTCGTTAGAAACATATGTCAGTTCACTGTGTAAACTTTGCAAATCAGGTGTTTCAAAATGGGCAGCGTTCATTGTAACGGAACGTGCCGCGTCATCAATTGTTACATTTACTCTGGACATAATTGGATTTGTTTGCTCATCATTAGGATCAAAATCAATACTAGTGATCGGTACGCAATGATTATCTGTAATTAGAGGATTATCACTATTACACTGAGTGCCGCAAGTATTATCCGTCAAATTATTCGAGTCGGCTATTTCACTCATTGCACATAGCGATGTACTGTTAACAGTTTTTCGCGGAATTTTTCACAAATCAAAATTAAGCACAAAATAAAACAAAGACGAAGCAAAAATGGAACAAACACAATTACAACAAAGAGCAATAAATTGCCGATGATCTGTGAAAGAAAGAGTGACAAATTAGTAAATGCGTTGCGCCAGATGCAAACTACATTTAAGTAAATAAGAGCAGATATATAACTGACTACTTCTCAGAAATTCACAAATAAATACGATCCTGGCCGGTTGTCGCCAAGTGTAACCTCCCCACAAAATTTATTCACATTTAGTGTCACCTCAAAACAGAAAAATTCCTAGACTTCTCAACAGTAAAAATTATAAATACGTCGTTCACATCCAGTGTAACGTTCCAACAAAAAATAAATTCAGTAACCTGGTAATAATACAATGTAACAAACCTCTCAATTAAATTGTCGCTCACTTATAACTTTTCAATAATTGACTGTGAATTTAACCTGTTAAATTTTGGACATCAGCAGTGCTGCGTCATGGCCCTGAAAGATCATTCTGAATAAAAAAAAAGGAAAATTCTTACCTCAATGAAGTCGCCACATAACGCATATATATCTGCTCGTACAATAAATTTTTCTGGCACAACCCTGTGCAATGCTGGCCGATAGATTTGTCATTTATGAAAGGAAACAACTGATTTTTCTTTTGCAATAATCGGGATGATCATGGATTGGAGAAATTAGTAAATTCTTTAAATTGAAATGAATGGTTGTTAAAAGTTATTTTTTTTATGAGAAAGATTATTATTAGGACATTTTTAAAAGATTTACGTGGGACTTGAGATAACAATACTACATATGCGCGAGGTTGCTTTTTACCTTATACAATAATGCTCAGGCTCCGTCATCGCTGCACCACGACCGGCCCAGCCAACACGATACACCAGACCAGACTACTCGCTAGCAACAACTTACTGCTACAGCTACACAGTTCCTACTGCAGTCAACACTGCTCTCTGGTCTGAGATTCTCTTATACCTTGCATATCGCAGGCAGCGAGTGAGCAATACATCTGCTCGGACCTCTTACAACCGGGTCAAATATCTCACAAAATAAGCTTCAAACGAAAAAACTACAAAGAACGAAACTTGTCTAACTTGAAGAAGGAAACCAGATGGCGCTATGGTTGACCCGCTACATGGCGCTGCCATAGGTCAAACAGATATCAACTGCGTTTTTTTTTTAAATAGGAATCCACATTTTATTACATATTCATGTAGTACATAAAGAAATCAAATCTTTTACTTGAACCACTTTTTTCGCTTTGTGATAGATGGCGCTGTAATAGTCACAAACATATGGCTCACAATTTTAGAGGAACAATTGGTAACAAGTAGGTTTTTTAAATTAAAATATAGAACGTAGGTACGTTTGAACATTTTATTTCGGTTGTTCCAATGTGATACATGTACCTTTGTGAACCATATTAATGCAATAAATGCTCAAAATGATGTCCGTCAACCTCAATGCATTTGGCAATATGTGTAACGACATTCCTCTCAACAGAGAGTAGTTTGCCTTCCGTAATGTTCGCACATGGATTGACAATGCGCTGACGCATGTTGTCAAGTTCTGTCGGTGGATCACGATAGCAAATATCCTTCATCTTTCTCCACAGAAAGAAATCCGGGGACGTCAGATCCGGTGAACGTGCGGGCCATGGTAGGGGGCTTCGACGACCAATCCACATGTCATGAAATATGGTATTAAATACCGCTTCAACCGCACGCGAGCTGTGTGCCAGACATCCATCATGTTGGAAGTACATCGCCATTCTGTCATGCAGTGAAGCATCCTGTAGTAACATCGGTAGAACATTGCGTAGGAAATCAGCATAAATTTCACCATTTGGGTTGCCATCGAAAAAATAGGGGCCAATTATCCTTGCTCCCATAATGCCGCACCATACATTAGCCCGTTAAGGTCGCTGATGTTCCACTTGTCGCAGCCATCATAGATTTTCCGTTGCCCAATAGTGCATATTATGCCGGTTTAAGTTACCGCTGTTGGTGAATTACGCATCGTCGCTAAATAGAACGCGTGCAAAAAATCTGTCATTGTCCCATAATTTCTCTCGTGCCCAGTGACAGAACTGTACACTACGTTCAAAGTCGTCGCCATGAAATTCCTGGTGCATAGAAATATGGTACGGGCCACCGATGTTGATGTAGCATTCTCAACACCGACGTTTTTGAGATTCCCGATTCTCGCGCAATTTGTCTGCTACTGATGTGCGGATTAGCCGCGACAGCAGCTAAAACATCTACTTAAGCATCATTTGTTGCAGGTCGTGGTTGACATTTCACATGTGGCTGCACACTTTCTTTTCCTTAAATAACGTAACTACCCTGCGAACGGTTCGGACACTTTGTTGATGTCGTCCAGGATACCGAGCAGCATACATAGCACACGCAATTGGTAAACGGTCCATTTTAACACGGGTAACGTATCACGAAGCAAATACTGTTCGCACCGGCGGAATATTACGTGATAACACGTACTTATACGTTTGTGACTATTACAGCGCCATCTATCACAAAGCGAAAAAAGTTTTCCAACTAAAACATTCGAATTTCTTTATGTACTACACGAATATGTAATAACAAATGGGGGTTCCTGTTTAAAAAAACGCAGTTGATATCCGTTTCACCTAAGGCAGCGCCATCTAGCGGGCCAACCATAGCGCCATCTGGTTTCCCCCTTCAAGCTAGACCAATTTCGTTCTTTGTAGTTTTTCCGTTTGATGCTTATTTCGTGAGATATTTGGCCTGGTCACTATCAATGGACCACCCTGTATATTGCGATGCTTCAGGATAAATTACTTGAGATATTGACGAACAAAAGAAAGAAAATTCTGACTTGTGACTGCCCCAAATTTTCTGTGCCGTTGAGAGTCCACCGAGAATTATTTTAGCAAATTTGACGTCGGTGCCGGAAGACAATGACTTTATATTAATTATACTTTATTTAAAACAAATTGCTTAACATTTACAGATCACGTTAACGGACCAAGATTCTTGTTGATGGTTTTGTTAACAGTCTAATAGGTCACACAGACACCTTCTTTCCCGACAACATCTATTTTCCTATTTTCGAACCTACTTGTCAGGCGTATTAAATGTGCCTGTTTCAAGAGTGTGAAGTGACTCCCTTGGTGTCTCTAGTCTTGGCTGCACGGTCTGAAAGTGGAAATTCAGTCTAGCAAGTAAGACACAGAAATTTATTAGCTCATACTTATCTGCGATTGTTCTCTACGTCGCGTTTGATGTTACTAAAAATTAACGACCAAAAATTGCTGCAGCAGATTTTCCTAAATATAATGAAATATACTGGAGACACTAATGACTTGACCTGTGTTTACTGGAGGATGAAACCTGTTCGCTGGACTGGTATCCGAATCACGGATTTCTTGTTTGGCAGCCAACGACCCGGCCACCTGGGGCCTGGTGGAAACTCCCATTGCCCTGCAACACACTTCCCCAGACACGTTTCTCTCCCAATTTCAGAGTTCGCGACAACGCAGGCAATAGCTGTGCTTCCATTCAAGTGTATTTCCTCAAACGGGGAGGAAATATATGGTTGGAATAACTTGTCGTCTTTAACTAACCTAAGACCATTTAGTAATTAAGAAAATCATGTACAAGTGGCAGCACACATAATTGAGAAATAGGAAGACTTTGTAGAAGAAGCTATGCGATAATGAGTAATCTACCTACACCAAGTAGAAGTGCCGTTTCTTCGAACTCATTCATTAAGGAAATCAAGCTATTTTCTGGAAACGACGCCAGTAGCGCTAATGTACGCAAGCTGGGAAAGTGTCATCATCTACGAACACATGTGTGACGCCTGCAACTTTTATAGTGTCGGTTGTGCAGTGCACTTAACCTTGTTGCAGTAGCCTTTCTTCCGGACAAGAAACGGTTGAAAGAAAGACGTCTCCGTGCCTGAATAATATACCGATGTGAGCGCTAGGAAGGTCGACTTATCTTTCTGAAGTTTTCATCTGGGTTGATGTTGTTATGAATGCAAGGATTGCAGACTGATTTTGTACACTTACTTCGCCAGAAACTGTATAATGCGAAGTCCGCTGCTAGATATCGGAAATGGTATTAACACGAGTCGTTATCTGCAGAGAGTTATAACCAGCAGTTACACAACACGTGTTGCATGCTGGGTGTGATTATCTGATGTGCGACAGCCCTTCGTTGCAAAAGATGCGAGGGTGTGAGCAGGTAGTACCGGACAGGTGCAGTGGTCTTTCTCAGGACAACATAGATGACCACTATGTTATAATTTCAGCTGTTTGTATTGTCATGATATTTACAGAGAATAAATTCCATTTTTTTCGCTAAAACATAGCAAGGAGATATGGTTTGTTCAATTTAAGCATCTTGTAGGTCATAAGTGAGAAAGCGCTTGTTCGGAGTGATGAAGAGTGGAAGACGAGTAGTGACAGAAGATATTGCCAAGAGTGGGTTGAAGAAATCATTGTGAGGTTAGCCTTTATTGATTCTAGCAAATCACCAAAAGAACCTAAATCATCACAGTCTGGCGGCCATTCGAATTCTTACTCATCTCGGTTACCAAAGAGCTTGCAATCGAAGAGATGTGTATCACGGTAGCAAAGATGAACAAGTGCGCATAGTTCTTAAGGCATGTGTTTTAGAACCCATGTTTGCTGGACATTTTTGACTTTTTTTGGTCCCTACTATCTGCTCACAAAATATGGAATACTTTCTTTAAAAACACGCAGTACATTAGGGTGGATTCTGACTCAGCGGAATGTGTACTGACCTATCCAGATATACCACAGCGATTTCCTCAACGTCTCTGGTGAAACATGGGCTGATACCCCCACTGTAACAAAAGACAATTTTCGTTCCTCTGTTTGCTTCCATCTGATTTTGTGCTCTGTCTCTGTTGATCTAGATGATGACCAGACTTTGAACTCTTACCAAAATTCATACGAAAGCTGGGGCGACATTTTTCGTCCTAGTGGAGGAATGTATGCATGCGCAGCTGAGTGGTGAGTACGGGTGACTGCCATGAGGAGGACCTGGGTTCGATTCCCGGCACTCTCATGGACCTTTCGTTAGTGGAAGGACAGGTAGGGGGCGCACTTAGCCTCGTGGCGCCAACTGAGGAGCTACTTGACCGAATAGTATCGGTTTCAAGATCGATAAGCCCCGCAACGACTGTCAGGTCGGTATGCTGGCGACATGCTCCTCCATACCACATACTACGACGCACCAGGCAGAGGGTGATACGGGGAGCGGTCGGGACCGTCTATGACCTACTTGACTAGTGGAGATGAGGCGTTGATGACAACACATATCGTTTTTGTTGCGTCGGAACACGCTGCACAACAACGCAACACTCGGGTATTAATGTCGAACGCGAGTAGTTTAAACAAGGTGTAATCGTGACTCCCACGAGTACAAGTGGACATACACCATAACTGTAACCAGAAACTTTTATTCCCCTCTCGTCTAAGTGTTTCGGTTGGTTACATCTCCATACACAGGACAATATGTTTGCCAATGAAGAGACTTAGTTAATTTTTTGTTTCGAAGTTAACAGAACCCTGATTATGAGTCTTAGCCTGTCAGTTGACCATTTGAGCAATCATACTAGTCCCACCACTTGTTCTCATCAGAACCTATAACTCCCTAGGGGTCCTCCGAGTTGGTAATGGTTCAGACGATTCGATACCGCTCAGAAAAGCGTCTGCGAGAAAGCTAAATCACCTGTGGATGATGTACACTGTGAAGCCGTCAGTCCCTCTGAATCTCTACCTGAGTTTTCATGTGTAACCTCACCCCAGTTTCGTACCGAACTATATTATTCACATACGCTGTAGGTGAAGTTACACTTTAATTATTTTAGCATAATACACGTCTTTCCTCCTTGTCATGAGACTATTGTTGTCCACTTCCGTTATTGTGAAAACTACTAAATGATAATATTTCCTCTCTTAAATGCTGGAATTTATTAATTAAATCACTCCATTTATAAACATTTATGAACACCAAACACTGTGTGCCATTCTGCCACTCATCTCCGGCCTCGCTACCGAGCAGCCTCTCTCTCTACCCTCTCACACCCGACTTCCACCCACAGACTCCAACACTCGACTACTGCTTACCCACCCGTACATTGTTGACTGCACTGCAGTCTTTGCTTAAACCATGTATGATCTCTGCATAGTGCATAATCGATACTACGTAAGGGTACTGTACCTGTACCCTTACACATGGAAGATCATGAAGTCATTTTCTACTCAGAAATATACCCCAATCACTGAATTTCGACATTAATAATGCAGTCTGATTTCAAATTTTCGGAGATTTGAAAACTTACGCAAAGCAAACGAAAGGGGGAAGAGCTCATTCAGAAGTAAGACAGCTGAGTTTTGGAGTAGAACTTTGAGTGCAAACATCTCATTATACACTCTCAAGGTGTGTTAAAATTGGGCCTTATAGGTTCAATTTGCGCAGGACAAATGTGTCTTTTATCTGTTGTCAACAGTACCTACTAATCTGTAACTGGAGGGCGTCCTTGACGGGAGCAATAGATTACGGTGACGCCGTCTCTGCCGCCTCGTGACTCTTGCTGACAAGTTATCACGAAAAATAAATGCAAGTACTGTAAGCATAGGCATTGTATTCCCTGAAAAATTGCGATATTAGTGGACTTCAGAAGCTTCGACCTGAGCCTGGGCTGCCTGTTCTCATTTGGAATTCATTTCTTCATGGAAATTTGGAAATTTGTTGTAATTTCCTTTGGGACCAAACTGCCGAGATCATCGGTCCCTAGGCTTACACACTACTTAATCTAACTTATACTAACTTACGTTAAGGACAGCACACACACCCATGCCCGAGGGAGGACTCGAACCTCTGACGGGGGGAGCCGCGCAAACCGTGTCAACACGGCTGAGACCACACTGTTATCGCGCGTGACATTTCTTCCTGTTGACAGCTTTATTAGTGACTAAATAAATCGTGCTTGTGATATTAAACTGAATCGCGGAGATCGTTGAGAGTTTACTTGCTCCATCACTAGTTTCACTTCGTCTCTCCCATTTTAAAATTCAGGTACCGTTAGTGCATGTGTGAGCTCTGGGAATGAGAGGAAGGGTGGTGTTCACCATTTACCTAATGGCTGCCCTGAAGGGGAGGTTCCTGTCGCACTAGGGTTTTGCCGGCTTTGAGTCAACGTCTGCGACCAGGTGTGGCGTCGCAACTAGTGCGCGATCGCCCATTTGTCCATTAAAAGCTTTACTTCAGAATGTATGTGGGCTGCAGTGTAAGCCGGTAGAGTATTATACGGTCAGTAACGGACGAGTTGTGTCCTGCAGACTGACGTCACGACCACCTGTTGCAGCTGCACGTGTGAAAGCAGTGGAGCAGCGCTGGCAGGCCACTTATATTATACGAAACTAAAAATACTAATAACTAATAAAGGAATAACCTGAGGAACGTCATATTTGATGTACACCCTTCTGTTGTGAAAACAAACAATATGTCAAAGTCTGAGATCAAAAATAGTTGTATTTTGGAAGTTAGTAAAATTCCATTAAAAAAATGTAATTTTCCGACAATCAAGAATTTAAATAAATACAGTGATGTAATAGTTCACCTTCAGTGACTATGTACGATGATCTGATAACACTTTCAGTGTTCATATATAAATTTGGAAAGTTTTTAGTTTCAGAAAACCTCTGTGACTTTTCTATAATAATAATTTCAAGAATTCTAAGTAAATATGTGTATTGTGTGTTAGGGTGCGTGTGAATGAGAATGCATGCGTGAGAGTATGTGGGACGTTCGACATTATTAAAAATCATTCATGTAATTCTCTACAGGAACTGGCAACTGTTCCAACTCTGTAACGTGGGAACGAATCCACTAGTGGTTCCCCTACTAGTGAATGTCGGATGTCCAAGTATGTATGCTTATGTATAAGACAGCCAGAACATTCGCGACTACATAATACATTTCCAGATATAGAGTAAAGCTTATAGTTCATTTTGTTTTGTTTATTTAATTAGTGAGTTTTGTGTTACTTAATTTGATGACGTCAATGAGCCTAGAGAAGTGGTTGGTGCTTGCTAGATTTTGGCGCGAGCCGCGCCCTAGAAGTGAGTTCTCATTGGTCGTAAGTGCTGACAGCCAATGAGAAGCGAGACGGTTGGCCGCCTAGCGAAGAGATATAGTTGTTTTGAGAGTGGGAGAGTGAGAGGGGAGTCGCGAGCTAGCTTTGATTGGAGGCGGTTATGCTGGATGTGACTTTTCGAATTATGTGTAAGATGAAGTCTTGGGATGACTTCCGCGTTATGGTCCAGTGTTAATGGTATCTGGTTGTGACCAGAAACTGTTTATGAAAACTTTAGTGTTGTGATAGTTCGTTCCGACGAAAATCGCGAGTGAACTTTGAATTATATAGCGTGACGGTACTGAGTATATTCTTACTGAGTATTTTATGGCGAGCATAAACTTTAACTAAGGACAACCACTGAACATCGTGTGCAGAAGTAATTGGCCGATCATTGACTGTGTTACAAGTAATTGGTTTCGGAATTTGGGAAGGTAAAAGTTCTGGCTGTTTTAGGTATGGTGATAACTGTGAGCAGAAACTTTAGTAATTTTCGTAAATGTGGGCTGATGATCTTGCTTAACGGCAATAAAGATCTATTGAAGGTTTAAATTTGAACTTCATGTTTAAAGTACGAGTGACATCCCCTTTCTGAATCATTTCTTTAAAGTACATAGACAATTTTCAGCAAATTTTACTTATAGCTGCCTCCGGCGTGTAGCTATGAGGTTGCAGTTTCCTCAACACTGCTTTTCTGTGATCTCGTAAGTAGCTGCAGTCAGGAGTTTACGTGCGAAGATCTACCGCTGTAAAGAGGTAGGTGAACAAAAATTATAAAAGAAATTGCATTACAGCAGCAACGTATAATCCGTCGCAATTAGTGCATCGCACGCACGCACGTAAAAATCAGTCGCACAGGCAGTGCATTAGCAGGAAATGGGATGGCGCCAACGCAACGGGGTGCCTCGGTGGTGCAAAGGAATACAGGGTGATTCAAAATGAATGGGAAAATGAGAAAGTATTCCTTTGGCTACAGTACTGGCTTTATTTCAGAAACAAACATAGAATCCGAAAGATCAAGTCTCACAGATCGTATGGGCGTTCACAGATGTCAGATGTCGGCTCCAGGCAGATGTGACACGGTAGATGTCTATGCGGTAGCGCGTTTCCTGCCGCACCCGTTGCAGAGTAGACCGATCAGTGGATCCGTGGCAGCTATTTCGTTCCTTAGGTGCTGTAAGCCTGGCGGAAATGGGAATACATAAACCATGTTCTCCACACATCTCCAAAAGAAAAAAATTCATGGTGTAAGACCAGGCCATCTGAGGGGGGCGGGGGATAACAGCACGCACAGAACATCATTCAGCACAACACGACCACCAGCACCGTGGAAGATGTTCGTTGAGATGGCTGCATACTAGGTTATTCCAATGTGGTGGGGCTCCATCCTACTTCAAAATGACATATTGTACCTCTTCTAACAGTTGAGGCAACAGCCAGAGAGAAATGCCTGTAACTGTAGATCCTGCATAGAAGAAAGAATCAAAGACTCTGTGCTTAGTTGAAAACTTTAAGTTTCAGAGAAGAACTTCCATATTCCAGATGGACATGGTGGTTTTGTGTTCGACCTATTCTCAAATTATGCTTGTTCACTTTGCCACTTACGTGAAATCTAGCTTCGTCAGATAACACAAGTCCACCTCCATACAAGCCTGAAAATCAATGCATAACTGTCTCCATTTTGGTTTATAAGCTAGTTTTAGCACCTGCAGTATTTGAAACCTTTAAGCCTTGAACTGCTGGACGCTTGCGAAACACACGCCACACATGTGACTGCGACAATTTCTCTTCTCTGCAGGCACAACGCGTGGATTTTCTGGGGCTACTTTCGTAGTTCCCAGGAATGTTCCGACCACTTCATTCACGACAGTGGTGGCACTTTACTAATCTACCAAACTATGACCGGAAATGTCTCTGAACAACAATTATTGATGATGTTTTTCGAACTCTATGATATAACGTGCCTATTCTGTCACGGATGTCACTATTTCGAATGCTAACACCAGCGATGGATAACAGCGGAGACTTTCCATTGTTTGACTGTTGCCAACCTAAACTTTAAGAGTTAGCATTTGTGTCTAAATGTGTATTTCTGGAATAGTCATTACTACAGACACAAGACTACTTTATTTTGGTACCATTCATTTTGAGTCACCTTGTAGTGTGTGTGGATAAAGAGTTCTCACGAGAGAAGAAGACGTGGGCAATGACTCGGTTTTGGACGGGACGGATAGTGTTATGAAGAGGCCGCCCTCTGGACACGGAAGATACAGAAGCTCTTCTTCGCTGAAATTGCTCATTCCTGGAGACCTAGCTGAAAATCTTCTTTATCAAGAGAGCATCTTTCTATGTTGCATGAGATGTAGTCACCAGTTTAGACAGTTCAGTTGTTTTTCTTTTTGATAGGGGTGCTTCGTGGCTAAAACTACATCAGGTGCCCAACCGAAAAAAATGGGTACAGTGCTCTGATGGGACAGAACTAGTCAGAGCTTTGGTGCTGCCACAAAAGTTACTCGTCCTTTACTGTTGAAAAAGATGCACCACTCCACAGAACAGAGTTGGCTAGTGCATGGTCCCCAGGTGAGCGATTTATGCATGGCCCTCATGACAAAATGACTGCCTTTCAACACTGAGGATCGAAAACACTATGACCACTCGCTTAATAGCATGGTGTTCCATCTTTCGAATGAAGTACACGATTCTGCGTGACGTGGATTGGACAATTCCATCTTAGGCTTCGAGAGATATGTGGAACTTGGCGAGTACTGTAACTTACGAGCCGATGGTCTGTGAATGCAGAGCTGGCACACAATACGTCTCAGATGTGTTCCATCGGGTACATATCAGGCGAATTTCCTGACTACTACATAAACATGCGTTCATTGTACTGTTGCTCGAACCACTGTAGCTCGATTATGATCTCGCGACACTGACAGTTATCGTACTGGAAGATGCTGTAGCCCTCAGAGAAGACATCTGGCTTGAAGGAATGCAGGGGGTCCCAAGTAAAGTTCACGTAGTGCACAGTTGTTCAGGCGTCCTCGATTATTGCTGTCAGTGCCACAGAATCCCAGGTGATGAATGTCCCTCAAACCGTAACACTGCCCCATCATCCTGGCCCGTGGCACGGTGCGTGTGTCAAGCAGCCGTCCGTCTAGATGATGGCACATGCTGACACTGCCATGGCTTGACATAACAAGACACGTGACTCATGTTACACATTTACATCGCAGGTCGTATCTCGAAAGAATCTGTGCCCACTGCAGTCAAGCTGATGACGTCGTTTGGTCAGCATGGCAATACGTAGGGGTCATCTCCTTCGGAGCCCGATTTACAACAAACACTTGAACCTGAGTGAGCAAGGCACTCTGTCGTCAGATGTGCCTGCCTTACAGAAAGAATGGGGTAGGTGGGAGTAAAGCCCCGTATGTTTCAATTTTTCTAATACAGTGGTCAATGAGAAGTTGATATTCCCTCTATTTCAAACTGAAGTTTTAGGTTGGATTGTTACCTACAGCCCACCCAAATTCCAGCTCTGTCTGAAAATTAATTACAGAGAGAATATAAAATTCACCTAAAACAAAAATTGCGGGTTTTACCTCCCAAAGTGAGGTCAAGTCTCGTAGTATGCGTCTTCACTCCATTTGAGATAAATATGGATAAAATAAATGACCACAAAATAAAAACACTTGCAATAACTCTATGTAACGTTTTTGTTTCTTGCCAGGTCACCCAACATAATACTGAACTGGCATATCTCGTAAATTTGAACATCCTGCTTAGAAATACTAGTGCAAAAGCACGACTTTCTTCTCTACGAAAGGAGAACTAGTAGCGTAATATGAAAGACTTCAACTACTGAATCTAAGCCGCCTAGGTACCTAGTAAATACACTACTGGTCATTAAAATTGCTACACCAAGAAGAAATGCAGATGATAAACGGGTATTCATTGGACAAATATATTATACTAGAACTGACATGTGATTACATTTTCACGCAATTTGGGTGCATAGATCCTGAGAAATCAGTACCCAGAACAACCAGCTCTGGCCGTAATAACGGCCTTGATACGCCTGGGCATTGCGTCAAACAGAGCTTGGATGGCGCGTACAGGTACAGCCGCCCATGCAGCTTCAACACGATACCACAGTTCATCAAGAGTAGTGACTGGCGTATTGTGACGGGCTAGTTGCTCGGCCACCATTGACCAGAAGTTTTCAGTTGGTGAGAGATCTGGAGAATGTGCTGGTCGTGCGGTCGTGCATTATCCTGCTGAAATGTAGGGTTTCGCAGGGATCGAATGAAGAGCCACGGGTCGTAACACATCTGAAATGTAGCGTCCACTATTCAAAGTGCCGTCAATGCGAACAATGTGACCGAAACGTGTAACCGATGGCACCCCATACCATCACGTCGGGTGATACGCCAGTATGGCGATGACGAATACACGCTTCCAATGTGCGTTCACCGCGATGTCGCCAAACACGGATGCGACCATCATGATGCTGTAAACAGAACCTGGATTCATCCGAAAAAGTGATGTTTTCCCGTTCGTGCACCCAGGTTCGCCGTTGAGTGCACTATCGCAGGCGTTCCTGTCTGTGATGCAGCGTCAAGGGTAACCGCAGCCATGGTCTCCGAGTTGATAGTCCACGCTGCTGCAAAAGTCGTTGAACTGTTCGTGCAGATGGTCGTTGTCTTGTAAACGTCCTCATCTGTTGACTCAGGGTTCGAGACGTGGCTGCACGATCCGTTACAGCCATGCGGATAAGATGCCTGTCATGTCAACTGCTAGTGATACGAGGCCGTTGGGATCCAGCACGGCGTTCCGTATTACCCTCCTGCACCCACCGATTCCATAATCTGCTAATAGTCATTGGATCTCGACCAACGCGAGCAACAATGTCGCGATACGATAAACAGCAATCGCGATAGGCTACAATCCGACCTTTATCAAAGTCGGAAACGTGCTGGTACGCATTTCTCATCCTTACACGAGGCATCACAACAACGTTTCACCAGGCAACGCCCGTCAACTGCTGTTTGTGTATGAAAAATCGGTAGGAAACTTTCCTCATGTCTGCACGTTGTAGGTGTCGCCACCGGCGCCAACCATGTGTGAATGCTCTGAAAAGCTAATCATTTGCATATCACAGCATCTTCTTCCTGTCGGTTAAATTTCGCGTCTGTCGCACGTCATCTTCGTGGTGTAGCAATTTTAATGTCCAGTAGTGCAGTATTATTTGTTAAGTCGCCTGACTCTTCTATGAAGTCGCATATTCGAATCTTCTTCACCTTCTTCGGATAGTTCTTCGCCGAATAGTAAGTCCACAGGAGTATCTGAGCCACTGTCGTGATGCGAGAAGTCTGAATCTGACGCGAAGAATAACCGTCTGGTTGTCTGATCCGTTTTCTTCACTTTTTTGGTACTGATGTAGTGAAATCTAGCTTACGTCTCTTTGGTAGTATAGTACCTCCTTTTCTTCCTTTGGCACATCTTCGCTTCTCAGTGGCAAGCGTTCTTCTTCCACTCATTACGTATTGAGTGTCGACGTTAGAACCGTGGATTTCAATTCTTTGCCAAATTTTTTTCCCTTAATATTTATTTTCGGCACTGGAATTTTGTCTTCAGGTCAGAGATTCTCGCACAGCGTCCGCTGAATGTCATTTTGCGCGGGAGCTATCACTGAAGAACTGTCGTCGCATTGCTGGAGCTGCAGGAATTTATGGTAAGACACGTGGGGGCATTGACCCTTTTCATGGTTTCCTAACAAATGTGTCATTGTTTTTTTGTAGACCAACTAGAACAATTATTTCCACGGGAAAGTGAAGCTTGAATGTAGCGGTATCAACGAGTATTTCGTCGATTCTCCGTTTCAAACCGTACTTTACACAATGTTCACGTACAAGATCAGAAAAGTTACATGTAAGTAGTAAAAAAGCTGATGACCTTGTATTCTCTCCTCTGGAGCGATCTGCAAGCAGGTAATTTCATGGAATAATAAGTTTCAATACAGTAACGTGACGAAAGTTATGGGATACCTACTAATATCGTGTCGGAGTACCTTGTGCCCGACATACTGCGGCAACTCGCCGTGGCATGGACCCTAAACGTCTCAACACGTCGTTGGAAATTGCCTGAAGAAATACTGAGCCATACCGCCACTATAGCCGTCCATAATTGCGAAAATGTTACCTGTGCAGATTTCTATGCGCGAATTGGCCGCTCGATTACGTCCCACAAATGTTAGGTGGCACTGCCGTCGGGTGGTCTGAGTGGTCAAACCATGTGCTCGAACTGCTCAGAACGCTCCTCAAACAAACTGCGAACAACTGCGGCCCGGTGACATGACATTGTTGTTTGGGGATATGAAGTCCGTCAATGGCTACAAATGGTCTCCGAGTAGCCAAACATACCTATTTGCAGTCAATTATCGGTTCAGCTGGACCAGAGGACCAGCCCATTGCACGGAAACACAGCCCACACCATTATGGAGCCGCCACCAGCCTTGTTAAGAACTTAGCTCCACAGCTTTGTGGGGCTTGCGCCACACTCGAACCTTACCATCAGCTCTTACCAACTGTTACCAACTGCAATCGGGTCTCATCTGACCAGGTCAAGGTTTCCCAGTCGTCTACTTATCGACCTTAATGTCAGTGAAAAATTAAACCGCGTGTACCTAATGGAAATTTGGGAAATACAATCGTCACCGAAGTTAATCTGTCGGTAAAGAGGGAGGAAAGGGTTACATCTAAATGAAAGGAAAAATGCAAATGAAACTGGTGGAAATTAATTTTGAAATGGGGTAAAGTTAATAAAGAAAGTAAATGTGCGGCCGTTACGTTAACAATTAACTAGCGGTAATTAGATATTTGAGACTTGGGGAAAATTACGGTCGCCAGTGCTATGGACAATTACTATAGTAACTGAAAAAGAAAGGTTATTGCACATATAATTAGCACTAAAAGCGTGGCAACTGAAGGTTGACACGTGTTGTGTGAAAACTGAATGTTTGTCTGAAGTAATAAATTTCGCTACACCCTGACTTAATTTAGCAAAAGAATTAATAAAACTGGAAAATTGAAAGTTAGTTTAGTGACTGAAATTAATAGTGAACTTTGTTTCTGAAGCATATCGAAATTCAGTAAAATACAGTTAGTCTTGGGCTACCTCAACAATCATTTCAAAAGCTACTTGAATCTACGCAATTTAGAAACAAGAGATTTAACTTCGAACTTGAATTAAATGATTCTCAACAATTAACAATAGTAAAATTTAGTACGTACCAAGCTGAGCTGCAGTCACAGGTAAGCTAAAATATGCTAACAAAACTCACACTCTTAATTTGTGCTCGTGTAATCTAAATATTGTAGCCAGTTATGAATACTTTAACTGAACTTTGAAATTAAGGCAGTGAAATTGAATTATATTATTTTAATGCTGGCGTTTGAATTTCAACGACACTCGGGTTCATTTCGGAAAAGGAAGGGACCCTGCTTGGCAATGCAATTGGGACAATGAGCAACAAAGGTTCATGCTAAGTTGCTGTAATTTTGTGATGCAACAATTTTAAAAGCTGAGGTCTGCCATACAGTTCTGAAACTTTACGTGCTTTTAGTCTTCCTTGTTGGTTGATTGAAGGTTTGAAGTCGTCGATCGAGCAGGTGGCGACAGTCACTCATTGTCGGCCGTCGCTGTTGCAGAAGCTGGATGCTGGCGCGCCTTCTTCTCGACACGGTCTCCAGCCGAAACGGGCTCTTGATGTGTGCCAGCTAATGCTTCCCGTCCGCGACACCGTGCTAGAAACTATTATAGCTAGTCGAGCGCAATTACATGCTGCCAAACCCCGAAAGCCCGGCAACTTGCGGGAGCGTCACACAACACACCTGCTCAATCGCACTACTCCAACTAGACTCTCTCTCGCTGCCCGCGCTCCACGCGGCAGAGTTAACACTATACCAAAGATCCTACACACCTACACACTTTCATTCTTCACACGACCTATCGATGTATTCGTTCGATAGCATAGTTTTCCCTAGGCAAGACCCAGTGTAAAATACAAATAATATTTACAAAACAAACCAATTATACATCGACATATATATATATATATATATATATATATATATTAAAACAATTACAATATATAAAGACACAGAAATGTTATATCTTCAGGTAACAAAATAAGGAAAAAATTATGGTACAATAGATGGAAATAGGAGGATATGCATTTCCGGCGTTACAGGATGTAACCGACATGGTCACGAGCCCAGGGTGTCTATTCTGTATCTTTCCGCCATTGTGCCGATCGTTTCGGTACTCAAGAGCACCGAACGGTCTAGTACTCGAATTAGAGCCCCTGCATTATTCAGTATCCATTTCGGTTGCGATACGGTTCGGGTCTAGAGAACCGAAGTTCTGTTGTCGGTTCGCGTCCCGAAAGCCAATCAAAAGCAAGCGGCCGCAGATCCGCACAGCGCCACGAACACAAAGCGGCTAGCAGACGACACAGGCGCGCTATTCTTCCAAGTACCGAAAATTGCGTTAACGTTGCCGTAACGCATGACGCCGCATCCCATCGAGCTGACGTGCTCGCCTTCATCGCTCTTGCCTCCTCCTTAACAGTATCAGGCGCAGTATATCCATTTCCATGATTTTCAGCTGAAATTAATAGAAATTTTTACAGTTTCCCTGAACGCATGTTTCCATGCATGCATAATAACGACAGCGTATTTGACTGTATCCTGCAGATTGTCGTAAATGCCGCATTATGTCATCTTATTGCTCATCCACACTGACATCGTGTTTTGGATTTTACGTTTCGGTAAATGAGTTAGGAATAGTGAGTAGTGCCACATTGTACTAATACATCTATAAAAACACCCGAAAAATTGATTCTGAGAGTTTCAAAGAATAAGAAGATAAACAGAATGTGGTTATAACTCGCTTCTTGAGATGCAAATGATTAAGTAGCCGATTTCCCTATATGATACGTCAACGAGTTGGATCTTAAAAACAAAATTGAAGAAACGCATTTTCGAGAGCTCCTGCATTTCGTCGAAGTTTATAACATGCATCTCATGAATGAAAATGTTTCGTATATAGTGCTACAGTCCAAAAATATTAGGGCGGAGATCTTTCATCTCTGTTTACTGTTGTTGGAAATTCGATCGCACATAAACAGTTGTGACAAGCAAGATTATGAAGATGACCGCTGCTAGTTACATTCCCAGTAATTTAAGTTGTGGTCTTAGATTCCTGTCTAACCGCAACTTGGAAATCAGTACATATTCGGAAAAAAATGGTGAATTATTTCCAACAAGAAAAAATATAAAGGTCACTGTCTGTTGTTTCACTCACAGGAATTTCATCTCCAGCAATTTCATATTTCGTTTTTTAAATACACAGAAATCACACAATAATTACTGAAGAATGCGCTCTTACATGTAAGTAATAACGAATATTGCAGAAAAATCTTAACTTACACGAATAACAATGTCTCAGAGCGTGATGCATACATGAAGAGGAAACAATTTTTTTTTTCCGCCCATCCGTGCAGGAACCGGCACGCTTACCACTTGGCCACGCCAAACATAAGAAACTTTGCGCTCAATTCTTGTTCTATTGTGCAGAGGAATGTAGGCTGACTTCGTTGAAAGACGGTGCTGCGTAAGCCATAAATGCGTGATAGTTTGGAAGGTTTCCAATATCAGGCTTCAGATAATTGCTTTCCATTGTTACTGGAAAGTTGTAAACACGTTTCGATAGTTACTGACTAAAACATTTGCGGGAAAAAGTACACAAAGTCACTGGTAACGTCATTTCACACTCATGTGATATACATAAGCAGAGCCGATGTCTTGATATTTAATGTCCTTTAAACTCTTATTTGCATAAAAATAACACGTATTTTGAGAGAATATTGACCGAGAACATTTTTTTTGATGTAATGATTCACAGTAACAACCTAATCTAACCATATTTCTAACGAAGGAAAATAGTCTATTATGAACTCACTTCCCAAGCAGATGCATCCTCTGGTGATTTTTTAGTAACACAATCACTAAATCCAAAGCTGAAACCGCTAAATATGTTTAAAATAACAAATTATAGGTGTATATAACCCACAGCTCACCGATCGACAGGGCCACACCGAAATCCAATACCTCCCGGTACAATTGTCGTAAAATCGGTGGAGGACCGTTCGGTAACAGCCCTCAGAAGCTTACTGAGTAGGATATTTAGATAAAGAACCGAAAAGGACGTCACTACCGAGACAAACCTAGTACACCGATCGGTATGAACGATACAGAATGGGGCCCCAGGAGAGACGCTGCAGGCGTCGTCGTGCTGTTAGCAAAGGCAGTCGCGTCTACCGTCTCCTCTCAGAGCCCATTAACGCCACATTTCGCCGTGCTGTCCCCTACGAATACGCTCGTCGAACGTCACACGTTGATTTCTGCGGTTATTTCACGTAGTGTTGCCTGTCTGTTAGCACTGACCACTCTACGCAAACGCCCCAGCTCTCGGTCGGTAAGTGAAGGCCGTCGGCCGCTGCGTTGTACGTGGCAGGTGCTAATGCCAGACATTTGGTACTCTTGGCACATTATTGACACTGTGCACTCTCGGGATACTGAGTTCCCCAACCATTTCCGAAATGGGACGTCCCTTGCCTCCAGCTCCAACTACCACTCCGCTTTCAAAGTCTCGTAACTCCTGTCGTGTGGCCATAATCACGTCGGAAACCTTTGCAAATGAACCACCCGAGTACAAATGACAGCTGTGTCAATCCACTGCCCTTTTATCCCTTACCGCCATTTATATTCGTGCATATCGCTGGCCCGTGACATTTGTCACCTGAGTGGAACGTAAGAGATTTCCAGCAGCAGGGCCGTGCCAGGAAGCGAGGCAGCACGGAGCATGTGGCCAAGATGCGCCACAGCCCACACAGGTGACGGAGCAGTGTGGACCCCTTAATGCAGTTACGAAATGCGTAGCGTGTTGCGTGGTGCAGTAAGTGGGTCGGCGATTTTCTCTCACGAATCCGCCGCACTCGATTGCCGCGTCAGGCGGCGTTAAGACAGGCCGGCCGGGCGGACGGACGTCAAATGAGAGATGACGGCGCAGAGATAGGAGGCGCCGAGTGGCCGAGCCGACACACCGCGGACGCCGTGAGCGCGACGAAGTGTGTCCCCGCCGTGGTATCGCCGCCATCTGGCCGACCCGCGCGGCCCGGACACGCATTTCTGGTGCGGAAGATTTGACAGCGATATCGCGCTCAGCTTTTCGGTTTCAATATTGACGCGGCAGTAAGGAGCGCGACGACTATACTTATCACGAGAGTGGCTTAATTAGCGTTCGATTCTTGTTAGTGATCAGATACTGGCATGTGAGTGCGTAATTATTTAATTATTTTATCTCCTGGAAAGGTGCTCGCCTTCGGGCACTTATCTCGCCGGTAGACTTAATCTTTATGGCTCCGTGTGCTGTAACACTTCCGCCAAATTATTAACGTAAAAAAAAACACCAAAAATCACCTTGGCTCCTGGTATTCGAGATCTACGATGACCAGCACTGCCGACTTTTGAGGCCGCACTCTAAAGCGGAACTCCTTCTTTCATACAGCGTCCTAACCCGTTTCTTGAATAGCATTAGCCCTTCCATAGACTTCAGCACAACTATTTAGTAACCACTACTGACAGCCTTGGGAGAGACCTTTGGAGAAAAGAGAAGCACTTGTATGAATATCAAGAGCTCAGATGGAAACCCAGTTCTAACCAAAGAAGGGAAGGCAGAAAGATGGAAGGAGTATATAGAGGGTCTATATAAGGGCGATGTACTTGAGGACAATATTATAGAAGTGGAAGAGAATGTAGATGAAGATGAAATGGGAGATACGATACTGCGTGATGAGTTTGACAGAGCACTGAAAGACCTGAGCCGAAACAAGGCCCCGGGAGTAGACAACATTCCATCAGAACTACTGACAGCCTTGGGAGAGCCACTCCTGACAAAATTATACTATCTGGTGAGCAAGATGTATGAGACCGGCGAAATACCCTCAGACTTCAAGAAGAATATAATAATAAGAATCCCACAGAAAGCAGGTGTTCACAGATGTGAAAATTACCAAACTATCAGTTTAATAAGTCACAGCTGCAAAATACTAACGCGAATTTTTTACAGACGAATGGAAAAACTGATGGAAGCTGACCTTGGGAAAGATCAGTTTGGATTCCGTAGAAATGTTGGAACACGTGAGGCAATACTGACCCTACGACTTATCTTAGAAAATAGATTAAGGAATGGCAAGCCTACGTTTCTAGCGTTTGTAGAGAAGGCTTTTGACAATGTTGACCGGAATACTCTCGTTCATATGCTGAGGGTGGCAGGAGTAAAATACAGGGAGTGAAAGGCTATTTACAATTTGTACAGAAACCAGATGGCAGTTATGAGAGTCGAGGGGCATCAAAGGGAAGCAGTGGTTGGAAAGGGAGTGAGACAGGGCTGTAGCATCACTCCGATGTTATTCAATCTCTATATTGAGCAAGCAGTAAAGGAAACAAAAGAAAAGTTCGTAGTAGGAATTGAAATCCATGGACAATAAATAAAAACTTTGAGGTTCGCCGATGACATTGTAATTCTGTGAGAGACAGCAAAGGACTTGGAAGAGCAGTTGAACGGAATGGACAGTGCCTTGAAAGGAGGATATAAGATGAACATCAACAAAAGCAAAACGAGGATAATGGAATGTAGGCGAATTAAGTCTGGTGATGCTGAGGGTATTAGATTAGGAAATGAGACACTTAGAGTAGTAAATGAGTTTTGCTATTTGCGGAGCAAAGTAATTGATGATGGTCGAAGTAGAGAGGATATAAAATGTAGACTGGCAATGGCAAGGAAATCGTTTCTGAAGAAGAGAATTTTGTTAACATCGGGTATAGATTTAAGTGTCAGGAAGTCGTTTCTGAAAGTATTTGTATGGAGTGTAGCCATGTATGGAACTGAAACGTGGACGATAAATAGTTTGGACAAGAAGAGAATAGAAGCTTTCGAAATGTAGTGCTGCAGAAGAATGCTGAAGATTAGATGGGTAGATATCATAACTAATGAGGAGGTATTGAATAGGATTGGGTGGAAGAGGAGTGTGTGGCACAACTTGACTAGAAGAAGGGATCGGTTGGTAGGACATGTTCTGAGGCATCAAGGGATCACCAATTTAGTATTGGAGGGCAGCGTGGAGGGTAAAAATCGTAGAGGGAGACCAAGAGATGAATACACTAAGCAGATTCAGAAGGATGTAGGTTGCAGTAGGTACTGGGAGATGAAGAAGCTGGCACAGGATAAAGTAGGATGGAGATCTGCATCAAACCAGTCTCAGGGCTGAAGACGAGAACAACAACAACATTTAGTAACCGAAATGTGTGCTTATGCCGGCCGGTGTGACCGAGCGGTTCTAGGCGCTACAGTCTGGAACCGCGCGACCACTACTGTCGCAGGTTCGAATCCTGCCTCGGGTATGGATGTGTGTGATGTCCTTAGGTTAGTTAGGTTTAAGTAGTTCTAAGTTCGAGGGGACTGATGACCTCAGAAGTTAAGTCACATAGTACTCAGAGCCATTTTCTTGTGTGCTTAAACTGGATCGAAAACTTTGTAACCTCCCCATCATATTTGTTTGTTAGAAATTTACCCCAAATCTACCTCCCACTCTACAAAAGCCTACCTATTATCAAAACTATGTATTCACAAACTGTTATATAATTTACACTCGTATGATAACTTTTGACATAACAGAACCTAATTTGAACTGAACTATAACTGATCTGAATGCAGCAGGTCCCTGTTTTACATGAGCAACGGAAGCAAAACAATCATATGGCCATAATCAAAATTTCTACTTATCTCGCGTCTTCGACAGTACTGTTGCAGATTTCTCTAAAACACGACAGCAAACAGGAAGCAGGCAGCGGCTAAGCCAGATTTCTATTTATAAATACATATTCGAACTGTCGCATGTGGTAATGTGTAATGACAAACAGTGGGATGAGGACAGTAACTATTTCTATGAAATGATATTCCCAATTTTACATTGAAGTATTTATTCTAAAGGCAGAGTAAAACTTCGAGTAATCTTCACACATAACGCTGGTCTGAACTATACTATGCTTAACAAAGTGAAGATTAAATGGTGACTAACTGAAACCCTCAGCTGCCGACAGGTGTTGTTGATATACCTCGATGTGGACAGCTGAGTCTCACATGAAGAATGATTTATAAAGGGTACAATTTTAACACAGAATTTTTTTAAAAATAAAACAGCTTAATCAATTAATAAGTTAATCTATCATTCAGGAAATTGAGGTGGTCTTTCTCTCAGCTGTGGGCAAGTTAACTAGCTGACGATAATCGTTCCAACAAATTAAATGCGTAGTGCTGCAGTCTTACCTCAAACTTCTTTTACAAAACAGTCACATTATTCAAAATTTGTATTCCTTTCACCTTTCTTTGTATACAAAATATTAATCGTTGCTGTCCTTTCTTCATCTAACAGACCCAACCACAAGTTCACTCAGCACTACTAAATACGTCCATCATCTACCACACTTCAACTGAGAATGTATCAAACTGCGCAAAAGCAAAGACTGTGGCACGACAAGACCAAAGATTGCTAAACAGTAACGTAACTTGCTCTCTCTCTGACGTGCACATCGATGACGTACAAAAACCAAAATGACATGACCGCCTTACAACTTCCTGTGTTCTTACTGCGATGAAATCATCACAAACATTAATATCCTAAGGCTTCCCACTCGGAAACGTTTCAGGCTGTAATGCGTCTGGTAACCTGGATGTGACTCACTGGCAGCAGTGCGCACAGAAATTCCACTTGAAAATGACCTGACTAAGGACGTCCTGTTTACATTGGGAGCAATATTATTACGCAATCTGACTGTCGTCGGGAACAGTTCATCAGAGACAAGTAACAGAACGAAAATTCTCTTGGCATCTAAAATGATGTACTACTGATTGTGGCCTAGTAACATAACGTTGTCAAGGAACGTAATAAAGAGACGGCGAAACAGCTGCTGCCCAGAAACTGTCAAGGCAAACTTATATTCTGTACCCAGAATGAGATTTTAACTCTCCAGCGGAGTTTGCGCTGATATGAAACTTCCTGGCAGATTAAAACTGTGTGCCCGACCGAGACTCGAACTCGGGACTTTGCTTTTCGCGGGCGAGTGCTCTACCATCTGAGCTACCCAAGCACGACTCACGCCCCGTCCTCACAGCTTTACTTCTGCCAGTACCTCGTCTCCTACCTTCCAAACTGGCAGAAGTGAAGCTGTGAGGATGGGACGTGTGTCGTGCTTGGGTAGCTCAGTTGGTAGAGCACTCGCCCGCGAAAGGCAAAGGTCCCGAGTTCGAGTCTCGATCCGGCACACAGTTTTAATCTGCCAGGAAGCTTATATTCTGTAATCTGGAAGTAATTAACTAATGCTAAGACGTGCTTCATATCTGAATAAACTGCTCGGAGCAGAAGAGATTCCAGTCGAACTAGGGATCGAATTAAAATACGATAATACCTCTGTAATTACCTCTGCAGAAGGCATAACTGCAAACATTGTGACTATTCAGTTGCTTCTTTCCTCCAGAAACAGACCACTATTATTTTAATTAAATTGATGAAAGGCCCGAAATATTAGTGAAATGTGAAAAACACGAAATTTCCTTTGTAACTTCAGGGTCATTGTTTGGTCGCAAAAAGACCAAAGATTCTATATACTGATTTACCTGAGCTCGCTGCACAGTAATATAAAGATCTCCTCCATAACGTTGACATGAAAAGAAGAAAAACAAACGTAAAATCAAAAATCTTGTGATGAGTCACACATTTGCTTGCCAAACCCGCTCACGAATCAGAAAAAAAGACTTAAACAAAATGGGTTATGAAAGTTTCTGGCAAATTAGAACTGTGTGCCGGACTGAGGCCCGAACTTGGGACCTTTGCTTTTCGCGAGCAACTGCTGTACCGACTGAGCTTCCCAAAAAGGACCGACGACCAGTTCTCACACCTTTACATCCCTCAGTACCTTATCTCCTATCTTACGTATTTCACCGGTTCTCCAGTCTGGAAAAATGCTTCAGGCCGTGCTAAGGCACGTCTCCGTAGCATTCTCTCTCCCTGGAGCGCTGGTCCAGCACGTTTTGCTGCAGAACTAAGGTGATGTATGGAAGGAAAGAGATGAGGCACTGGCAGAAATAAGGCTGTGAGGACGGGTGGTGATTCGTTCTTGGGCAGCTCAGTTGGTAGAGCATTTCCCGTGAAGGGCAAAGGTCCTCATTTCGAGCCTCGTTCCGACACACAGTTTCGTAGCAGCCCACAGTCCGCTACAGAGTGAAAATCTCAAAATGACATCTGTCCCACACTGATCGAAACTGCGACTGGCACTCTGCTACCCATTCGATAATATTGCCCGAGCAATCACTCTGTTCCAGTATAGCTCGCCAGATCGTGCGGTAGAGAAGTACATTACCTTGTGTTGCTGAATAGGCGCCTAGATTGAAGCCGAACGCCTTGTTTACCTTCTAAACCAGTAAGACATGTGTGGCGACCACGCCCTCGCTAGACATTGGCCGAAGCCGCGCACGCCTCAAAGGCCTGGGTAAATACACTTTGCAGCTGGAGCAGCCATGAATATGCTGAAATCCATCAATGTGCCCAGAGATGTACTATCAAAAACTGCACGCGGGTAGAAGCAGAATATAAGGTAGATGGGCGATTAAAATGGAGTCTTTAAAGGTCCATTACTATTCGGGGGCATACGATACCCGTGCAGTGCCTGCCTGCTCACCATGTCGCTCTTGTGTATACTATAGCGCTGTTTTGCGACTGGTGGACCAAGAGAGTTTGTTCATCCTGGAGCTGATAGACTGGTCGTTGTCCTATCCTGCTAAACGGGTTGCGGCCTTTACACACAATGTCGGCTTACATTCTACTGATTTCCCGATAATGGCATGTGTTTCCCAAAACCCTTTGCAGAGAAACTAAGACTTCTGGCAGGAAGCAGCACCTTACACTAGCGTAAGAAGCGGGAGAGGGAATGGGCACTGAAAATGCCTACGTTCTACTCCTGATTCCTATTGGCTGGAAGGCCTAAATGTTGATTTCGTTGAATGATGTGGAACTCGCGAAATCGGGAATCGGTCGGCGGCCTTTGTGGGATGCAGAATTCGGTTGCGCTCTCAGGTGACAGTGGTGGATTCGTAATGGACGTCTGAAATTGGTAGTACGTGATTCTTCGTGATAAATGAAATGTACTTATTGTCATTAAAATATTCTGTGTTGTTAGGCCACATCAAATTTCTCCTACGCACCCGAAGTTTCGACCATTCTGCTGGCATTTTCTTCAGGATCTTGTGGTGTCCACGGTTGCAGTATGGGAGACTGTACGAATCCGAGAGTGTGTTTCAGCGCAGAAAGGGATATCTACTTACTGCTTTTCCGATTTCTCAAGGTGACCGTTGGCTTTTAGTGCCCGTGTAAGTGATCGATTGCAAGTGGCATCTTACATGAATTTGTGGAGCGAAGTAGCTAACAGGACAGTGGGGCTTTAGTGGACCAGACAGACATTCAATTGAAGCAAGTAAATTATATGTGTTTCCATGAAAATTGATTTTTGTGTTTTTGTATGACTTTTTCTCTATAGACTTTACATTACACTGCCGGAAGAAAATGCAGCACCATCAAGGACAAGCTCATTTTATTGGAAAGTGATGTGATGGGTAGTTCATCACTGGAGGAGTATATTACAACAAATTCAGACAAAACTAAACATATGTATTACAGTAAAGGGGCCCAAACAGTCGCATCAGTGCACAATGTTCCTCGCTGTATTGGCGACACAGACGTGTATTCACGCATGCAATTGATCACAACGGTCCCAACTGACATTCAGCTATTGACTGCCCCAAACCCCTTGCACCCATTTTTTTCAATTTGGCAACACGTGATGCAGGCTGTGGAGAACGACTAAGTTCCCTCTTCGTCGTACCCCATACGTATTCGACTGCGGAGATTTCTGACGAGCTTGCAGGCCAAGACAGGTGTTGCACACAACGAAGACAGTGAATGGCACTGGTTACTTTATCCCGTAGAAAGACCAGATGTGACCGCGAGATGAAACTAATGGTCACCCCATACAATAGAGCCTGAGGTTGGAATTGTGTGCACCACTGAAGATATTGGAGCGCCAGTGCATTCTCCAGTCGACTCCTTCACTACGCCAGAGTGGATGGGCGTGGCAACGCCGTGACGCCTTTGGCAGCCCGGCCAGAGACGCACGTGATCACAGTCCTGATCCAAACAGGCGGTTCCCGGCCATCTTCGATAACACAGAAGGTGCAACGTGTGTCCAGAATTTTCCCTGGACGACGTTCGGTCGGCCATCACTGCTCGCACAGTGCGTCGATCTCGACGAGTATCCGTGTTACGTGGACGTCCAAACAAAACCTGGTCTATGGCTGTGGGAATGTTCTACAGCTGCAAGTACTGGCAGCTGTTACGCTCTGTTAATTAAGAAGGAAAACCTGGAAACTACAGAACGAAAACGATTAACACTCATTACATACAGATATTTAATGTTTCTCTTACGATGTTCAGATCAAAACAGTTTAATCATCATCGACTTACCCACAACAGATGATTCTTTTCGGCTCGCGAATATTACATGTACAATTCTTGCGTCTATGTACCATGGAAAAAGTGAAAGAGAGGGATAGACGAAGGAAATGCAAACGTACGTATTCCTCTCCAGTAGATGGGGCTCAAAGTTCGTATAATCAGATAATATGAGAAACAATTGCAGAGATTGTCATATTTTGACTAAGAGATGGTTAATCTGTTGGGTTGGCAGAAGAGCCAACACCGTGTTACGAATGGAGGCCGAAATGCACGCGTTTTAGCTCACGCAGGCTGGCGTGAGGAGGGAAGGACTATACTGACATGAGGTCTGGAACATGACAAGGAATTAGAATTCAGAAAGCGGACGTAATTAGTTTGATACTTAACTTTAATCCATTCACGATGAACGTCGGTCATGCCGGTACATGATTCACAATATTATCTGTTCAGAATACTTACAGTAACTGAATATGGCGCCTTGCTAGGTCGTAGCAAATGACGGAGCTGAAGGCTATGCGAAACTGTCGTCTCTCCAAATGAGAGCGTATGTAGACAGTGAACCATCGCTAGCAAAGTCGGCTGTACAGCTGGGGCGAGTGCTAGGAAGTCTCTCTAGACCTGCCGTGTGGCGGCGCTCGATCTGCAATCACTGGCAGTGGCGACACGCGGGTCCGACGTATTCTAGCGGACCGCGGCCGATTTAAAGGCTACCACCTAGCAAGTGTGGTGTCTGGCGGTCACACCACACAATCATGGATCAAATAGAGGTAAAAGTCACTACTTATACACTTATATGAGCAATTAAAGACAGATAAACATCGTAATATGAGTGTGAACTAAGATACAGAAGTTTACTGAAATTTATCGGACGAAAGATTCGCATATCAGATTGTACAAAATCTAATGAAACTTATCATGTAACTTGCAGAACAACATTTACCATCGAATAGTAGGGGTCGCCTCTAAAATCAACGTCACCACTCAAGTCCACCAGTGATCATCAGAAAGCTACTCATATCAAAGTCTCGCACTTGCTTATCTCGCGCCCGATGTTGAAGTCCTCCTCTTTCCGAAACTAAAAACAGAATGAGTACTGCCACTTACTTTGTGACTTCTACTTCGGCTTTCTATCAGAAAATATTCGTTCACTCCCCAATGGCAATGCAAGAACTGTTTTTCCTCCAACTGGACGGGGACTGTTTGCAGTTCAACACCCACCGCCGCAAATTTTTCTATGGCTGTCAGTTAGGACTAAGAGAAGCCGAAATTCTGGCTTCCTATTCTAGTACACTAGAATGGAAAGTTACCTGGTGAGACTAGACGAGTGAAAGAGACAGCGCTTGTCTGTGCAGCCGAAAACTTGGCATCTACTGATCGGAAGAACTTGATCTTCTCTTAGAAAATACACACATAAAAAAAAAAATTGGATCACTTCGGTTCCGAGAGTTCCGGAACCTGTGCTGAAAATTGGAATAGTTAGTTAGTTACGTGTTCCATTGATCAATAGCACGGAAAAATCGTTATGATGTGGAACGTGTAAAATGCGCAAGAAATACACACAGAAAACAAGTTATTTTTCTTCAACATAAACAACGTTTCCGCCCTTTTTGTTGCTCATGAAAACCACACATTGCCTGTTGTACCACCATACAGCGAGACCTTCAGAGGTGGTGGTCCAGATTGCTGTACACACCGGTGCCTCAAATACCCAGTAGCACGTCCTCTTGCACTGATGCATAACTGTATTCGACGTGGCATACTATCAACAAGCTCATCAAGGCACTGTTGGTCCAGAGAGTCCCATTCCTTAACGGCGATTCGGGGTACATCCCTCAGAGTGGTTTGTGTGTCACCTCGTCCAGAAACAGACCTTTTCAATCTATTCCCCTTTTCACTCTATCCCAGGCATGTTAGACAGGTTCTCGAGAACATGCTGGCCCTATAGTCGAGCGATGTCGTTATCCGGAAGGAAGTCATTCACAAGATGTGCACGATGGGGGCGCGAATTGTCGTCCATGAAGACGAATGCCTCGCCAATATGCTGCCGATATGGTTGCACTATCGGTCGGAGGATGGCTTTCTCGTACCGTACAGCCGTTATGGCGCCTTTCATGACGACCATCGGCGTACGTCGGCCCCACATAAAGCCACCCCAAAATAGCAGGGAACTCCACCTTTATGCACGCGTTGGACAGTGTGTCTAAGGCGTTCAGCCTGACCGCGTTGCCTCCAAACCCGTCTCCGACGATTGTCAGGTTGAAGGCATATGCGACACTCATCGGTGAAGAGAACGTGATGCCAATCCTGAGCGGTCCATTCGGCATGTTGTTGGGCCCATCTGCACTGCGCTGCATGGTCCTCGCCATGGACGTCGGGAGTGAATTTGGGCATCATGCAGCCTATTGTGCACAGTTTGAGTCGTAACACGATGCCATGTGCCTGCACGAAAAGCATTATTCAACAGATTGACGTTGCTGTCAGGGTTCTTCCGACCCATAATCCCTAGGCAGCGGTCATCCACTGCAGTAGTAGCTCTTGGGCGGCCTGAGAGAGGCATGTCATCGACAGTTCCTGGCTCTCTGTATCTCCTCCATTTCTATGAACATCGCTTTGGTTCACTCCAAGACGCTTGGAGACTTGCCTTGTTGAGAGCGCTTCCTGGAACAAAGTAACAATGCGGACGCGATCGAACTGCGGTATTGATCGTCTAGGCATGGTTGAACTACAGGCAACACGAGCCGTGTACCTCCTTCCTGGTGGAATGACTGGAAGTGTTCGGCTGTCGGACCCCCTCCGTCTAATAGGCGCCGTTCATGCATGGTTGTTTACATCTTGGGGCGCATTTAATGACATCTCTGAACAGTCAAAGGTACTGTGTCTGTAATACAATATCCACAGCAACGTCTATCTCCAGAAGTTCTGGGGACAGGGGTGATGCAAAACTTTTATTGAAGTGTGTACTTCGCGTCAGAACTTCGTATAGGGTCTCCGGACATTATTTAAATCAAAACGTGTCTTAGAGCTAATATGGCGGACAAATTATATGTCTTGGTACACGACTCGTAGAGCCTTTGGAGTAAGCCGTATGAAAAGCTCCAATTGTTAGTGGACAGGGAGCTGCTTAAATGGAATCTGGCAGCTAACCACAGTGCTACCTAAGGATTTCTCTTTGCTCTTCGGTTTTGATACCGCCTATATTGAAAATACAACTAGCGACTGTTGTCAGGGAGGCCACCCCCTGCACGTCTTACGGTGTCCGTGGCGTGGGGACGCGTTTTCCGTAACTGATGCGCCCCTCTTTTGCAAGAAACTTGCTACACCTGGAGCCTATGTCAGAGGTGAGGATAAAAGAAAGCATTTACGGATTTTATAAAAAAAATGGTTTAAATGGCTCTGAGCACTATGGGACTCAACATCTGAGGTCATCAGTCGCCTAGAACTTAGAACTACTTAAACCCAACTAACCTAAGGACATCACACACATCCATGCCCGAGGCTGGATTCGAACCTGCGACCGTAGCAGTCCCGCGGTTCAGGACTGCAGCGCCTAGAACCGCAAGACCACCGCGGCCAGCTACGGAGTTTATAAATTTTACATCGAAAAATGAAACTAATGACGACTATTCGTACACTTTCTAGGCAAGGATCCATTTGCATTAGAATGTGTTGTTGTGTGGCGAGGGCCTCCCGTCGGGTGGACCGTTCGCGGGGTGGAAACCTATCGATCTGACGCCACTTGAGCGGCTTGCGCTTCGATGGGGATGAAAAGATGATTGTTAGGGCAACACAACATCGTGTCACTGAGCGGAGAAAATCTCCGACCCAGCCGGGAATCGAACCCGGACCCTGAGGACTGACATTCTGTCGCGCTGACCACTCAGCTAGCGGGTGCGGACTGCATTATAATGAGAGTATAGGAAAGGAGAACAACACACGCTAATGTTCCGCAGCTGCTCCTGGTAATTACCATGTTGTCGCGCACTTCCTTCGTAGTTACAGAGCGCGGTAAGTAAACGATTCGCGTAGATGGAGGCTGCTGTCAGTGCTACGACACAAATGGCTGTTTGGTGAGACGCCTTACAATGTGCAGCAAACCGTCTATATGTCCATCCCACACGGTCTATATGTCCAGGCCCAAAAGGCGAAGCTGTTAAGATTGCTGAAGCTGTGTAACAGGAGTACGCACCTGTAGGCGGGGCTTCTTGTATTCTGGAATGAATATTGCACACGCTGTCCACCTCTAGACTGAGCGCAGTTGCTGCCCCTGCCCGCAGAGTGGAACCAGAGGACGCGGGGACAGGGAGCCTCCGGAGCGCTCCCTGATCGCCGACGACGGTAACAAATGAATCACTAACTCTCCAACCACTAAGTGCGCGTATTACACCCTGGTGCCACCTAACACAGTCCTTGAAGGGGTTGCACTTATTTTCTGGCAGTGTGTGCTCCTCTTTTATTGGCGTGGATATCATAGACGGGAGTTGCTAATAGCCAGCTGGACATGGAGTAGGAACTGTGAGCGGTGTCTGTACTCGTGTATTCCACTCAAGTGGTCGGATCAAGGAATGTTTCTGACATTGCAATAATGAAAATTTGAACAATGTCAGAGTCAAAGCGAGGTTAGCGATCCATATTTAGACTCATTTTACATGTATACCAGTGCAAACATTTATTCTGAGTCCGCCAATAAACGTTTCCTATTACATCTTCGTATAATTTGCCCTGCGCGCCTTACATCGCCAAGAGCACGTGGTCTCTGGCTGCGGCCGCGTGTGTGATTTCGCGTGACGTCACGGAAACTCCGAGGTTCGAACTAAAGGAACGTCTCGGTAGTATGACTCTGACCCTTGAAAGGTTCATATCAGATCGAATATTACCACGGAGATAAATGGCGACAACTAATTCAAAGGCCGATGCACTCACGCGGTAGCCGGCCGATATGGCCGAGCGGTTCTAGGCGCTTCAGTCCGGAACCGCTGCTGCAGCTACGGTCGCAGATTCGAACCGTGTCTCGGGCATGGATGTGTGTGATGTCCTTAGGTTGGTTAGGTTTAAGTAGTTCTAAGTCTAGGGGACTGATGACCTCAGCAGTTAAGTCCCATAGTGCTCAGGGCCATTTGAACCATTTTTTGAACTCACGCGGTAGATGTGATCTGTTCGTAATCCATTCAGCAATGTAGCGTGTGTTGTCTGTATTCAATAGTTATAGTATAATATATAAAAAGAACTACGTTATTGTAGTATGATAAACAATTAGATTCACGCAAATTACAAGGGCGTCTCTCTCTCTCTCTGTCTCTCTCTCTCTCTCTCTCTCTCTCTCTCTCTGTGTGTGTGTGTGTGTGTGTGTGTGTGTGCGTGCGCGTGTGTGTGTGTGTGTGTCTGTGTGTGTATTCGTAAGGGACGAAACTGCTAAGGTCATTGGTCCCTAGACTTACACACCACTTAAACTAAATTATGCTAAGAATAACACACACACCCATGCCCGAGGGAGGATTCGAACCTCCGACGGGAGGGGCCGCGCAATCCGTGACATGGCACCTCTGTCCGCGCGCCCACTCCTCGCGGCAGTACATGGGCCTGTTGAAAATTAATTACTCCTAATTTTTTACGCGAAAACTCTTAAAGATTTTTAAATAAAACAAAAAAGCACTCCGTCTTCAGGCCACAAGTGGCCCATCGGAACCATCCGACCGCCATGTCACCCTCAGTTGAGGATGCGGATAGGAGGGGCATGTGATCAGCACACCGCTGCCCCGGTCGTTATGATGGTATTCTTGACCGAAGCCGCCACTATTCGGTCGAGTAGCTCCTCAATTGGCATCACGAGGCTGAGTGCACCTCGAAACATGGCAACAGTGCATGGTGGCTGGATGGTCACCCATACAAGTGCCGGCCACGCCCGACAGTGTTTAACTTCGGTGATCTCACGGGAACCGGTGTATCCACTGCGGCAAGGCCGTTGCCCAAATAAAACAAACGTTATTAAGATTCAACACCTTTATTCTTCATGTCTACATATTTGCAACCACCTGCCGCTAGAGGGCACAGAAATGCAGCGTGTAACATGTGGTATGTAACGCAACTACTACGGTGGGTGGGAAACAGCGAGCTGTTACCGAGTTTCGAATTCAAAGAGTTCGTCCACACGCGGAGCAACCCCTCCTTCAGCACGACAATGCCGGACCACACACGGGAGTTACGACACCTGCTACACTCCGACGCCTTGGGTTGATCGTCCTTGGCACGATCTCATTTTTTTGTTTTTTTCCAAAATACCTTCGAGGACTTCACTTGATAGTGATGAAACACTGAAAGCGCACGTGAGGTTGTGGTTCCGTCATCAGAGTCAGACATTCTGTAGTGGCGGTATCGACAAACTGGGCTATTGGGAGAAGTACGTTCTTTGTGAGCGTGACTATGTTGCGAAACAAATATGTACACATGAAGAATAAAGATGCAGAATGTTAATAACGTTTGTTTTATTTTAAAAGCCTTAAATCTGTCAGTAAAAAATTAGGACACATTACTTTTCAGTAAGCCCTTATACGTTTTACTTCTAAATGTATAAGTTAAAAATGTAAGCAAAAAGTTGATAAAACTAGCTTAATGTTACAAAAGAAAGGAAAGTTCTAGTTGAATCCTAGAGACATTGAATTGAAATGCACCGGCGCTGAAATGCAGTCAAACGAAAGTAGGACTTTTATATCCATAAGACAATGCTGAATCCCGATTCGCCATTCAGCCGTGGTAAAAATTGCCTTTTTGAAGAGCGCGCCGCAGCGCGTAGTGTGAAGCACTCACCCTCCGTTTCTGGCGGTGGCGCCGCTGTGGCAGTCGCAGCTTCGGTGTCTCCCTCTGGTGGGAAAGGGGCAAGGTTGCCTGTTCACTTGCATTTAAGGGGCGCTATGAGCTCGCCAGTCAGTCAGTCTGGGTTAGTCTGTTGTCCCCAGCTTGCTAGTCTGTCTCTCGTCCGCATTTGTTAGGCAGTTAGTGTCTGTCGGTCGTTCGGAGTGCTAGTACGTCTGTCATTCGGATCAACCTTTAAAGCGGCAAAATGAGAGTATTTCCACTCCGCCAGTAAGAGAACTCAGCGAGTGGTCGCCCGGTCGGGGCTTAGTTCCTGCATCTGAGTCTGCGCGTTAGGCCGCCAGTCTGCTCTAGTTTGCTCAGGCAATGGTCATTGGCGGTTGGAACGATAGGATGGTCGGTCGCGCACTGGGACACAAGATGACTTGTCCGCATTGAACGTAGGCGCATGTGAGGTCGCCACGTGAGTCCAGTGGGCCGCGGCGTATAGCGAGGGGTAGTGACTTCGCGGTCGACAAGAGAGCAACAGGAGTCAACCCACATCAGTCTGGCCGGTGCGAGCTGCGACGCCGTGAGACGGGAGATCGGCGCGCCTTCCTGCGTCCGTTGAAGCGGCTGGCAGCGGACGGTTCGGGATAGCGATTTTGGGGGTGCTGCGCCAGGTCTTCTCGAGAAATCGAAGTTTATTAGAAGTTAAGTGATTGGTGATATGTTGTTTGATTTACTCTTGTTAAATTCTACTTGTTTTCTCGGTGAGGTCACCAGCCGTTTCCTTTGGGGTCGTCCCACCATTCTTCACCGTTTGCCCACCCGCGGGAAGGTGATTGTTTATAAATCGGGTGGTCCGGTTTTCCCTTGTGGAGTAGGGGTGGGTTAGAGCAACCTGCGGTTCGGGTTGTTCGGTAATCTCCCTGTCAATCTACCGTACGTTAGTAGCTGCCTCTGTCCAGTTTGTCGGATTTGGTGTGTTAACGAATTTACTGCTTGGAGTGTAACGGCCTAATACCTGAAGTATGTTTTGATCTTTGGAAACTTTGATATTATTGCCTATGAACTTGAGAAGCGGTATCTGTGTACTGTAGAGCATCTGAAATATTGTTTGGACAACCTTGTAGAATTTTATATAAGATTGCATTTCCTGGGCTTTTATTTAAATGATCATTTTAGTATATAAGGTTGCCACCCTTTCTTCGTAAGACTTTTCTTAGAAGTTAAAATCAAGTTTCACCTTTGGTGGCAAGGTTAATATTTTAATTTTTTGTTAATGTTTTGTACCATTTCCATCCCTCCTACGGGGGGTGCATAGTTTGTGTGCTTGTGTAAATTGTTACAACTCTTAGTTTAAAGTTATCTGGTGTATTAAAGATTTGCACCAGTGTAGTCTTTCAGAGGCTGTTGTGAACGGTCGTAACTATGGCCATGTCAAAAGGGAGCGGCAAGGTCCTCTGCCCGAAAGCTCATACAGTCATAACTTGTTTGTTTCTGCCTCTGAATACATTGTAACTTTTTTATTTAGAGGGTTCTTTCTGATTATAATTTTAAATCTGTTTCTTTTAGGCCCTATTAAAGTGAAGAAAATTCCCATTTGTTAAAAGGAATTTGGTTATGATTTCATCAGTTACTCCCTGGCAACTACTTCCATGCTTACACAGCGTGATTAAATCTGTTAATGTTCTTGATGTAAATAAAATAAATTCTTAAGAATATTCTTTGAAAATAAATACCGGTACAGCCATCTTGCATTTAGCTTTGATACGTTCTCGAATCTCTGCATTTAGAAGCATCTGCAATATCGGCTCTGTCGCCGAGCGAGGTGGCAGAACGTTATGACAAGAGACCCTTATTCGAGAATCCTGCGATTAAAATTTGATCATCAAGAGCTAGGCTTGCCATTATTTCCCCAGAGGGCAAATGCCGCAATGTTCCGTTTGGAAGGACGTGGCCAAATTCCTATCCAGTCATTCCCAAAACCGAGTTTGTACACCATTTTTTCTTTTCCACGGGACATCAAAACCATATATACTTACTTACTTCCTCCTTCGTACCTCTCTTATTCATGACCCTGATATTGGCACGAGAGAAAACTGTAAATGATAAATTATTGTAATTACTACCGTAATAAACCCCTTTACGAAACATACTCAGCGTACGTGACGGACGCCGGATCAGGCACTCCGGTTAAGTGGATGCGTATCACATGGCGCTTGTCAGCTGGGAAACCTGTCTGCTAAAATACTGAGTCCCGTCAGCTATAAAGAGAACTTCTAAATTATTTTATGCAAATGGTCTTATGTACTTGCGCAAAGCTCTAGTTCAGTAATTATTCGTATACACCTGAAGGTGGAGTAACAACACATATTTCCAAACAATTTGCAGTAATAAAGACATGTGATTTGCGGCATTATATTGCTATATCGCCTTGTAAGCTGTTGTAAATATTTTATGAATCCTTATCCCCGTCTGTGGACAGAAATTGGTTGTATGATAAGGGGATTTTTATCAGCTGCTGTTGGAGGTGATTCATGACTTTCTTTTTTTCTAAAAAAATACTGATAGCACACTGAAGAGCCAAAAAAATGATACACCTGCCTAATACCGAGTAGGGTCCCAGTAAACACGCAGAAGTGCATATCATGAATACTGCAGCGCTATCCATAAATCCGTAAGAGTACCAGGGGGTGGAGATCTCTTCTCAACAGCACGTGGCAAGGCATTCCAGATATGCCCGATAATGTTCATATCTGAGGAGTTTGGTGGCCAGCGAAAGTGTTTAAATTCGGAAGGGTGTTCCTGGCGCCACTTTGCAGCGATTCTGGACGTGTGGGGTGTCGCATTGTCCTGCTGGAACTGCCCACGTACGTCGGAATGCACAATGGATGTGAATGGATACAAGTGATCAGACAGTGTCTAAACGTAGCAGGGGTCCCATATCACTCCAGCCGCACACGTCCCACCATTACAGAGCCCCTGCTGACATGCAGCGTCCTTGGATTCACGAGGTTGTCTCCATACCCGTACACGTCAATCAGTTAAATTTGACACGAGACTCGTCCGACCAGGCAGCGTGTTTTCAGTCATCAACAGTCCAATGTCGGTGTTGACGGACCCAGGTGAGGCGTACAGCTTTGTGTCGTGCAGTCATCAAGGGTATACGAGTGGGCCTTCGGCTCCGAAAGCCCATGTCAATGATGTTTCGTCGAATTATTCGCACGCTGACACTTGCTGATGGCCCGGCTTTGAAATCTGTAGCTATTTGTGGAGGGGTTGTAGTTCTGACACGCTGAACGATTCTCTTCAGTCGTCGTTGGTCCCGTTCTTGTAGGATATTTTTGCGATCGCAGCGATGTTTTATCACAGTATACTCATGAAATGGTCGTACGGGGAAACCGCCACTTCATCGCTACTTTGCAGATGCAGTGTCCCATCGCTCGTTCTCCAACTATATCACCAGGTCCGATCTAACAAATGCGCCAGATGCTTGTCGTCTTATACAGACGTTGCCGACCGGAGCGCCGTATTCTGCCTCTTTACATATCTCTCTATCTGAATATGCATGCCTGTGCCAGTTTCTTTGGCGCATCGGTATATATTCCAAGTGATACAAAACGTGATAGAAACACTCCCGGATGAACATAAAAATTTTACATAAGTTATCGGAAAAAATAATGCATCACCTTCAAGAACTATGTTCAGAATCACCAGGGTAAAATATGTGCATACAAAGGGGTCGTGGTGCTAATGATTCATTTGTCACGGTCATCCGCGGTCTGATGGTGCTCAAGTAGGGTTGTCTGTGGGCCCTCTGTTTTGACTCTACAGACCGTAATTGTACTGAGTTTGGAGGGTGATCTGTGTTGGCAGCATTCACTGTTGGGTACAACCATGCACCGTGAAGGGGGCTACATTGTGGGCCTACGGGAAGCTGGCTGGACGTATCGACGACTTGCTGCACATGTTGGGCAAAATGTATCGGTGGTACATTGCTGCTTTTATCAGTGGTCTGTGGAATATTCCCACCAGTATAAGACAAGGTTCTGGGCACCCGTTTAGTACAGACGCACGTTGGGACGGACGCACTGTGTGAGCAAAGATGGCAGAGTAAATATCATCCAGTGAGGAAATCCGGCCACATGTTGGAGTTGCTGCGTCACTGGAAACCGTCTGTTTGCACCAGGACTGAGATAACTTGTGGCTCTGGCCGGTATACAACTGGCACCAAGACACCGCCCAGAACGGCTAATCTGGTGTCGTGGAAGAGTCGACTGTGAAGTTGAATGGCGCTCTGTTTCCTTTAGTGATGAGAGTAGGCGCCATCTGCACGCGAGTGAAGGACGTACACATTTATTGCGTAGGCCAAGTGAGCTGCCTGCTCCTGGGTGCATTCGCCACGATGCACTGTCCCGTTCCTGGCTTCATGGTGTGAAGGACCATTACCTCCAACTCTCGGTCGGATTTAGTATTTCTGCAGGACAAAGAGACCAGTCCTCGCTACAGTCCCTGTGCTGCTGGCATTTCTTCGATAGGATGTGTACCACTTTTTCAGCAGGACGATGTACGACCACATACGCTTACTACGACGCAATGTACTCTATGTGGTGAACAACAACGCCCTGGCCAACGAAATCACCAAATATCTCGCCAGATGAAGGCGTATGGGTCATGGTGGAGTGGAAACTTACTCGTACTCCAGAGGCTACATGAACAGTTGCCTATTTGCAACCAATGGTGCGACACGTTTGGGACGATCTATCGCAGGATACCTTTCAGCACCATTATGGCCTTTAGCATACGAGGACACACGCACACTGTGTATGAAATGGCTCTGAGCACTATGGGACTTAAGTTCGAAGGTCATGAGTCCCCTAGAACTTAGAACTATTTAAACCTAACTAACCTAACGACAGCACACACATCCATGCCCGAGGCAGGATTCGAACCTGCGATCGTAGTGGTCGCGCGGTTCCAGACTGTAGCGCCTAGAAACGCTCGGCCACCCCGGCCGGCCACTATGTATTGTCACGACTATTGGGGCATCATTTACAGTGACACGACTGTTTCATTTGGACCGAATTTATTATCATATACTGCTACAATAGCTAATTACATGCCATATCACTTTTCTTGAGAGTCCTGCATCTTTTGCCACCAGCGTATTTTTCCAGATGTCATATATTGATTATTCCTTGCTACTGTAGTGTTATCTTGAAGCTGTGAGAAAGGAGGACAGGCGTTCCTAGGCGCGGAAGCAGAGAAGATGCTGAGGGCAGACGAAACTAGGAGAGATACTGTCACATGAAGTAAACTATAAGGGGAGAGCCTTGCGAAAATGCAGACGCCCCCACACGCGGTCCCAGGGCGTTAGTTACTCTTCAAGGAATTAACATGTAACTTCTTATGTCGTCTAGACGCTGTAGTAGGTTGTCACCGTAGAACTTTGTAACCAACAGGCACGTACTAGTGTATAAAGCCAGCTTGATGCCAGCCCTGAGAACAGCAACGTCAGTAGACTCACAAGCGTTAGAAAGAGAGCGAAGACGCCAAAAACTGTTGACCCAGCAGTCCCTACTCCGGGGAGCCCGAGGGGCGGGGCTAAATGACGTATAACAATAATGTTGCATGCCTTATTTGGTAGAGCAGTTATGTTTAGCTTTCAGCTGAACAATGTTGGTACCAAATACCGACTTAGTTAGTGCAACTGCACTAACATCCCCGCCTTAGGAGCAGTAGATAGGACCTAACTAAACCGTGATTGGCAGGCACCTGCAAGAGACCTACGGGATTGGCTGGCTGGCTTTAAGTGGAAAAAACAGTGCCGCGACGCGACTCTTTAAAACCCCTAGATTCCCCAAATGGTTCAAATGGCTCTGAGCACTATGGGACTCAACATCTTAGGTCATAAGTCCCCTAGAACTTAGAACTACTTAAGCCTAACTAACCTAAGGACATCACACACACCCATGCCCGAGGCAGGATTCGAACCTGCGACCGTAGCAGTCCCGCGGTTCCGGACTGCAGCGCCAGAACCGCTAGACCACCGCGGCCGGGCCTAGATTCCCCATTTTGGCGGAGTTCTCAGTAAGACGATCTGGGCGCCGAATCCGCGTCCGTCGACTCCAGCCTCGGTCCAGCTCCGCGTAAGTCTGCTCTCTCTCACTTGGAGTGCCTCAGTGAACAGTGTCACATTCATTATGTTTTGTTTTGCTACTAAGTTGTTGCCTTGAGATACTGCTAGTGTTTGCTACTGTGGTTAGCATCCACTCCTGATACTTCTTCACTGGCTTCTGTTGTAACTGTTATTCATGCTTTTTCTAACCCTAGAACTAGCCGCTAGTGTATTAATTAGTCTCGTGTGGAATAAACGACTATTTCAAAACCCTGTTTGTCCAAGAGTCTCCACAACGAGTTCCCTACCGAGTCTCACCACCTGCATTTCTAGTAAATGCCTGTACCAGTGTTGCCTCAGACAGAAGAAAACAATCAAATGCCTTCACAGTGAATTGTCCTCCTGCCTTCTGCTCTGTACCGCTCCGGAGCGCAGACTGACCAGCAACCTCTTTTTCCCTCTCGCACCTATGTCAGGACGCGACACAGATGCGTGATGCAACGTCCAAGATACTAGTATTACATACAAATGCGGAAAAACCTATGATCAGCAGATCAACCTAAAGCTGTCTTGAACACCTTGGCGGAGTATCATGTTCCCGATGCCGTTTCCACTGAGTAGGATGTGAGCAGCGGCTCACGGAAGGCTTTGCTGTACATGTAGACTGATCGCCTGGAGGCACAGTGCCGCACGCGTGCCGTCATTTGTATTCGTTACCCCGCCATTAGTCCGACTACGGGGAGAGGCTGTTTACGGGCCGTCTCTGCCATCCATCACGGGGATCGCGCGCGGCGCGACAGAGTGGTGGCAGGTGCGTCCCCACAGCTGCCGGACTGCCGACATGCGACTGTCTTGATTCCATCTGACTTCGAGACGCACCAAATTGTACAAAGATCCCGTATTCGGACTCGTGTATACAGGTGGTCCCAAAGATTTATCGTTGAAGTTATGTGCGTGCGATACAGAATAATCTCAACAATGTATTGTGATGAGAAGGGAGACATTTCTTAAGAGGTTTCATCAAAATTGCCGGCCACGCTGGCCGAGTGGTTCTAGGCGCTTCAGTCTGGAACCGCGCGAGTGCTACGGTCGCAGGTTCGAATCCTTCCTCGGACATGGATGTGTGTGTTGTCCTTAGGTTAGTTAGGTTTAAGTAGTTCTAAGTTCTAGGGGACTGATGACCTCAGATGTTAAGTCCCATAGTGCTCAGAGCCATTTGAACCATTTTGTAAAAGCCTCGGCAGTAAGTAGTCGCGAAATCACGAACTTCTGGAATCTTGTGTGGGGAGCAGTGGTGGCGCAGAAATTACTCCTGTGTTCTCTACAGCCTCCGCAATCAATGGGGCTACATGATTTGATTCCATACTTATGCCGGCAGTTCCGCGCGATACTGCGGTCCCATTGTAACGCCGGAATTGCATATCCTTCTATTTCCATCTATTGTACTATAAATTTTTCCTTATTTTGTTACCTTAAGATATGACATTTCTGTGTCTTTGTATATTGTAATTGTTTTACTATTTGTATATACATGCATTTATGTCGATGTATAATTGGTTTGTTTTGTAAATACTATTTGTATTTTTACGCTGGGTCTTGCCTAGGGAAAACTATGCTATCGAACGAATACATCGATAGGTCGTGTGGAGAACCAAAGTGTTTAGGATCTTTGGTAGTGTTAACTCGGCCGCATGGAGCGCGGGCAGAGAGAGAGTGGCTGGGGTAGGGCAGTGGAGCAGGTGTGTTGTGTGACGCTCCCGCGAGTTGCCGCGTTTTCGGGGTTTGGCAGCATGTAACTGCGCTCGACTTGCTATGAGAGTGTCTGACACGATGTCGCGGACGGGAAGCATTAGCTGGCGCACATCAAGAGCCCGTTTCGGCTGGAGACCGTGTCGAGAAGAAGGCGCGCCAACATCCAGCTTCTGCAACAGCGACGGCCGACAATGAGTGACTGTCGCCACTTCCTCGATCGACGGCTTCAAACATTCAATCAACCAACAAGGAAGACTAGAAGCACGTAAAGTTTTAGAACTGTATGGCAGACCTCAGCTTTTCAAACTGTTCCATTTCCATAACTAAAATTACAGCAACTTAGCATGAACATTTGTTGCTCATTGTCCCAACTGCAATGCCAAGCAAGGTCCCTTCCTTTTCCGGAATGAACCGGAGTGTCGTGGAAATTCAAACGCCAGCATTAAAGTAATATCATTCCATTTCACTGCTTTAATTTCAAAGTTCAGTTAAAGTATTCACAGCTGGCTACAATATTTAGATTACACAAGCACAAATTAAGAGTGCGAGTTTTGTTAGCATATTTTAGCTTACCTGTGACTGCACCTCAGCTTGGTACGTACTAAATTTTGCTATTGTTAATTTTTCAGAATCATTTAATTCAAGTTCAAAGTTAAATCTCTTATTTCTAAATTGCGTATATTCAAGTAGCTTTTGAAATGATTGTTGAGGTAGCCCAAGATTAACCTTATTTTATTGAATTTCGTAGTGCTTTAGAAACAAAGTTCACTATTAATTTCAGTCACTATATTAACTTTCAATTTTCCGGTTTTATTAATTCTTTTGCTAAATTAAGTCAGAGTGTAGCGAAATTTATTACTTCTGACAAACTTTCAGTTTTCACACAACACGTGTCAACCTTCAGTTGCCACGCTTCTAGTACTAATTATATGTGTCATAACCTTTCTTCTTCAGTTACTATAGTAATTGTCCGTAGGACTGGTGACCGTAATTTCCCGAAATCTCAAATATCTAATTACCGCTAGTTAATTGTTAACGTAACGGCCGCACATTTACTTTCTTTATTAACTTTAGCCCTTTTCAAAATTAATTTACACCAGTTTCATTTGCATTTAACTTCGGTGACGATTGCCTTTCCCAAATTTCCATTAAGTACACGCGGTTTAATTTTTCACTGTCATTAAGGTCGATAATTGAGGCTGAGGTTACACCATGACTCGTACACTTTTTACCTACGTACGAGGCCTCTTCGAACGATGATACTATTTCAGTCACCAAAATAGCCATACCTGGAGGGATGAAAATCCATACTCCACGATCTTCTCAGAACAGTAGCAACAGGTCAGACAACTAGTGGAGTGGAACTATGTAAGATCAACTAACAGGTTCTTGTTTACTGCCCGACAATGGAGTTCATTCGAGATGTACTGCTACACTTGTTGAGATTTAACTACAAAACAACGCTGCGCCATGCCATTCCAATATTAATATCCACGAACGTCTGGCCAACAGACACCTTCTTCGCTGATTTGGAACGGGGAGATAGTGTCCCAGCGCGATCGACTGACATCATTCTTACGGCTGTCGGAGCTAGCGCTCTAGTGGTAAACCGCGTCTTCAGAAATCGAGAAGACACGGCGTCGAATCCCGGGCGGATCACAGTTTTTTTCAGTCTACCCTTAATTTAATCTTAGCCTGTTAACGCTATGAGGAACCACAAAGAACGATACATGGTTGGGATGCCATGGTAAACTGCGAGTCCCCTTTGCACGGCTGGATAACTGGTGTAGATTAGGGACACGCAAGTTACCGAACAGGTGTCCAATTGAAAGACTGGCGCCCGGCCATTGGGCACACAAAATGAATTACTATTAGTTCTAAGGGTTGTTAGAGTCGTGTTATAACGGCGTTACATGAAGTAGTTCTTGTATAAAACCCCGGTAGAAACTGAAGATATTTGGCTTGTTGAGCCCTGGCTAACTACCTCATTTTACAACGAGGGAGATGTTTGAGGGAGAAAAACTGATGGTACATTGTAATGCACATCCTGATAATCGTGTAGCATTTCCTAGGCGTTGTATTTCTTTCACCCTAAGGATTTTCAGCGTCCTGGGTATTTCCAGTTACGGAGCCAATGACATATCCAATAGCGTTCGAGGTTTTTGAACAGTTAGGAAGAAGCCACTGGAAAGCCTTGGGAGACTCCATCAGCGTAATTCATAAAATGATATTCGAGAACAGTGTGGAATCTCTGAGACAAAAACACATTCCCAGAAGCCGGGTGTACTGTGAACATGACCTCTTGTTTTCAGGTGCCATGTAGGTCAACAAATTAGACTGATACTGAATCTATCACTCCGAATTACATGAAGTGATAGTTTATCCCCATGAGGGCAGTAGGCTACTTGAAAAATGAACTGCCACGCACTTCGAGAAACGCTATTTGATAAGTTGCTGAATTCGTCTGAGACCTCGCCTATTGTTATGGTTGGAGGACCCAGGCATTTCAGTTGAATAAATTACTTGAATGGTTGCTCAATGACAAGGTTTTATCTTATAAAATAATATCTATTCAAACAGTGCGTAAAAATTACTGATGACACATAAACGTCGAGGCTGTAAAACAACTTGGGGATGAATTTACATAATTAAAGTAGAACAAAACGATGAGGAAATGATTGGTTTGTCAGGGTCACCACCAGTATGATGCTGGACAGTTACGGTTGAGACGGTGCCCAACACATAAAGGACACGAATTACGCTTTTAACTGTGACCGCAAAACTTTAAAATTGCAGAAAAAAGTTTTGAATTCGAATAGAGCATACAGCACATCAATGAATAAAGGAATAATAGAAATGAAACATTACTAGGCGACTGAGCTCTAATGAATTGACTGAATAGCGAAACGAATATGAGTGGTCACGAGAAAAATCCACTTTGAAGCAAAAACTTGATTTCAGAAAAACTTGCATACCAATCAGTGAAGAGCGTAGATGAAGCTAGGAAGACTAAAAAATTGAAACCAGGGCTGAACTCTTCTTCTCCTAGTATACTCTGCAAATGCGATCTGACCATGACTGCCATTGAGGTGGTTGGGGACCAGTCGGGGTGCGCCGAACTGTGGCCGCTCCTATGTGTTGCTGGGTTAAGCCGACATGATGTGATCGCGAATCTCGGATCTCGTCATCCTCTTGAATACTCGCCGCATATGCACTTAATATCAACGTAAAGCTTCAGAGACTTGCTTGAGAGCCCAAGTCAAGAGAAACAGAGCGCAGTGTCCAGACTAGCCTCACCAAGAAGACGTTCGAGTCAGAATACCTACACGAATCCGAACACCACTACGAATGCCTCTCTCAGTTTTTGGTAGCCTTCCCTCAGACCTCGGACAGGCACGGCGCACAATCGTTTCTAGACAGTCCCAGAAAAAGCTAAGGTGCTCCTCCAATCAGAGGCTGCATCCCATCATAAAGTTAAAATGTATCCGCAATGAAGTACTTGTACGAGGGCAGTTCAATAAGTAATGCAACACATTTTTTTTCTGAAACAGGGGTTGTTTTATTCAGCATTGAAATACACCAGGTTATTCCCCAATCTTTTAGCTACACAACACTATTTTTCAACGTAATCTCCATTCAATGCTACGGCCTTACGCCACCTTGAAATGAGGGCCTGTATGCCTGCACGGTACCATTCCACTGGTCGATGTCGGAGCCAACGTCGTACTGCATCAATAACTTCTTCATCATCCGCGTAGTGCGTCCCACGGATTGCGTCCTTCATTGGGCCAAACATATGGAAATCCGACGGTGCGAGATCGGGGCTGTAGGGTGCATGAGGAAGAACAGTCCACTGAAGTTTTGTGAGCTCCTCTCGGGTGCAAAGACTTGTGTGAGGTCTTGCGTTGTCATGAACAAGGAGAAGTTCGTTCTGATTTTTGTGCCTACGAACACGCTGAAGTCATTTCTTCAATTTCTGAAGAGTAGCACAGTACACTTCAGAGTTGATCGTTTGACCATGGGGAAGGACATCGAACAGAATAACCCCTTCAGCGTCCCAGAAGACTGTAACCGTGACTTTACCGGCTGAGGGTATGGCTTTAAACTTTTTCTTGGTAGGGGAGTGGGTGTGGCGCCACTCCATTGATTGCCGTTTTGTTTCAGGTTCGAAGTGATGAACCCATGTTTCATCGCCTGTAACAATCTTTGACAAGAAATTGTCACCCTCAGCCACATGACGAGCAAGCAATTCCGCACAGATGGTTCTCCTTTGCTCTTTATGGTGTTCGGTTAGACAACGAGGGATCCAGCGGGAACAAACCTTTGAATATCCCAACTGGTGAACAATTGTGACAGCACTACCAACAGAGATGTCAAGTTGAGCACTGAGTTGTTTGATGGTGATCCGTCGATCATCTCGAACGAGTGTGTTCGCACGCTCCGCCATTGCAGGAGTCACAGCTGTGCACGGCCGGCCCGCACGCGGGAGATCAGTCTTGCTTGACCTTGCGGCGATGATGACACACGCTTTGCCCAACGACTCACCGTGCTTTTGTCCACTGCCAGATCACCGTAGACATTCTGCAAGCGCCTATGAATATCTGAGATGCCCTGGTTTTCCGCCAAAAGAAACTCGATCACTGCCCTTTGTTTGCAACGCACATCCGTTACAGACGCCATTTTAACAGCTCCGTACAGCGCTGCCACCTGTCGGAAGTCAATGAAACTATACGAGATGAAGCGGGAATGTTTGAAAATATTCCACAAGAAATTTCCGGGTTTTTCAACCAAAATTGGCCGAGAAAAAAAATGTGTTGCATTACTTATTGAACTGCCCTCGTATATGGTAACTGGAGACAAATGTCACCCTATTCTCATGTACAGACTTGTTTGTCGGGAATTCTGTTTTGTTTTTTCGTCTTGGTACTTTGTTCCCCTGGAAAAGGCGAAATTTGGAAACTTTGCAGACACACAAGTGACTATATATTTCGCCTGAGGAAACGTGTCTGGAAACCACACACAGTGGTGTAACGGCAAATGGGCAGCTGATCACTTCAACCGAAGTTTACCAACAAGGCAGAATTGTCACCCCTTCCGCTAATGGTTTACCGTACTGCTACTGAGGAAAACAGCCTTCCGTTCCGCCACTCATTGGTCGTGCAAGTTGAGCCAGGAGAAAAAGCCCTGCAAAGGCTCATCCGACTATTCATGCGACCCACTAGCGTGAGATCTTGCACCCTAAATGCCCGGCAGCTCTTCCAGAACAAGCGAAAGTTCCGCCTGCATCAGCGAAAAGGAGTTCCCCTGGTCAAGGCCACATCTACTACAAGAATGAAATGTTAGACGGATGGGCTACCTACACTGCTACACACTACCCTTTGGCCACTCATGTAAACAACCCGTAAAACACGGGTAAAGCCGACAAATCAAACAGTCGGAAAGTAAATGAGGCAATAGAGTCTAGTATGCATATTCAATATGCAAATAGGATGAGACGTGAGGAGAAAGACCGAAACAGGTCGCCGCCTCACAACACAAACGACAAAATTTTCTGTTAAACTACATGTTTTCCTTAAATACTTGGTCTCAAATATTATAAATTAGAAATTAAGTCTCCTACTTCCAAGTAAAATGCAGGAGAAACATTTTATTTTCGTTTCCTGCCTACTTTCTTCTTATTGCTAATAATGTGTGCAACACCATATGCACTTTTCAATTATTAAAAGTTCTATTTTTGTCCATGAATGCCTCCAAAAATGCTTGTAGTACCGTGATAAGCATAGACATTCCTTAATAGGGTACTGGTCTACCTTTCGAACGCAATAAAGCAGCAATTCTGCACCGCATGCATTCAAAGGTCCTTCGTAGGTTTCCAAGGTATGTCGCAAGAGATGCCTACGTACAGGTTTCGCAAGCTCGAAAATTGCGAGCCGGAAGTTAGCGGTTGCACCCGTGGCCTGCGACTGGAAGTTATGTGGGGGGGGGGGGGGCTTCTTCTTAAGTTTTGGGTAAAAGACGGTGGCATTAGCTTCCTTTTTTTCTTTTTGAAGGCTTAGTTAGTCAGGAATGTGTCAAACTTAGTAAAAAAACTGTTTAGATTGCTGCGAGTAGAAATCGACCATCGAGTTATGGTTCGAATGCTCGTCCGGTTTCTTTTTTAATTTTCAGACGTCCGTAAATTCAAAAAAGTAAAAAAGTAAAAAAAAGAAGAGAAACGGGTAGCTTCTTTGACAACTCATCAAGACATCCTGTGTCTGGGGTTCCGAACCTCACCAGTGCTTAAAACTTTGATTAGATAATCATTGCAATGGTGGACGAAGACCTCTGACATAAGAAGTCACCCTAGTTTTGCCGACGCCCTTGTCAAAGAGTTCGGAGGAGTGGATAGAGCTTCAGGGCAGTCTCCTGCTCTTGGGCTGGGAAACTGACCCTAAAAGGAGGGACGATCAGCAGTGATTAACGGCAGGTGGACGCAGAAGGCGATGGAAAGCACTGCATTTAAGACAGATAAGGTGCTTCCACAGGACAAGTGGCCATGTGGCCATTGGAAAAGTGTCAGATGATCTCTACATTGGCAAAGGATTCCGGACTAATCCCCCATTCGGATCTTCGGGACGAGATTGCAGGGAGGGAGAAGACCAAGAGAAATAAACTAAATAAACAACGAAAGAGTATTGTTCTACGAGTTGGGGCGTGGAATACCAAAAGTTTGAAAGTGGTAGGAAGGTTAGAAAATCTGAAAAGGAAAATACTGAGGCTCTGTCTAGATACAGCGGGGGTCAGACGAGTATAGGGCAACATAAACAGCAACAGGATATGGGATAGCGAGAGTAGGACTCGTTATGATTAGGAAAGTGGGGCAGAGAGTGAGCTACAGTGAACAGTTCAGTGACAGAGATGTTCTCATCAGAATCGACGGCAACCAACACCGACAACAATAAATCAGGTATAAATGAGGACGTCACAAACAGAAGATGGAGAGAGAGAGAAAGTATATGAGGATACTGAGTGGGTAATTCATTACGTAAAGGAAGATGAAAATCTAATAGCCATGGGGGACTGGAATGTAGTTGTAGGGGAAGAAGTAGGAGAAAGCGTTACAGGATAATATGGGCTTGGTACTAAGAATGGGAGGAGAGAAAGACTGAGTTCTGTAATAAATTTGAGTGAGTAGTAGCGAGAGGAGGTGGTATACTTGGGAAAGGCCAGGAGATACCGGAAGATCCCAGTTAGATTACATCATGGGCAGGTAGACATCCCGAAATCTCATACTGGATTGTAAGGCATACCCAAGAGCAGATATAGACTCACATTACAATTTAGTAACGATGAAGGGTATGCTGAAATTTAAGAGAATAGGAAGAAACAGTGCGCAGAGACGTGGAATACGAGACTGGAATAGAAGGGAGAACCGATAGAGGTACTCAGGGTACCCTCCGCCACACACCGTCAGGTGGCTTGCGGATTATGGATGTAGATGTAGATGTAGATTAAGGAATGATGAGATAGTTTGAAGTTCTCTGAAGCTACAAATACTACGATAGTGAATTGCTCCGCAAGCCTTTCAGTTGAAGAGGAATGAACATCACCGACGGAAGAAGGAAGTACAAAAATATCGACGGAGGTTCAGGAACGCAGAAAAATAAGTCTTTTAGGAATGAAACAAATAGGAATGGTAAGGAAGCTAATGCGGAATGGCTGCACGAAAAATGTGAAGAAATCGAAAAAGAATTGACTGTCTAAAGCGCTGACTAAGCACGTAGAAAAGCCAAAACAATCTTCGATAAAATTAAAAGCGAGGGCGGTAACATTAAGAGGCAATGGTGATTTCACCGTTAAATACAGACGAGAGATGGGACTGTTGGAATGAGTACATTGAAAGCTTCTGTGAGGGGAAGACTTCTCGGGCGACGTGATAGAAGAAGATATAGTAGTCGACAGGGAAGAGACAGCGGATCCAGTATCAGAATAAAAATTTAAAAGAGCTTCGAACGAGTTAAGAGCAAATAAGGCAGAAGGGATCGAGAACATTCCATCGGAATTTTTAAAATCACTGGGGGAAGTGGCAGAAAAATGACCTGGATTGTAGAATGTATGAGACTGGCAATATACAATCAGACTTTCGGCACAATATCAGCCTCACAATTCCGATGATAGCACGAGCTGACAAGTGCGAGATATACTGTACAGTCAGCTTAAAAGCTAATGCATCCACGTTGCTGAAAATATTACTATACAGAGGAATGGAAAAGAAATTGAGGATCTGTTAGATGACGATGAGTTGGCTTTAGGGAAGGTAAAGGTACCAAGAGGCAGTTCTGACGTTGCGGCTGATAAAGGAAGCACGACTGAAGAATAATCAAGACACATTCTGTCGAACTCGAAAAACCACTGGATAGTGGCAAATGGTGTGAGATGTTCGAAATTCTGAGAAAAATAGAGGTAAGCGATAGGGAAATACGGGTAATACACAATATGTACAAGAACCAAGAGGAAAAGACACAACTGGAAGACCAAGAACGATGTGCTCGCATTAAAAAGGGTGTAGGACATGGACACATTCTTTCGCCACTAATGTTCAATCTGTAGATCGAAGAATCAATGACGCGAATAAGAGAGAGTTACGATAGTCGGATTAAAAATGAATGTGTAACGACATCAATGATAAGATTCGCAGATGACATTGCTATATTTAACGAAAGTAAAGAACAATTACGGGATCTGTTGAACTGAATGAACGCTACAATGAGTATAGATTATGGATTGAGAATAAATCGAAGTTACACGAAGGTAAAGAGAAGTAGCAGAACTGAGAATAGCAGAAACATCACATCAGAAGTGGGGATCACGAAGGAGACAGAGAGAGAGAGGTGGCTCAGTGGTTAGCACACTGGAATCGCAGTCGGGAGGACCACGGTTCAAACTCGCATCCGGCCATCCTTATTTAGGTTTTCCGTGATTTCCCTAAATCGCTTCAGGCAAATGCGGGGATCGTTCCTTTGAAAAGGGCACAACTGATTTCGCCATCCTAACTTCGCCATCCTTCCCTAATCTCAGCTTGTGCCCCATCTCTAATGACCTCGTTGTCGACGGGACATTAAACACTACTCTCTTTCTCCTCCTCTTCCACAAAGTAGATGAAGATAAGAAATTCTGTTACGTAGGTAGAAAAATAACGATTGATGGTCGGAGCAAGGCTAGCACTGGAAAAAATTACATCCCTGGCCAAGGGAAGTCGAACACAGGACTTAATTTGAGAAAGAAATTTCTGAGAATGTATGTTTGGCGCACAGCACTGTATAGTAGTAAACATGGACTGTGGAAAAGAGAATAGAAGCGTTTAAGATGTTGTGCTACAGAAGAACGTTGAAAATTAGGTGGGCCGATAAGGTAAGGAATGGGGAGATTCTCCGTAGAATGGGCGAGGAAAGGAATATATGGGAAACACTGACAACGAGAAGCGACAGGATGATAAGACGTTAAGACATCAGCGAATAACTCCCATGTTACTAGAGCGAGTTGCAGAGGGTAAAAACTGTAGAGGAAGGAAAAACATTAGTGGTTCAAATGGTTCAAATGGCTCTGAGCACTATGGGACTCAACTGCTGAGGTTATTAGTCCCCTAGAACTTAGAACTAGTTAAACCTAACTAACCTAAGGACATCACAAACATCCATGCCCGAGGCAGGATTCGAACCTGCGACCGTAGCGGTCTTGCGGTTCCAGACTGCAGCGCCTTTAACAGCACGGCCACTTCGGCCGGCAAAAAAAAAGGCGAATTTCGTAAGCAAGACATCAACACGAGTCCAACATCATGCTTCTGAGACGACTGTAAGACGATACTGGTCTTGTGAAAAAGGCAATTATCCCGTTGGAACATGCCCTCGGGAAAGACACAAAGCATGAAAAGATGCAGGTGGTGTGTAATAATGTTCACTTAGTCTACAGCTGTCATTTTGAGTTAGATTATAATCGCAGTTCACATGCAAACCCAAGTTAATGTTCCCCGTATCAAAATTTTGCACGCAATGTAAAATAACTGATTAGCCTCGCTGAGCCATTCAGTCGCTGAGCGATGGGCAGGGTGCACAAAGCCCAGGGACCTAACGCACCTGTATGATTCCAACCGAAACGCGGACATCTCTTTTTATAACTGCGTGCCTAAAAAATTAATATTAATTACTATGTCAGGAGAAAGATAAGAGGATGCTAGAGAAGTCGATAGGCAAGAAACAGTAAATGATTGACAAAAGCAGGTGACCAAGATAAAGGGTAGGAAATGAAGCATAAAAGAAGAGAGAGTAAAGGAAAGCAAGTGGAGATTGCTGCAATAGTGGGTCATCTGACATAATGGCAGTAGTTTTCTGTTCACCCTACGTCGTTCAAACTTTTTGTAACTTCTAAGAAAAATAAGAATAAAATTAATTCCCCCAAATGTCTACACAACAATATATTACAAAACTAATTAAGTGTAAAGGTCACGCTTGACAAATTATCCGCGGAGCTCCCTGTTTTCTTTGAACAGCCGCTG